>NW_022681456.1:120962041-121362041 GCF_009764315.1 Trachypithecus francoisi | reverse complement strand
GTGAGCCGCTGTGCCTGGCCCTAAATTTTTTTTTTTTTTTTTTTTTTGAGACAAAGTATCTTGCTCTGTCACCTAGGCTGGAGTGTAAGGGCACGATCTCAGCTCACTGCAACCTCTGCCTCCTGGGTTCAAGCAATTCTCGTGCCTCAGCCTCCCAAGTAGCTTGGGACTACAGGCGCCCACCACCATGCTTGACTAATTTTTTTTCTTTTTGTAAAGAGGTGGTTTCGCCATATTGGTCAGGCTGGTCTCAAACTCCTAGCCTCAGTTGATCTGCCCACCTTGACCTCCCAAAATGCTGGGATTACAGGATTTCATTTTTTCATTTCATTTCTTTCAGATGGAGTCTCGCTCTGTTGTCCAGGCTGGAGTGCAGTGGCGTGATCTCAGCTCAATGCAACCTCTGCTTCCCATGTTCAAGCAATTATCTGTCTCAGTCTCCCAAGTAGCTGGGATTACAGGTGCTCACCACCACGACCGGCTTATTTTTGTATTTTTAGTAGAAATGGGGTTTCACCATGTTGACCAGGCTGGTCTTGAATTCCTGACCTTGTGATCCACCCGCCTCGGCCTCCCAAAGTGCTGGGATTACAGGCATGAACCACTGCATCCAGCCAAGCATCTCACTTTATATATAGCTTGGGAAATCAATGAGCATCATCCGCCCAGTAAGATGTCTTCATCACTTCCCAGAGTAACCCCTTGATTCCCACTCTGGACATTAGGCATTTCATCTTTACATCCTCTTGACACAGTTATGTCAATTTCAATTTCTTTTCAGGGGGCAGATAAAACAAAAGCATGCTTCCTTCATTTGTTTTCATTTTTTATTTCTTGGAGATGGGGTCTCCCTATGTTGCCCATAGTCTGGTCTCTAACTCCTGAGCTCAAGCCATCTTCCTGCCTCAGACTCCAAGAGTGCTGGGATTACAAGCATGAGCCACTGTGCCCAACTCTCTGTTTTTTGATGACCACCCCCTTGCTCCCCAGATGGCTGTATCAGCAAGTTGGGAGCTTAAGAAGAAATTTAAATAGGCTATTACTACCCCTGCAGCCGCCTATTCTCCTCAACCAGTGTGATGCCCCCCTTACCCTAAATGCTTACACATTTACCACTGCTTCTTCCACAAATGCTCCTTTTTTTTTCTTTTTCTGTATTTTTGTTGAGACAAGGTCTCACTCTGACGTCCAGGCTGGAGTGCAGTAGCACAATTTCAGCTCAATGCAATCTCCACCTCCCAGGTTGAAGCGATTCTCCTGCCTCAGCCTCCCGAGTATCTGGGATTACAGGCTCACACCACCAGCCCGGCTAATTTTTATATTTTTAGTAGAGATAGGATTTCACCATCTTGGCAAGGCTGGTCTCGAAATCCTGACCTCAGGTGACCCGCCTCAGCCTCCCGAAGTGCTCGGATTACAGGTGTGAGCCACCACGCCTGGCTTACAAATGCTCCCTCTGAATGCACCAGCCTCACAACATGAAGTAGACTTTTTAAAATCGTTTTATAATTAGCCATACCATATTGTGAAAAATTTTATTTTTTTTTTGAGACGGAGTCTCGCTCTGTCGCCCGGGCTGGAGTGCAGTGGCCGGATCTCAGCTCACTGCAAGCTCCGCCTCCCGGGTTTACGCCATTCTCCTGCCTCAGCCTCCCGAGTAGCTGGGACTACAGGCGCCAGCCACCTCGCCCGGCTAGCTTTTTTTTTGTATTTTTTAGTAGAGACAGGGTTTCACCGTGTTAGCCAGGATGGTCTCGAACTCCTGACCTCGTGATCCGCCCGTCTCGGCCTCCCAAAGTGCTGGGATTACAGGCTTGAGCCACCGCGCCCGGCCTGAAAATTTTTATATTTTTAATGCAAAACCAGACATGTAAAATTCTGACTAATTTGGTTACACGTTTTTAACAAAGTCATTTTCCAAATCTTTAGCTTTCGTGGATTTTGTTTCCTAAAACTGATTTTCTTAAGAATGTGCCTGGCCAGTCGTAGTGGTGCATGCCTATAATCCCTGGTGGTTGGGAGGCTTAGGCGGGAGGATCACTTGAGGCCAGCAGTTCTGGGCTGAAGTGCACTTTGCACATCAGGTGTTGACACTAAGTCTGGCATCAATATGATAATCTCCCACGAGCGGGGGACCACAAGGTTACCTAAGGAGAAGTGAACTAGCTTCTCCACAGAGCACGGCCCATATAAGTCCCGTGCTGATCCATAGTGGGATGGCGCCTGTGAATAGCCAGTTATGGCACTCCCGCCAAAACAATATAGCAAGACCCTGTCTCAAAAAATAATGTGTGTGCTTTGCTCATTTTTCTTTTCTACTTTTCACTACTTTCTTCTACTTTGCGAAAGAAAAGCTATCTCTAACCCACGTTAAACTTTTACTGTGGTGCAAGATGCACAATTTAAGAACGCATAGCCGCTGTGGAAGAGCACTATTGACAGCATCGATGGAAATTATTAAATGGAGCAGCACCCTACTTTAGCCAAGTGTGATTATCTGTGGACGAATGACATCAGCATCTTTAGGGAGTCTGTTAGACATATAAATTCTCAGCCCACCCCAGGCCTGCTGAGTCAGACTTTCAGCAGAGTGGGAACAGGAAACCTATATTGACAAGCCTTTGCAGTGGGTATTAATGAGGGCTAATTTTTTTTTTTTTTTTTTTTTTGAGATGGAGTGTCACCCTGTCACTCAGGCTGGAATGCAAAATTTTAGAAGGATCAGTTGGTAAACAAACCCTAAGTAAAGTTCCAGAGTATATCTGTCTTAGAATTAAGAAGATGGTTGGGCCAGGCATGGTGGCTCACGCCTGTAATCCCAGCACTTTGGGAGGCCAAGGCGGCGGATCACGAGGTCAGGAGATCGAGACCATCCTGGCTAACACGGTGAAACCCCGTCTCGACTAAAAAATACAAAAAAATTAGCCGGGCGAGGTGGCGGGCGCCTGTAGTCCCAGTTACTCGGGAGGCTGAGGCAGGAGAATGGCGTGAACCTGGGAGGCGGAGCTTGCAGTGAGCTGAGATCCGGCCACTGCACTCCAGCCTGGGCGGCAGAGCCAGACTCTGTCTCAAAAAAAAAAAAAAAAAAAAAAAAAAAAAAAAAAAAAAAAAGAAGATGGTTGGGCCAGGCATGGTGGCTCACGCCTGTAATCCCAGCACTTTGGGAGGCCAAGGCGGCGGATCACGAGGTCAGGAGATCGAGACCATCCTGGCCAACATGGTGAAACCCCATCTCTACTAAAAATACAAAAATTAGCTGGGTGCGGTAGCACATGCCTGTAGTCCCAGCTACCCAGGAGGCTGAGGCAGGAGAATCACTTGAACCCAGGAGGCAGTGGTCACGATGAGTCAAGATTGTGCCACTGCACTCAAGCCTGGATGACAGAGCAAGACTCCACTATCTCAAAAAAAAAAAAGATTTTTTTTTCTTTTCTTGGCCAACATGGTGATACCCCGTTTTTACTAAAAACAAACAAACAAACAAAAATTAAAATTAGCCTGGTGTCATTGAAATTAGCTTTGGTTGTCATAGCTAAGGAATCATTAGCCAATCCAAGATCACAAAGATTAACATTTATGTTTTCTTCTAAGAGTTTTATGGTTGTAGCACTTTCATCCATTTTGAGTTAATTTTTATATATCGTATGAAGTAAAGGTCCAATTGCATTCTTTGGCATACGGTTATCCTCTTGTCCATTTACCGTTTGTTGAAAAGACTATTCTTTCCCCCATTGAATAATCTTGGTGCCCTTGTCAGAAATCAGTTGAACAGGCTGGGTGTGATGGCTGGTGCCTGTAATCCCAGCACTTTGAAAGGCCGAGGAGGGCGGATCACCTGAGGTCAGGAGTTCGAGGTCAGCCTGACCAACATGGTGAAACCCTGTCTCTACTGAAAATACAAAAAGTTAGCCAGGCGTTGTGGCACACACCTATAATCCCAGCTACTCAGGAGGCTGAGGCAGAAGAATCACTTGAACCTAGGTGGCAGTGGTTGCGATGAACCAAGATCGTGCCACTGCACTCAAGCCTGGGTGACAGAGCAAGACTCCGCTGTCTCAAAAAAAAAAAAAAAAAAAAGAAAGACATTTTGGAAAGGAAGTGATAGTCAATGTGAGGTGCAAAATGTACAGGTTTTGCAAGGAGCCCGTTTATTATAAATGACCAGGGCTAGGGTATTAACCATGGGAATAAATGACTGGGTGGACTGGAAAACGAGATGATTGGAAATGAGTGGACAAGAAACCGAAGGCCAGCCGTCTCCATGCATCATGGAATAGCCCAGACTGATGACAGTAGGAGTGGTGTAAACCAAGAAAATCAGGCTTCTAAATTTTCAGAGAATGTGGGGAAGTGACCCGGAGATCAGCAGATTATTACAATATCCTGATGCCATGCACTTAAAAGGAGCTGAGTTTTTAGGGGATCAGCAACAGTTTGAAGTAGACAAAGAGCAGCATCATAAGAGTTACAAGCGAAATGCTGAACCTACCCTGTAGTACTTTCAGAGAAGTGAGATCCTCTAACTTGAAAGATCAGGAAGGGGATCATGGGAAACGTGGCATTTATATGGACCACGAAAGATGAAAAGAATTTTGAGAGAAATGAACTTGGAAAGATAATTACAGGCAGAGAGATGCTATTACCAACCAAAGAGCTGACACTGCTCCGCCCACCTGGTGCTTCTGCAAATCGGCCTCCAGGGCCCGTTGCTATGGTGCTAATAGCATCCTTGGTATTACCAGAGCTGGTTAGCAGTTGGCCACCAGGTGGCAGTGTATATCTTTGCGCCATCCCTCCCAGTACTGCCCCTGGAGAAAAACTGAAAGTGAGAATTAGCATAGGTACAGCTGAGGTGGCTTGTGGATGGTGTTATTTAGTTAGACCTGAAGAAGCAAAGCCCTCGGAGAAGAGGATACATCATTTGGGAACATTTAGGGAAAAGATCATGGAGAAGATAAAAGGAAAGGAAACTGCTTCAGGGCGAGAGTAAAATGAGGTCTAAAAAGTAGTAGAGGGCTCTTAGAGGGAAAGCCGTGTCCTCCAGGCCATTCCTTGAGGAACTAGTTGGTCAGGATAGCCACACCGCCCTAGGCTTTACAAAACTCCGGAAATACACTCTTGGATCCGGAGGTGACAATTCACTGAATGAGGATTACCCCAACCAGCCACAGCGTGAAATCCTTGGAGCAGGTGTGTGCTGACTTCATCAGAGGCACAAAGGGAAAGAATCCCAGCTTGAAGGACCAGTTCGAATGCCAAGACTCCATAAATCACTGCAAGAAAAACGCCTTGTGGTGAGGGTTCTAGGATTTGGGATCATTTCCAGATGAGAACCCACAAATGACTCGCTGCCTCACACAGTCCTTCTGAGGTTGTTAAACAGATTGCTTCCATCAGTATTGAGTCAGGAATTGAGGCCGCTCACCACCGCACTTACTTGTTAACTTTTTTTTTTTTTTTTTTTTTTGAGACGGAGTCTTGCTCTGTCGCCCGGGCTGGAGTGCAGTGGCCGGATCTCAGCTCACTGCAAGCTCCGCCTCCCGGGTTCACGCCATTCTCCTACCTCAGCCTCCGGAGTAGCTGGGACTACAGGGGCCCGCCACCTCGCCCGGCTAGTTTTTTGTATTTTTAGTAGAGACGGGGTTTCACCGTGTTAGCCAGGATGGTCTCGATCTTCTGACCTCGTGATCCGCCCGTCTCGGCCTCCCGAAGTGCTGGGATTACAGGCTTGAGCCACCGCGCCCGGCCTAACTTTTTTTTTTTTTTCTGAGACGAGTTTCACTCTTGTTGCCCAGTCTGGAGTGCAATGGCGCATTCTTGGCTCGCTGCAACCTCCGCTTAAACCTCTTGGGTTTAAGCAATTCTCCTGCCTCAGCCTCCTGAGTAGCTGGGATTACAGACATGTACCACCATGCCCAGCTAATTTTTTACTTTTAGTAGAGACGGGGTTTCTCCATGTTGGTCAGGCTGGTCTCGAACTCCAGACCACAAGTGATCCACCCGCTTCGGTCTCTCAAAGTGCTGGGATTACAGGCGTGAACCACCGCGCCCGGCATCAACTGTTTTCATAAAGTAATTATCAGTTCTTTAAAGAAAGAAGCAGCCAAAAGGAAGAACCAAAGAGAGGGGAGATGTGAAGATACACAGTGCAAGGTGAGGAACAGGCACCAGAGCAACATTGGAAGAGAGTTTGGAGCAAGTCTTTTTTTTTGGGGGGGGGGGTGCTTGTTTACTCCCCATAATAATTTTCAAAAACTATGTATTTCCCCTACACATTTTTAAGTTGACATCTAAGAATTTGTTTATGTTTAAGTAGCTTCCAGGGATTAATTTCTGCTGTTTATTATCTGGTATACATGCTTTCAGTGCCACTGCTAGCTTTTCCAGTGCTTTTGTGCAGATTAGGCAAAGGTACCCTTCTGGGAAAAAGCAGGTTTTCTAGGAATGGTACTCTTGTGTAAAGAAAAATGTACCCCTTCCTCTGGATGAGGAGGAGGGCCTGGCCAGTGGATTGCAGCCTCTACTTATTCCACGAAACTGCACAACTAAGTTTCAGGCCTCCACTTGTCCCCAAAACTATATAAACCATACATAAAAGCTTTGTCAACTTTAACTTAAAAAACAGGCCATGCGCGGTGGCTCACACCTGTAATCCCGCTATGGCCCACAAAGCCTCTATCTGCACAAAGAGTCAGCTGACCCAGGCTCTACTCGGATAAGCCTTCAAACTCTAGGGTATTTTCATATGCTGTTTCCTCCATCTGAAACAGTGTTTCTCCAGACCTCCTCATGCCTGGCTCTTTATGTATTCTGGTTTCTGCTCAAATTGACCGTAAAGAGACCCTCCTGACCACACCACAGGCATATCTCGCTGTATTGCACTTCGCTTCATTGCATTTTGCCCCACTGCGCTTTTTTACAAATGGAAGGTTTGTGGCAATCCTGTGTTAAGCAAGTCTATTGGCCTCAGTTTTCCAACAGCATGAGCTCACTTTGAGTCTCTGTGCCACATTCTGGTAATTCTTGCAATATTTCAAACATTTCCTTATTATTATATCCCTTATGGTGATCTGTGACCAGTGATCTTTGATATTACTATTGTCTTTGTTTTGGCATGAACCACAGCCACACAAGACAATGAATGTGGGCCAGGTGCGGTGACTCCCGCCTATAATCCCAGCACTTTGGGAGGCGGAGTCAGGCGGATCGGGAGGTCAGGAGATCTAGACCATCCTGGCTAACACGGTGAAACCCCATCTCTACTAAAAATACAAAATATTAGCTGGGTGGTGGTACATGCCTGTAGCCCCTGACGCAGACTGACGCAGGAGAATCTCTTGAACCTGGGAGGCGGAGGTTACAGGGAGTCGAGATTGTGCCACTGCACTCCAACCTGGACAGCAGAGTGAGACTCTGTCTCAAAATTAATAAAAATAAAAATAAAATACAATAAATCCTGTATGCATTCTGACTGCTCCACTAACTGGACATTCCCCGTTTCTCTCTCATTCTCTCTCTTCTCAAGCCTCCCTATTTCCGGAGACAATAATATTGAAAATTAGGCCAATTAAAAACCCTAAATGGCATATAATTATTGAAGTGAAAGAGTCAAACATATCTCACTTTGAATCAAAAGCTAGAAATGAGTAAGCTTAGTGATAAAGGCATGTCAAAAGCCAAGATAAGCCAAAAACAAGGCTTGTTGCACCAAACAGGTAGCCAAGCTATAAATACAAAGGAAAAGTTCTTGAGGAAAATTAAAAGTGCTACTCCAGTGAACACACAAATGATAAGAAAGTGAAACAGGGGCCGGGCATGGTGGCTCACACCTGTAATCCCAACACTTTGGGAGGCCGTGGCGGGTGGATCATCTGAGGTCAGGAGTTTGAGACCAGCCTGGCCAACATGGCGAAATCCCATCTCTACCAAAAATACACAAATTAGCCAGGCATGGTGGTGTGTGCCTATACCCAGTTAATCCCAGCTACCCAGAAGGCTGAGGCAGGAGAATCGCTGGAACCCAGTGGGCAGAGGCTGCAGTGAGCCGAGATTGCGCCACTGCACTCCAGCCTGGGTAACAGACCAAGACTCTGTCTCAAAAAAAAAAAAAAAAAGGAATAAAAGAAAGAAAAGAAAGTGAAACAGATGTGTGCTGGTATGGAGAAAGTTTTCGTGGTCTAAATATAAATAGACCACTAAACATTTTCTTAAGCCAACGCCTAATCCAGAGCAAGGTCCTAACTTTCTTTAATTTTTTTTTTCTTTGAGATGGAGTCTTGCTCTGTCGCCTAGGCTGGAGTGAGTGCAGTCGCGTGATCTTGGCTCATTGCAACCTCCGCCTCCCAGGTTCAAGCTATTGTCCTGCCTCTACCTCCCAAGTAGCTGGAACTACAGGCGCCCACCACCATGCCCAGCTAATTTTTTTTTTTTTTTTTTTTTTTTTTGAGACGGAGTTTCGCTCTGTCACCCAGGCTGGAGTGCAGTGGCCGGATCTCAGCTCACTGCAAGCTCCGCCTCCCGGGTTCACGCCATTCTCCTGCCTCAGCCTCCTGAGTAGCTGGGACTACAGGCGCCCGCCACATCGCCCGGCTAATTTTTTGTATTTTTTTTTTAGTAGAGACAGGGTTTCACCATGTTAGCCAGGATGGTCTCGATCTCCTGACCTCATGATCCGCCCGTCTCGGCCTCCCAAAGTGCTGGGATTACAGGCTTGAGCCACCGCGCCCGGCCGCTAATTTTTATATTTTTTAGTAGAGACAGGGTTTCACCACGTTGGCCAAGCTGATCTAGAACTCCTGGCCTCAGGTGATCCACCCGCGTCAGCCTCCCAAAATGCTGGGATTATAGGCATAAGCCACTGGGCCCAGCCAAATTTCTTTCATTTTATGAAGGCTGAGAGAGGTAAGGAAGCTGTAGAAGAAAAGTTAGAAGGTAGCAAAAGTTGGTTCATGAGGTTTAAGGGAAAAAGCTGTCCCTATAACCTAAAAGTACCAGGTAGGTGATGCAGCAAATGCTGATATAGAAGCTACAACAAGTTATCCAGATCTAGCTAAGATAATTGATGAAAGTGGCAACACTATACAACAGATTTTCAGTGTAGATGAAAAACAGCCTTATACTGGAAGAAGATGCCATCTAGGACTTTCGTGGGGTTTTTTTTGTTTTTTTTTATTGGTTTTTTTTGTGAGACATAACTCTTGTTGCCCAGGCTGGAGTGCAATGGCTCAATCTCGGCTCACTACAACCTCTGCCTCCTGGGTTCAAGCGATCCTCCTGCCTAAGCCTCCTGAGTAGCTGGGACTACAGGCGCGCGACACCAAGCCAGGCTAATTTTTGAATTTTCTTGCCTCAGCCTCCCAAGTAGCTGGGATGACAGGGATGTGCCACCATGCCCGGCTAATTTTGTACTTTTAGTAGAGACAGGGTTTCTCCATATTGGTCAGGCTGTTCTTGAACTCCTGACCTCAGGTGACCCACCTGCCTTGGCCTCCCAAAGTACTGGGATTACAGAGTGAGCCACTGCACCCAGCCTATATATATATGTATTTTGAGACAAAGTCTCACTCTGTCGCCTAGGCTGGAGTGCAGTGATGCAATCTTTGCTCACTGCAACCTCCACCTCCCAGGTTCAAGCAATTCTCATGCCTCAGCATTCCTACTAGCTGGGACTACAGGCGTCACCACCAAGCCAGGCTAATTTTGGTATTTTTACTAAATAATGGAGTTTTGCCGTGTTGGCTTAACTGTATCTTTGTACCCATGAGCCATCCCTACTCCTCCCACCTCCATTACTCATCTCAGCCTCTAGTAATCATTATAGGCTGGGCGTGGTGGCTCACACCTGTAATCCTAGCACTTTGGGAGGCCAAGGTGGGTGGATCACCTGAGGTCAGGAGTTCAAAATCCGATCAACATGGTGAAACCCTGTCTCTACTAAAAACACAAAAATTAGCCGGCGTGGTAGCGGGCGCCTGTAATCCCAGCTACTAGGGAGGCTGAGTCAGGAGAATTGCTTGAACACGGGAGGCAGAAGTTGCAGTGAGCCGAGATGGCGCCATTGTACTCCAGTCTGGGTGACACAGTGGGACCTTCTCAAAAAAACAAACAAAACAAAAAATCATTGTATACCCTTATCTCCATAAGAACAATTGTTTTAATGTTTAGCTCCCACAAATGCATAAGAACACGTAAAGTTTGTCTTTCTGTGCCTGGCTTATTTCACTTAACATCATGGCCTCTAGTTTCATCCATGTTATTGCCAATGACAGGATCTCATTCTTTTTTGTGGTTGAGTAGTACTCCATTGTGTACAAGTACCACATTTTCCTTACCCATTGAACTGTTGATGGACACTTAGGTTGATTCCAAATCTTGACTGTTGTAAATAGTGCTGCAATAAAAATGGGAGTCCTGATATCTCTTCGATATACTGATTTTTCTTCTTTTGGGTACATACCTAGAAGTGGGATTGCTGGATCATATGATAGTTGTAGTGGCTGTATTAATATCTACATTCCCACCAAGAGTATAGGAGGGTTCCCCCTTCTTCACATCCTTGCCACCATTTGTTATTACCTCTTTTTTGGATAAAAGCCATTTTAACTGCAGTGAGATGGTATATCATTATAGTTTTGATTTGTACATCTCTGATGATCAGTGATGTGGAACACCTTTTCATATAACTGTCTGTCATTTGTATGTCTTCTCTGAGAAATGTCTATTTAGACTTTTTGCCATTTTCAAGTGGGAATTTACTGATTTTTTTATTCTTTTTTTTTTGAGAAAGAGTCTCACTCTGTCGACCAGGCTGAAGTGCAGTGGTGCGATCTCGGCTCACTACAACCTCAGCCTCCTGGGTTCAAGTGATTCTCTGACCTCAGCCTCCTGAGTAGCTGGGACTACAGGTACGTGCCACCACACTCAGCCTAATTTTTGTATTTTTCAGCAGAGAGGTTTCACCATATTGTCCAGGCTGGTCTTGAACTCCTGACCTTGTGATCCGCCCACCTCGGCTGCCCAAAGTGATGGGATTACAGGCACGAGTCATCGCACCCGGCCCGTTGTTGTTGTTGTTGTTGTTGCTGTTGTTTTTGAGACGACTCTCGCTCTGTCACCCAGGCTGGAGTGCAACGGCAGGATCTCGGCTCACTGCAACCTCCACCTCCCAGGCTCAAGTGATTCTCCTGCCTCAGCCTGCTGAGTAGCTAGGATTACAGATGCCCGCCACCACACCCAGCTAATTTTTTTGTATTTTTAGTAGAGACAGACTTTCACCATGTTGGTCAGGCTGGTCTCGAACCCCTGACCTCAGGTGATCCACTGGCCTCAGCCTCCCAAAGTGCTGGGATTACAGATGTGAGTCACCACGCCCAGCCCTACAGAATATTTTTTAAGACTAATGTTGAGACAGATCAGAGAAAAAGTTTATTTTCAAAATATTACTGCTTATTGGCAACACTCATACTCACCCAAGAGCTTTGATGGAGACATACAAGACTAATGTTTTGTTTTCGTACCTGTTAACACTGCATCCATGCGGCAGCCCACAGATCAAGGAGTAATTCTGACTTTCAAGTCTTATTATTTAAAAAATATATTTAATATGGCTTATAACCACCATATATAGTGACTTCTTGGATGGGTCTGGGAAAAATAAATTGAAAATCTTCTGGAAAGGATTCACCACTCTAGATGCCATTAAGAATGTTAGTGGATCTCAAAAAAAAAAAAAAAAAAAGAATGTTAGTGGCAGGGCGTGGTGGCTCATGCCTGTAATCCCAACACTGGGAGGTAGAGGCAGGTGGATTGCTTTCTTGAGTCCAAGCTGGGCTTAAGCCCAGGAGTTTGAGACCAGCTTGGGCAACATGGTGAAACCCTGTCTCTACTAAAAATAGAAAAAATTAGGTCGGGGAGGGGTGGGACACGGTGGCAGACGCCTGTAGTCCCCACTACTTGGGAGGCTGAGGTGGGAGGATCACCTGAGCCTGGAAAGTTGAGGTTGCAGTAATCTGTGATCGTGCTACTGCACTCCAGCCTGGGCGATGGGAGTGAGACTCTGCCTCAAAAATAAATAAATAAAAATAAAAATAAACAGAATATCCTATCTCTAAATAAAAAAAAAAAAGAACATTCATGCCGAGTGCAGTGGCTCATACCTGTAGTCCCAGCACTTTGGGAGGCCAAGGCTGGTAGATCACAAGGTCAGGAGATCGAGACCATCCCGGCTAACAGGTGAAACCCCGTCTCTGCTAAAAACACAAAAAATTAGCCAGGCATGGTGGTGGTGCCTGTAGTCCCAGCTACTCTGGAGGCTGAGGCAAGAGAATGGCTTGAACCCGGGAGGCGGAGCTCGCGGTGAGCCAAGATTGCGCCATCGCACTCCAGCCTGGGTGACAGAGCAAGACTCCGTCTCAAAAAAAAAAAAAAAGAACATTCATGGGAGGAGCTCAAAATGTCAACATTAACAGGAGTTTGGAAGAAGTAGATTCCAACCCTCATGGATGACATTGAGGGGTTCAAGACTTGAGTGGAGGAAGTAACTGCAGATGTGGTAGAAATAGCAAGAGAACTAGAATTAGAAGTGGAACCTGAAGATAAGACTGAATTGTTGCAATCTCATGAGAAAACTTGAATGGGTGAGGAGTTGCTGCTTATGGATAAGCAAAGAAAGTGGTTCTTGGCCGGGCGCAGTGGCTCACACCTGTAAACCCAGAACTTTGGGAAGCTGAGGCAGGTGGATCACAAGATCAAGAGTTTGAGACCAGCCTGGCCAATATGGTGAAACCCCATTTCTACTAAAAATACAAAAATTAGCTGGGTGTGGTGGCAGGTGCCTGTAGTCCCAGCTACTCAAGAGGCTGAGACAGAAGAATCGCTTGAACCTGGGAGGTGGAGGTTGCAGTGAGCAGAGATCGTTCCACTGCACTGCACTCCAGCCTGGGCGACAGACGGAGACTCTGTCTCAAAAAAAAAAGAAAAGAAAAAGAAAGTGGTTCTTGACATGGAATCTACTCCTAGGAAACATGTTGTGACTACTGAAATGACAGCAAAGGGTTTTGAATGTTACGTAAATTTAGTTAATAAAGCAGTAACAAGATGTGAGAGAACTGACTCCAATTATGAAAGAAATTCTACTGTGACTAAAATGCTATCAAACAGCATTACATGCTACAGAGAACTCCTTCGTGAAAAAAGAGTCTATAATAGATGCAGTAAACCTCACTGTTGTCTTACTTAAATAAATTGCTACAGTCATCCCAGCCTTTAGTAACCACAACCCTAATCAGTCAGCAGCCATCAGTGCTGAGGCAAGACCCTCCAGAGGCAAAAAGACTATGACATGTTGAAGGCTCAGATGATTGTTAGCATTTTTTAGCAAGAAGGTATTTTTAAAGTATATACATTTTTTTTTTTTTTTTGAGACGGAGTCTCGCTCTGTCACCCAGGCTGGAGTGCAATGGTGCAATCTCGGCTCACTGCAAGCTCCACCTCCCGGGTTCACATCATTCTCCTGCCTCAGCCTCCTGAGTAGCTGGGACGACAGGTGCCCGCCACCACGCCCGCCTAATTTTTTGTATTTTCAGTAGAGACGGGGTTTCACCATGTTAGCCAAGATGGTCTCAAGCTCCTGACCTCGTGATCCTAAAGTATATACATCTTTTTAGACACAATGATATTGTACAGGAAATACACAACAGTATAGTGTAAACATAACTTTTATATGCACTGGGAAGCCAAAATATTTCTGCGACTCACTTTATTGGATATTAGCTTTATCTCAGTAGTCTGGAACCAAACCTGCACTATCTCTGAGGTATGCCTGCATTTAGAATAATTAAAATCCTCCCTGTCCATTCCACCATTTTCTTTCTTTCTTTTTTTTTTTTTTTTGAGGCGGAGTCTTGCTCTGTTGCCCGGACTGGAGTGCAGTGGCCAGATCTCAGCTCACTGCAAGCTCCGCCTCCCGGGTTTACGCCATTCTCCTGCCCCAGCCTCCCGAGTAGCTGGGACTACAGGCGCCCGCCACCTCGCCCAGCTAGTTTTTGTGTTTTTAGTAGAGACGGGGTTTCACCATGTTAGCCAGGATGGTCTCGATCTCCTGACCTCGTGATCCGCCCGTCTCGGCCTCCCAAAGTGCTGGGATTACAGGCTTGAGCCACCGTGCCCGGCCTCATTCCACCATTTTCTATCCCCTTATCTTGCTTTATTTTTCTTCTTGGAATTTATCACTTCCTTCTCTATCGGGCAGTCCCAGGTACCAACAGTGCCTGTAGTATAATAGCTACTTGAGAAATAGTTCAGTGAATAAATAAGTCATAAAGAACCACTACATCTTCCCAGAAAAATGCTGCATATTAGCCTGTAAATTGTTTTGCTAGAGAAAAAATACTTGACTAAAAGACTATGTCTGGTCAGGCACAGTGGCTCATGCCTGTAATCCCAGCATTTTGGGAGGGCGAGGCGGGTGGATCACCAGAGGTCAGGATTTCAAGAATAGTCTGGCCAACATGGCGAAACTCTGTTTCTACAAAAATACAAAAACATTATGCCGGGCTCATTGGCTCAAGTCTATAATCCCAGCACTTTGGGAGGCCGAGGTGGGCAGATCACCTGAGGTCGGGGGTTTGAGACCAGCCTGACCAACATGGAGAAACTCCATCTCTACTAAAAATACAACATTAGCCGGTGGTGGTGGCTCATGCCTGTAATCCTAGCTACTTGGGAGGCTGGGGCAGAAGAATCGTTTGAACCTGGGAGGTGGAGGTTGTGGTGAGCCGAGATCGCACCATTGCACTCCAGCCTGGGCAACAAGAGTGAAACTCCATCTCAAAAAAAAAAAAGTGTTGACTAAGTATACTCTGCTTCTCTAAGTGTGACTACTAAAATGTTCAGAAAAAATCTGAGAGTCGGAGATGCAAGGCATTCAAGATGCGAGTGAGTTCCCAGAAAACAAGCTTAGTGAAAGTCTTTCCAGAGGTGAGCACATGTGACAATTAGGCATTATGTAATTTAAATACCAGATGCTGCCTATCCTATCCTCCAGCCCAATCCAAAGGCTCATATATTGCTGAATACATTTTCTGGATCTTTATCACAGTATGCAAGTACAATGACTCAGTTACACTCTATGGTCTGCTCTATAAAGTTATTATTATTGTGTACATTCACATATTACTCTACGTTACTCTTCACACCTATATAGCCATAGTTCTTTACAAGGAAATTCCCTCAAAACCAGTTGCATATGATTATTACTGAGGCCTGTTTGCAATTACAATGCTGATCATAAATATTTTATCATTCGTCTTGTTCTTGATAATATTAAAGCACAAAAGGCTGCAAATGGCAAATAGTAATTACTTACGAATAAAAAGATTTGGGGAATGTACCAAGTCTACTGGCTGCAATAGTCTCTCCCACCACCACTTACATATATTACACATCAAGACAAGAAAAGTTTAGGCAGATGGGAGGTATTGGGATTATCAACATAACCCTGACCAACCAATCTGATATCTGACATCAGTTTTAATACTCACATGCTGTCTGTTGTCCATCTCTCTGCTATCCTAGGAATTGACTCCCTCTCCAATTTCTCTCCAAGGTACTGCTTCCTGTAAATTGCAATTGTCTAGTTATTCATTCCCTCCATCTACTTAAGCTCCTTGAGGGAAGAGGCTGTGGTTTAGCCCCCTCGCCAGTGGGCACTCCAATAAATACTTCTGGAAGAAAGTGAAAATTTATATAATACTAATGATGTTTTAGATTAACTCAATTCTGGGATCCTCAACAAAGCTGATTCTACTCATTCAGGAGCCACTGAGAAGCATTTTATCAAATAAGGGTTCTGGGGAGAGACAGCTGAAGGTAAGGTAAAAATGTCTCTCCTATATTTTGAGTTGTTTCTCTGTCACCAACTAGCAGTTTCCCCATCTGCAAAATGATCAAGGATTGGATTAGGTAATCTTGCTGTCATAAAATTCTGTGATTTAATGTGGTTTACCTTGCCACATAAAATTTAAAACACTTAGAACAAGCCACCTCTCCTCATAGCATCACCTTAGCCTAAACTGCTTCAGTGAGCCACAGGGAAGTTGGAAATCATGATTGTGCTTAACCAGTTATCCAATGTGACTCTGTGTCCTCCTCTACCAGCTCTCCTGACTTGGATTGACAGTTCTGAAGGTCTGCTGAGAAACCTTATGTTGAACCTGTATTATTTCCAGAGTCTATTAGGAGGAGGAGGAGAATTAGGACAGACTGTCCCTTCCACTATTCCACATCGTCCTTATTTCATTTTCCTTTCTCTCTGCTATCTTCCCCACCCCGTGCCTCACTCTTTTTGTTCCTGTATCTAGAGCTAGTTCTTATCTTCTACATCATTCACACTTGGGAAAAACAAAGTCAAACAAACAAACAAACAAACAAAAACCTCAGAAGCCTTTTAACTCAAATAAATATACTTTTTGGAAAAAAGTGAAGTCGTATGGTCAGCCCAGCTCCAAGCACCCAGTGAAGCCCCACCCACCTGAAGCCAAAATGTCCAGCAAGTGGACCAAAGCCAAGACCACTAAGAAGCGACTACAGTGGGCCACGTCCAATGTCTTCGCGATGTTCGACCAGTTCCACAGCCAGGAGTTTAAGGAGGCTTTCAACATGATTGACCAGAACCATGATGGCTTCAATGAAAAGGGGGACAGCACAACAAGCTGGCCTCACAGGGGAAGAACCCCAAGCATAAATACCTGCAGGGCATGATGAGGGAGGCCCCAGAGCCCATCACCTTCCACCACTTCCCTCACCATGTTTGAGGAGAAGCTGAACGGAACAGAGCCCCAGGATGTGATCCAAAACGCCTTCACCTGCTTCAACAAGGAATCCTCAGGTTTCATTCATGAGGACCACCTCCAGGAGCTGCTCACCACCACGGGTGACAGCTTCACAGATGAGGAAGTGGATGAGATGTACTGGGAGGCGCCCATTGATAAGAAAGGCAAGTTCAACTAGGTGGAGTTCACCTGCATCCTCAAACATGGTGCCAAGGACAAAGATGACTAGGCCACCCCAGCCCTCCCGATGCCCTGGGTCCCCGGCCAGTCACCCCTCCCTGCGGACACTGGTCTGTACCAGCTCTCTGCCCACGACCCTCTCTCAGGGGATCCTCCCTTTGAGGGCTTCGAGTCCCAGCTCCCAGTGGAGAAATCAGGCCAAGAGAAGTGCAGTGCAGGACTGAGGCAGGTGTTCTCACCGTGACTCTAGAGCCCTGGGCAGGAGTCTCTGACCCCTCCAAGGAAAGACCACCTTCTGAAGAGATGGGATTCCAGGTCCTGGAGGCACTGAGGGAAGGCCCCAAGACAGCCATTCCTGGGCTGCTCCCCAAGGAGGAAGGGAAACTGTGTGCCCCCAGGAGGAAGGGGCCCTAAGTCCTGGGATCCAATACCACTTCACGTGCATCCCTACCCAAACGCAAGTTCACCAAAGTCCCCCCTCAGAGGACAGGACACTAGACCCCTACCCTACACCCTGTTGAGCCACCAGCGCACACCCACCCAGAGCAGCCACCCACCGTGGGAGTGTGCTCAAGAAGACATCAGTCCCAGGGGAGGCAGAATCTCCAATAGAGCGCTGAGCACAGAAAAAAAAAGAAAAGAAAAAGAAAAAAAAGTGAGGTACTGTTTACTTATATGTAAACTTAACTCAGATTAGCTCTTCTTAAAAATCAATGGAAATTCAGGCCGGGCGCGGTGGCTCAAGCCTGTAATCCCAGCACTTTGGGAGGCCGAGACGGGCGGATCACGAGGTCAGGAGATCGAGACCATCCTGGCTAACACGGTGAAACCCCGTCTCTACTAAAAAGTACAGAAAACTAGCCGGGCGAGGTGGCGTGCGCCTGTAGTCCCAGCTACTCGGGAGGCTGAGGCAGGAGAATGGCGTCAACCCGGGAGGCGGAGCTTGCAGTGAGCTGAGATCCGGCCACTGTACTCCAGCCTGGGCGACAGAGCAAGACTCCGTCTCAAAAAAAAAAAAAAAAAAAAAAAAATCAATGGAAATTCTAAATTTAGTTTGTGTATTAAACTGGGACAAAACTAATAACAGTATTTTGCCAAGGGCACTTGGCCTTTCTCTCATTCTCTCACGCTTCAGATATAAATCACTGAATGAATCCAGCACTGAATAAATGAATGATCGATCGATCTATAATTTTCTAAGACAATTCCAATTTTCATCTTGCACAAATCTACAAAGCTGAGCCATCCGCACAGCACTTAAACTCCTGGTAGGTATCTTTCAAGGCCAAGGTAGTTCCGCCTCCGGAATCCAGTTCCCTCCGCCTGGATAGTCCTCCCAAGGCTCCCTCACTTCATTTCAGGTCTCCTGCCAAAAGACTTCCTCACGAAGGCCTCTCAGACCGACCCCTTCCCCACTCCCAACTTTACAGTCCACTCCCCTAGCCCTATTACATTTTTATTCATGAAAATTTACGGCATTTTGTTACATATCTATACATTTTCTTGTCTGTCTCTTCCCTAAAATATACAGTCCAGGAGGGCAAGGGCTGGGGTGGCTTCGTTTGCTGTGGGATCCCAGCACCTAGAGCAGAGCCCAGGACATAGTAAGTGCTCAGTAAATCACAAATCCCTTCTCCAAGGGTCCAAGGCTAGTTTCCCAGAGCCTCAGGACACTTCTCCCTTAGCCCGGCCCACCTCCGAGTAGCCGCCCACCTCGACTCCAGCTCGGCCACCTCTACCCCAGCTCAGGTCCTCATTCCCGCACCCCCCGGCCTCAGGGAGGGCGCGGCGCACCCACCTCCCAGACCCCGCGACTGCGGTTGGGCCCCGCGGCTTCGCTCAGCGCTCACCTCCCGGGCCGCTGCGCCTCTGCGCTGGCCCCAGGCCGCCGCCGCGCCGGGCAGTAACAGCGACCGCCCCACTGCGCTCCCGCCGGCCCTGCCCGCAGCCGTTGGCACCCGCTAACTGCCTCGAAAAGCCTAGGATTCGACTTTGAATGGTCCGTTAATGTGGTCGCAAAACGTGACTCGGTTCATCGGGCGCCCTCGGTAAGCAAAACAAGCACCCACCTGCGGTCGGGGTTGTCCGGCCCCTCCCGGCTTCTCACCTGCGCACCGCAAGGTCCAGCCCTGGAGGCTGCTGGGGATCCCTCTGAGCGACCCCCTCAGGCGTCTTCCTGCGACCGGGGCAGGGGAACTCTTGACCGGGAAACAGTTTTGGGCCCCACCACCCTTGGCGCCGCCGTTAGGAGGGTGTGAGCGTATCTACTTTCAAAGATACCCGAGCCCCTCACCGCCTGCGGCCGGGAGGTAGTGCCTCGGCTATTCCCGCGGGCGGGGCTGCTCGGCTGTGAAGGCCCAGGGCGAGATCCGGTGAAGAGTTCTTTCGGGCCGCGCACGGTGGCTCATACCTGTAATCCCAGCACTTTTGGAGGCCGAGGAGGGCGGATAACTTGAGGTCAGGAGTTCTAGACCAGCCTGGCCAACATGGCGAAACCCCGTCTTTACTAAAAATACCAAAAGTAGCGGGCGTGGTGGTGGGCTCCTGTATTCCCAGCTACTTGGGAGGCTGAGAGAGGAGAATCGCTTGAACCCAGGAGGCAGAGGTTACAGTGAGCCGAACTGCACCATTGCACTCCAGCCTGGGTAACAGATCAAGATTACGTTTCAAAACAAAACAAAACAAAAAAGAGTTAATTCGGACTCAGGAGGTCTTTTTGGTTGAAAAGCCCACGGTTGTTCTCTCCACCTCCTGGAAAAGACTTTCTAGGGTTTTGGGGTTTGGAGTAATAAAGGTCATCCTCTGCTGCCTCATTGGTGCTATCCAGGGTAAGGCCCCTACGGACAGCGCAAAGGTGTTTTGGAGAGATTGTTCTCCCCCAGCCCAAGCATAAGGCTTACCTTGGAATTACCTGGAGGCTCACCATGACAGCCTGGCCTTTAGTAAAGGGTTGATAAGTCAATAGCAAACAAGGGCCATTAAAAGGATCTATACTGCATTTCTCAAATGAGGATATTCCAGTCAACAATAAACACGTCAAAAGGTGTGCAACTGAATTGTTGATCAGGGAACTTGACATTTAAACTACATGAGATACCAATTCGTGCCCACTAGAATGGCTACAACAAAGATAGGAGTTGGGGTGTGGAGAAAAAAGGAAGTGAATGCCAAACCTGGGGAATGTAAAACATTCAGAACTTCTCACACATTTGTCAATGGGGTACAAATTGATAAATTGTTTGGCAATATTTATTAGAACATATGCCTAGCCCATGATCCAAGGATTCCACTCCTAAGTATACACTCAACCGAAATGCATACATATATTCACCAAATGTAGGTACTAAAGTGTTCATCTCAGCCTGGCCTTTGAGTTGAGTATTTTAAAAGTGTATTTAGGCAGGATGTGGTGGCTTATGCCAGCACTTTGGGAGACCAACGCAGACAGATCATGAGGTCAGGAGTTCAAGGCCAGCCTGGCCAACAGGGTAAAACCCCGTCTCTACTGAAAATACAAATATTAGGTGGGCGTGGTGGCATGTGCCTGTAATCCCAGCTACTCGGGAGGCTGAAGCAGGAGAATCACTTGAACCTGGGAGGGGGAGGTTGCAGTGAGCTGAGACTGTACCACTGCACTCTAGCCTGAGCAACAGAGCAAGACTCCATCTTAAAAAAAGATAAAGAAATATGTCCATTCAAGTACAATAAACTTATATTTCCTTCATGGTAATATTATTTACGCATGCATTCTTTTTACTTGGTCGGTCTTTGCAGATGATTTTATTAATCTTATCAAAGAACCAACTTTTGGCTTTATTGATTATCATTTTACTATGTAGTTTATTGTAAATTTTATTGGGGGAACCAGCCCCAATATTTCAATGTATGCTCTTTCTATTTTCCATAAGTGTCAGCCAGCTGAGAAATAAAGAGAAAGAGTACAAAGAGAGGAATTTTACAGCTGGGCCTCTGGGGGTGACATCACATATCTGTAGGACCATGATGCCCACCTGAGCCACAAAACCAGCAAGTTTTTATTAAGGATTTCAAAAGGGGAGGGGTGTATGAACAGGGAGTAGGTCACAAAGATCACATGCTTCAAAGGGCAAAAGGCAGAACAAAGATCACATGCTTTTGAGGAAACAGGACAAGGGCAAAATTAGAACTCCTGATAAGGGTCTGTGCTCACCTGTGCAGGTATTGTCTTGATAAACATCTTAAACAAAAGAAAACAGGGTTTGAGAGCAGAGAACCAGTCTGACCACAAATCTACCAGGGTGGAGTTTCCCAATCCTAGTAAGCCTGAGGGTACTGCAGGAGACCAGGGCATATTTCAGTCCTTATCTCAACCACATAAGACAGATACTCCCAGAGTGGCTGTTTATAGACTCCCCCACCAGGAATGCATTCCTTCCCCAGGGTATTATTAATATTCCTTGCTAGGAAAAGAATTTAGCACTATCTTCCCTACTTGCACATCTGTTTATAGGCTCTCTGCAAGAAGAAAAATATGACTCTTATTTTGCCCAACCCCGCAGGCAGTCAGACCTTATGGTTTTCTTCCCTTATTCCCTGAAAATTGCTGTTATTCTGTTCTTTTTCAAGGTACACTGTTTTTTTTTTTTTTTTTTTTTTTTTTTTTTTTTTTTTTTTTGAGGCGGAGTCTCGCTCTGTTGCCCGGACTGGAGTGCAGTGGCCGGATCTCAGCTCACTGCAAGCTCCGCCTCCCGGGTTCCCGCCATTCTCCTGCTTCAGCCTCCCGAGTAGCTGGGACTACAGGCGCCCGCCGCCTCGCCCGGCTAGTTTTTTTTTTGTATTTTTAGTAGAGACGGGGTTTCACCGTGTTCGCCAGGATGGTCTCGATCTCCTGACCTCGTGATCCGCCCGTCTCGGCCTCCCAAAGTGCTGGGATTACAGGCTTGAGCCACCGCGCCCGGCCAAGGTACACTGTTTTCTATTGTTCAAACACACGTTTTACAATCAGTTTGTACAGTTAACACAACAGTGGTCCTGAGGTGACGTATATCGTCAGCTTACAAAGATAACAGGATTAAGAGATTAAAGTAAGATAGGCATAAGAAATTATAAGAGTATTATTTGGGAACTGAAAAATGTCCATGAAATCTTCACAATTTATGTTCCTCTGCTGTAGCTCTAGCCGGTCCCTCCGTTCAGGGTCCCTGACTTCCTGCAACAAAATTTGTTGCATCTCATGATTTATTCATTTCAATGTCATTTATTTTTGACTAACATCACAAGGAAATTTATTAATTTCAACAGATAGCTCCTTTCCTTCCTTTGTCTTTCTTTCCTTTTTGGAGATACAGTCTCACTCGGGCACCCAGACTGGAGTGCAGTGGTGTGATCATAACTCACTGCAACCTCAACCTCCTGAGCTCACACAGACCTCCCACCTCATGTGGTCCCATGTAGCTAGGACCACAAGTGAATGCCACAATACCCAGCTAATTTTTTTATTTTAGTAGAGATGAGGTCTTGCTATATTGCCAAGGTTAGTCTCAAACTCCTGAACTCAAGCAATTCACCTGCCTTGGCCTCTAAAGTGCTTGGATTACAGGCAGGAGCCACCGTGCCTAGTGGGAAACTATTATTTATTTATTTGAGACACAGTTTCGCTCCTGTTGCCCAGGCTGGAATGCAATGGCACAATCTCGGCTCACTACAACCTCTTCCACCCGGGTTCAAGTGATTCTCCTGCCTCAGCCCCCCGAATAGCTGGGATTACAGGCACTTACCACCACACCTGACTAATTTTTGTATTTTTATTTTTATTTATTTATTTTTGAGATGGAGTCTGGCTCTGTCACCTAGGCTGGAGTACAATGGCGCGATATCGGCTCACTGCAACCTCCGCCTCCCAGGTTTAAGCAATTCTCTGCCTCAGCCTCCCAAGTAGTTGGAATTACAGCTGCCTGCCACCACACCTGGCTAATTTTGTATTTTTAGTAGAGACGGGGTTTCACCATTGTGGCCAGGCTGGTTTTGAACTCCTGACCTCAGGTGATCCATCCACTTCAGCCTCCCAAAGTGCTGGAATTACTGGCATGAGCCACCATGCCTGGCCTGGGAAATTATTCTTAATTTTCTGTTCTTTTTATGAAAATCTTCACTAAGTTTTGGTAAGTTTACTTTTTCTTTGCTCTATGCTTTCCACCAATGTACAACATTGCTAATTTAGGAAAATCAAAATATTCTCATATGAAAAATTGTTGACTATGATCTGAAAGTCAAATTTAGCTGCAGCTTGATCTTATTCCACAGATCTTTTTATACAGAAACAACCAGCTATGCTTTGGGATCAAAATCCAGAACAATCAAATGGAAATTACAGTGAAAATGAACAAAAGGGAGAGCAGAAATGGAGAGAAGGAGGAGGAGAAGCAGGTGGAAAGAGAGAGCGAGAAAAAGAAGAGGAAAATGAAAAGGAGCTGGAAGATGAACAGGAAAAAAGGAAAAGGGAAAATAAGAAAAAATATTCCAAGGGTAGATTAGTCAGCAAATCCCTCATGGACACTCTCTGGGCAAAGTTTAAGTTAAACAGGTGCCCCACAATACAAGAGAGTCTATCACTCTCGTTTGAATTTGGCATGACACATAAACAGGTATGACGACATTAATAGACATTTCTTCATTGATAGACAAAGTCACTTCTATAGTATTATTACTCACATAGACCAATATCCTTATTCTTGTATTAATCACCTCCCACACCTCATTTTTTGCAGATAAGTCAATGGTTTTGTAAAAAGAGGAAGAAATACAATAGAGAAATGTCCAAGAGAAAGCATAAGGAAAAACAAACTAGGTAAGAAAGTGTTTCTTGTAAAATAACAGAAAGTAGAAGGAATATATTGACTTCCGGAGATGGTTTGTGTTTCCATTGTTGTTGGGTGTGCCTATAAACTTTTTCGTGTTCCAGCCAGTGGCAGAAAAACCATTTACTGCCTTATTTTTCACTCCACTCAAAACACACACAGGCACATACTCACATATACATGCCACCATTTAACACGTAATCATATTACCAAATGTACAAATACAGACATTAGCTTTTTATTGATTGCAGCACAGAATTAATAATTTTGTCCTTTTTGTTCCTTCGATGCTAAATATATCTGATGATTGTCCTTCTGCTCTAGTTATTGGCAGATGCTCATGTGATTTTTGGAAGGAATTAAGGACAATATCAAGTCTTTTTGTTTGTTTCTTTTTGTTGTGTTGTTTTTCTTTTTTTTAGACAGAATTTCGTTCTTGATGCCCCAGGCTGGAGTGTAATGGCAGAGCTCAGCTCCATGCAACCTCCGCCTCCAGGGTTCAAGCGATTCTCCTGCCTCAGCCTCCTGAGTAGCTGGGATTGATTACAGGCATGTGCCACCATGCCCGGCTAATTCTGTGTTTTTAGTAGAGACTGGGTTTCTCTGTGTTAGTCGGGCAGGTCTCGAACTCCCTACCTCAGGTGATCCACCTGCCTTGGCCTCCCAAAGTGCTGGAATTACAGGTGTGAGCCACTGCACCAAGCCCAATATCAACATTTTTTTTTTTTTTTTTTTTTTTTTGAGACGGAGTCTTGCTCTGCCACCCAGGCTGGAGTGCAGTGGCCGGATCTCAGCTCACTGCAAGCTCCGCCTCCCGGGTTTACGCCATTCTCCTGCCTCAGCCTCCCGAGTAGCTGGGACTACAGGCGCCCGCCTCGTCGCCCGGCTAGTTTTTTGTATTTTTAAGTAGAGACAGGGTTTCACCGTATTAGCCAGGATGGTCTCGATCTCCTGACCTCGTGATCCGCCCGTCTCGGCCTCCCAAAGTGCTGGGATTACAGGCTTGAGCCACCGCGCCCGGCCCCAGTATCAACATTTTTAACATCACTAGACTGTATATAGAATTTTAATATATTATTTATTTATGTATATTTATGTAGAAATGTTTAAATATTATCTCACTTGATCAATGTTTTTTGTTTGTTTGTTTTTTGAGACAGAGTCTCACTCTGTCACCCAGGCTGGAGTGCAATGGCACGATCTCTGCTCACTGCAACCTCTACCTCCTGGGTTCAAGCAGTTCTCCTGCCTCAGCCTCCCGAGTAGCTGGGGTTACAGGCACCAGCTAATTTTTACTATGCCCAGCTAATTTTTGCATTTTTAGTAAATACCGGATTTCACCATGTTGGCCAGGCTGGTCTCAAACTCCTAACCTCAGATGGTCCGCCCGCCTCGGCCTCCCAAAGTGCTGGGATTCCAGGTGTGAGCCACCACGCCCGGCCTCACTTGATCATTAAGCAAAATATGGTGCCCTCGGTTGTCAATCCCAGGAGAGCAGAACACTGAACACTGGTTACCAACACTGAGGGAATGACTCCTACCACATGGAGGATTGCAAAGATCATCACTGTGCCAACCGACAAGAATAGAAGTCCAAATGTTTCTACTCAATGCACCTCGCCATCAGAGTTGTGCAAAACAATGCGATCAAGCCATGGGTAGAGCAACACTTTACTTACAGAGCAAGATCAGCTTCCTGGCAGCCCGTGCAGGGAAATTGGCTATGCATACCCCTCTGGCGCATTGGGCTTGCCACAGGGAAAGATAGTCTCACAGAGGCAATAAACCAGCACAGGTCACTTGGGCTCTTTTTTCTTTTCTCTTTTTTTTTTTTTTTTTTTGCGATGGAGTCTTGCTCTGTTGCCCAACTGGAGTGAAATGGCGCAATCTCGGCTCATTGCAACCTCCACCTCCCGGGTTCAAGCAATTCTCCTGCCTCAGCTTCCTGAGTACCTGGGATTACAAGCACCTGCCACAATGCCCAGCTAATTGTTGTATTTTTAATAGAGACAGGGTTTCACCATGCTGACCAAGCTGGTCTCAAACCCCAACCTCAGGTGATCTGCCTGCCTGGGCCTCCCAAAGTGCTGGGATTAGAGGCATGAGCCACCGTGCCCGGCCTCTTTTTTTGAAATTTGAGACAGGGTCTTGCTCTGTCACCCAGGCTGGAGTACAGTGGTGCAATCTCGGCTCTCTGCAGCCTCCATCACCCAGGTTCAAGCAATTATCGTGCCTCAGCCTCCTGAGTAGCTGGGACTACAGATGTGTACCACTGCACCAGGCTAATTTTTGTATTTTTAGTGTAGATGACGTTTCACTGTGTTGGCCAGGCTGGTCTTGTACTCCTGGCCTCAAGTGATCTGCCTGCCCCACAAAGTGCTGGGATTACAGGTGTGAGCCACTGCACCCGGCCGGGCTCTTTTATCTCTTGGTAAAGAAGTATTCCAGGCCCACAGTCTATTCTTATGAGGCCAAGTCAGGATTGAAAGACTACATGCATGAGACTGCATTTCCCAGCAATCATTACTCTAAATTATAAATGAGGAAGCTGAATTGCTGGGAAATAACGTGATTTCATCAATAAATAACAATTACTGACTGTCTGAGCCTGAATTTGTACTCTCATCTCTTAGTTTCATAAGCTGTATATTTTCAGTTATAACTTGAGACATAGTCTAGGCTCTATCAATTTGTTTCATAAGTGGTGTTTGGATGCTCTTAGTGTCCTCTTAAAATCCCACTGTGACAGTTTTTTGGTTTTTGTTGTTGTTTGAGACAAGTTTTGCTCTGTCACCCAGGCTAGAGTGCAATAGCACGATCTTGGCTCACTGCAACCTCTGCCTCCAGGGTTGAAGTAATTCTGCCTCAACTTCCGAGTAGCTGGGACTATAGGCACGTGCCATCACGCCTGGCAGATTTTTTTTTTTTTTGTATTTTTAGTAGAGACAGGGTTTTACCGTGTTAGACAGGATGGTCTCGATCTCCTGACCTCATGATCTGCCCACCTTGTCCTCCCAAAGTGCTGGGATTACAGACATGAGCCAGGACGCCCGGCTGTTTTTTGTTTGTTTGTTTTTAAGAGATGGGGGTCTCATTGTGCCGCCCATGCTGGTCTCAAACTGCCGGGTTACAGGGATCCTCCTACCTCAGCCTCCCCAGTAGCTGGGATTGCAAGTGTACATTACCATGCCCAGCTGGTGTGATGGTGTTTCTAATGGTCTTGCACCATTTCTGCCTCTACAACTTTCTTACCCCTATGAAATTTTAAAATATATGTTGGAAAGATTACCTTGCCCTTCAAGAAGAATTGCTTTCCAGGTTTAACATATTTTGATGTATATTAAATAAGTAGACTGTGTTGTGAAGCTTTTCTTTACATTTTTTTACAGACGGGGTCTCTATGAGGTGCCAAGGCTGGTCTCGAACTCCTGCCCTCAAGGGATCCTCCCACCTTGGCCTCCGGAAGTGCTGTGATTACTCGCATGAGCCATTGTGCCTGGCTAAGATGCTTTTTCTTTTTTCTTTTCTTTTTTTTTTTGAAACACAGTCTCACTCTGTTGCACAGGCTGGAGTGCAGTGGCTGGATCTCAGCTCACTGCAACTGCCGCCTCCTGGGTACGAGCAATTCTCCTGCCTCAGCTTCCTGACTGTGGCTAAGACGTTTTATACAAAACCATTCTCACCAATAAATGGAGTTCTGAAAGGATAAACAAGAAAATATTAACAATCATTAATTCTGTGGAGTAGAACTAAATGAGACGAGTGCAAAGAAGTTCCTATATATCCTATTTTCATACTACTGTGGTTTTAAAGTTTTTACAGTGGACGTTGATTTTATTTCAGAAAAGTCAATAAATAAATTACCAACCTCTGGAAATTTCTTGAGACTGAAAGGGAAATCCATTGTAGAAGCTAATGAGTTCAGGGCATTCTGCAATTTGTCAATATATCTCTAAATATCCCTTCCAGGCCTGGTGCAGTGGCTCACGCCTGTAATCCCATCACTTTGAGAGGCCGAGGCAGGAAGATAACTTGAGGTCAGGAGTTCCAGACCAGCCTGACCAACATGGTGAAGCCCCATCTCTACTAAAAATACAAGATTAGCTGGGTGTGGTAGCGCATGCCTGTAATCCCAGCTACTTAGGAGTCTGAGGCAGGAGAATTGCTTGAACCTGGGAGGCAGAGGTTACAGTGAGCTGAAATCATGCCATTGCACTCCAGCGTGAACAACAAGAAAGAAACTTCGTATCAAAATAAATACATAAAATAACCATCCCATCCAAACATGGCATTTCTCTATAAACTTGATTATGCTCCGGGAAAGTTGATTATTTATTTATTTATTTTTTTGAGACAGTCTTGCTCAGTCACCCAGGCTGCAGCACAATGGCGCAATCTCAGCTAACCACACCCTCCAACTTCCGGGTGCAAGCAATTTTCCCTGCCTCAGCCTCTGAGTAGTTGGAATTACAGGCACCTGGCACCACGCCTGGCTAATTTTTGCATTGTTAGTAGAAACGGGGTTTTGGCATGTTGGCCAGGTTGGTCTTGAACTCCCTACCTCAGGTGATCCACCTGCCTCAGCCTCCCAAAGTGCTGGAATTATACACCCAGCCAAAGCCTTCTTTTTTTTTTTTTTTGAGACGGAGTCTCCCTGTGTCACCCAGGCTGGAGTGCAGTGGCGTGATCTCGGCTCACTGCAAGCTCTGCCTCCCGGGTTCACGCCATTCTCCTGCCTCAGGCTCCAAGTAGCTGGGACTACAGGCGCCCGCCACCGTGTCCAGCTAATTTTTTTGTACTTTTAGTAGAGACAGGGTTTCACCGTGTTAGCCAGGATGGTCTCGATCTCCTGACCTCGTGATCCGCCCGTCTCGGCCTCCCACAGTGCTGGGATTACAGGCTTGAGCCACCGCGCCCGGCCCAAAACCTTCTATTTATACTTCCCTGACAACATCCCTCTTCCCATAAGAATAAACTTACCTTGTGTTTTGCATTTAGCATTTCCACACACTTAATATTTTACTATGCCTGCATGCCTCCTAAAGCAATATATGATACTGTATTGCATGTTTTGAAATGTATATGAATGTTATATCTCATTCCTTTGCACTTTATACATAAATACTGGTTTTTTTGTTTTGTTTTTTTTCTGAGATGGAGTTTTGCTCTTGTTGCCTAGACTGGAGTGCAATGGCGCGATCTCGGCTCACTGCAACCTCCGCCTCCCGGGTTCAAGCAATTCTCCTGCCTCAACCTCCCAAGTAGTTGGGATTACAGGAGCCTTCCATCATGCCTAGCTAATTTTGTATTTTTAGTAGAGACGGGGTTTCACCATGTTGGCCAGGCTGGTCTCAAAGTGCTGACCTCAGGTGATCCTCCCTCCTTGACTTCCCAAAGTGCTGAGATTACAGGCATGAGCCCATGCGCCCAGCCTTTTCATTTATTTGTTTGTTTGTAAGACAAAGTCGTGCTCTGTTGCCCAGACTGGAGTGCAGTGGCACAAACACAGCTCACTGTGGCCTCAAACTGCTGGACTCAAGCGATCCTCCCACCTCAGCCTCCCCAGTAGCTTGTACCATAGGCACAAGCCACTATGCCTGTTTGTTTATTTGTTTGTTTTTTCAGAGATAAAGTCTCACCATGTTGCCCGGGCTGATCTTGAACTCTTGGGTTCAAGCAATCCTTTCAACTTGGCCTCCCAAAGTGCTGGGTTTATAGGCGTGAGCCAGCACTCCCTGCCTGCAATCTAACTTTTAGAAAGAGCTTTATTGAGATATAATTCAAATACATAAAATTCGCCCATTTAAAGTGTATAATTCAATAGTGTTTGAACATTTCATTATGTTGTGGGGAATCTAAATTTTTTTTTTTTTTTTGAGATGGAGTCTCTCTGTCTCCCAGGCTGGAGTGCAGTGGCACGATTTTGGCTCACTGCAACCTCTGCTCCCCAGGTTCAAGTGGTTCTCCTGCCTAAGCTTCCCAAGTAGCTGGGATTACAGGCCCCACGGTGGCTAACGCCTGTAACCCCAGAATTTTGGGAGGCCGAGGCAGGCGGATCATAAAGTCAGGAGATCGAGATCATCCTGGCTAACACAGTGAAACCCCGTCCCTACTAAAAATTCAAAAAAATTAGTTGGGCGTGGTGGCGGGCACCTGTAGTCCCAGCTACTTGGAAGGCTGAGGCAGGAGAATGGCGTGAACCTAGGAGGCGGATCTTGCAGTGAGCGGAGATTGCGCCACTGCACTCCAGAGCCTGGGCGACAGAGTGTGACTCTGTCTCAAAAAAAAAAAAAAAAAAAAAAGAAAAAAGAAAACATTTTCTTCATAGGATGGTTTCCTTTTACATAGTCTACTATGAAAATTTCTTGGCCGGGCGCGGTGGCTCAAGCCTGTAATCCAGCACTTTGGGAGGCCGAGACGGGCGGATCACGAGGTCAGGAGATCGAGACCATCCTGGCTAACACGGTGAAACCCCGTCTCTACTAAAAATACGAAAAACTAGACGGGCGAGGTGGCGGGCGCCTGTGGTCCCAGCTACTCGGAGGCTGAGGCAGGAGAATGGCGTGAACCTAGGAGGCGGATCTTGCAGTGAGCGGAGATTGCGCCACTGCACTCCAGACCGGCGACAGAGCGAGACTCCGTCTCAAAAAAAAAAAAAAAAAAAAAAAAAGAAATTTCTTTTTTTTCTTTTTTTTTTGAGACAGTCTCGCTCTGTCCCCCAGGCTGGAGTGCAGTGGTGCGATCCTGAATCATTGCAACCTCTACCTCCTGGGTTTAAGCTATTCTCCTGCCTCAGCCTCCCGAGTAGCTGAGACTACAAGCGTCTGCCACGAATCCAGGGTAATTTTTGTATTTTTAGTAGAGGCAGGGTTTCACCATGTTGGCCAGGCTGGTCTCAATCTCCTGATCTGAAATGATCCACCCACCTCACCATCCCAAAGTGCTGGGATTACAGGCGTGGACCATGGCACTGGGCCGAAAATTTATCTTATGCAGTCCATGGCCCCTCTTCCTCAAACACTGCGTTAAGAATATTGTTACTGTGGGCCGGGCACTGTGGCTCACGCCTGTAATCCCAGCACTTTGGGAGGCCGAGGCAGGTGGATCATGAGGTCAAGAGTTTGAGACCAGCCTGGCCAACATGGTAAAACCCCGTCTCTACTGAAAAGACAAAAATTAGCCGGGCATGGTGGCGGGCGCCTGTAATCCCAGCTACTGCAGAGGCTGAGGCAGGAGAATCACTTGAACCCGGGAGATGGAGGTTGCAGTGAGCCGAGATTGTGCCATTGTCTCCAGCCTAGGCCACAGAGCAAGATTCCATCTCAAATAAATAAATAAATAAATAATAAATAAATATATATAGTTACTTTGGGAGGCCAAGGCAGGCGGATTACCTGAGGCTAGGAGTTCAAGACCAGCCTGGTCAACATGGCAAAACCCCATTTCTACTAAAAATACAAACATTAGCGAGGCATGGTGATGCACGCCTGTAATCCCAGCTACTTGGGAGAATGAGGCCTGAGAACTGCATGAATCTTGAAGGCAGAGGTTGCAGTCAGCCAAGATCATGCCACTACACTCCAGCCTGTGGGACAGAGTGAGACTCCCTTTCAAAAAAAAATAATAATAAAAAAAATTATTGTTGCAAATTGAATGTTTCTACCCCCTCAATATTAATATGTTGAAATCCTAAACCCCAATGTGATGGTAATAGGATATAGGACCTTTGGAATGTGATTAGGTAATAAGAGTGATGTCTCATAAATGAGATTAGTATACTTCTAAAAGAGACACCAGGTCCAGGCTCCATGGCTCAAGTCTGTAATCCTAACACTTTGAGATGCCGAGGCAGGTGGATTACCTGAGGTCAGGAGTTCAAGACCAGCCGGGCCAACATGGTGGAAAACCATGTCTCTACTAAAAATACAAAAAATTAGCTGGGTGCAATGGCGCGTGCCTGTAATTCCAGGTGATCTGGAGGCTGAGGCAGGAGAATCTCTTGAACCCAGGAGGCGGAGGTTGCATTGAGCCGAGATCATGCCACTGCACTCCAGCCTGGGCTACAGAGCAAGACTTCGTCTCAGAAAAAAAAAGAGACACTAAGCCGGGTGCGGTGGCTCATGTCTGTAATCCTAGCACTTTGGGAGGCCGAGGTGGGCAGATCACTTGAGGTCAGGAATTTGAGACCTGCCTGGCCAGCACTGTGAAACCCATCTCTCCTAAAAATACAAAAAAAATTAGCCGGGCGTGCTGGCACATGCCTGTAGTTCCAGCTACCTGGGAGGTTGAGGCAGGAGAATGGCTTGAACCTGGGAAGCGGAAGTTGCAGTGAGCCGAGATCGCGCCATTGCACTCCAGCCTGGGTGACAGAGCAAAACTCCATCTCAAAAAAAAAAAAAAAAAAAAGACAGAGACAACAGAGAGCTCTCTCCTGGGTTTTTTCCTTGTGAGGATGCAGCAAGAATACAGACACCTATGAACCAGGAAGCATGCCATCCCCAGACAGTGAATTTGCTGGGGCCTTGGTCTTGGACTTTCCAGCCACCCAAATCAAGTGTTGGTGCTAAGTGGAGAAAAGAGGAAGTGTTTACATTGGTGGGAATGTAAATTGGTGCAGCCATTATGGAAAGCAGTATGGAGATTCCTCAAAAAATTAAAACAGAACTACCCTGTGATCCACTTCTGGGTATATATCCAAAGGAAATGAAACCAGCACCTTGTAAAAATAACTGCATCCCGTATTAATTGTGGCATTATTCACAATAGCCAAGATACGGAAACAATCTAAATGTCTGTGAAGAGATGAACGGTAGCCCAGCCAACTTAATGAGACCTAAGCTCTGCCAAAAAATTTTAAAACTCACTGATGCCAGAAAAGTTCTGGGTACAAAGAAAAAAAAAATTAGGCGAGTATGGTGGCATGCACCTGTAATCCCAGCTACTCAGGAGGCTGATGTATTTGACTGTTCCTATATCTCATATATGAGAGAGATCATGTAATATTTTTTTTTCTGTCTGGCTTATTTCAATTATCATGATATCCTCCATGCTGCTGTGAATGGCAAGATCTTGTTTTCTAAAGCTGAATAATACTTTTTCTTTTCTTTTTTTTTTGATATGGAGTCTTGCTTTGTCACCCAGACAGTAGTGCAGTGGCGCAATCTCAGCTCACGGTAACATCCGCCTCCGGAATTCAAGCGATTCTCCAGCCTCAGCCTCCCAAGAGCTGGGATTACAGGCATACGCCACTCGGCTAATTTTTGTATTTTTAGTAGAGGCAGGGTTTCACAATGTTGGCCAGGCTGGTCTTGAACTCCTGACCGCAGGTCAAGCGACTCTCCTGCCTCAGCCTTCCAAGTAGCTGGGACTACAGGCACCTGCCACCATGCCTAGCAAATTTTTATCTTTTTAGTAGAGACAGAGTTTCACCATGTTGGCCAGGCTGGTCTTGAACTCCTAACGTCAAGTGATCTACTCACCTAGGCCTCCCAAACTGCTAGGATTACAGGCATGAGCCACCCCACCCGACCAGTTTTAAAGATTTTTAGATGGATATGCTGTGGGTGTATATTTGTACTCTTGCTAACATCTTACCAGAAAAAAATAAAAACATAGTTAAATATCTTTCTCAAGTAAAATGAGTGTATTAATATGGAAATTGGGCCAGGCGGGGTGGCTCAGGGTCATAATCCTAGCACTTTGGGAGGCCAAAGTGGGTGGATCATGGTCAGGAGATTGAGACCCTCCTGGCCAACATGGTGAAACCCTGTCGCTAATAAAAATACAAAAATTAGCTGGGCATGGTGGCACATGCCTGTAATCCCAGCTACTCGGGAGACTAAGGCAGAAGAATCACTTGGATCAGGGAGTTGGAGGTTGCAGTAAGCTGAGATCCTGCCACTGTACTCCAGCCTGGTGACAGATAGAGACTCTGTCTAAAAAAAAAAAATGGAAAAAAATCAATTCCCAATACCTTACAGTTCTGAGTAACACTAGTAGGAATAAAGACAGATTAGAGCACAGCACATTTAAGGATTTGAGAATTTACTTGGAACCATGGATAATTCCTATTTTAAACATTTCTAGCCCAGACATGGAGGCTCACACCCGTATTCACAATGCTTTGGGAGCCTAGGCAGGAGGATCACTTTGTTGCGGCAAACTGAGGAATAGAGAGACCAGTACAGGTGAATAAAAGAGGATTTTTCTTTTTTTTCTTTTCTTTTTTTTTTTTTGAGGCGGAGTCTCGCTGTGTCGCCCAGGCTGGAGTGCAGTGGCGCGATCTCGGCTCACTGCAAGCTCCGCCTCCCGGGTTCACGCCATTCTCCTGCCTCAGCCTCCCGAGTAGCTGGGACTACAGGCGCCCGCCACTGCGCCCGGCTAATTTTTTGTATTTTTAGTAGAGACGGGGTTTCACCATGGTCTCCATCTCCTGACCTTGTGATCCGCCCGCCTCGGCCTCCCAAAGTGCTGGGATTACAGGCGTGAGCCACCGCGCCTGGCAAGAGGATTTTTCATTTAAGGTATACACCGGCTCAGTGGATTCAAGTCCAAAAAGCTGAGCCTTGAACAAAGACAGAGCGGGAGTTTTTATAAATAGGCTTACAAAAGCAAAACAAATGCAGTTAATCATATAGTGTATAACTTATGGCCTTTAGCTGGTGGTCTTGTAGATATGTGGAAAGGAAAACAAGAACTGGCTAAATACAGACATTTGTAAAACATAGTCATGCTTAAGAGACCAAGGAAAGGAGCGTCAGTAAACAGAATTTGTCTTTTTCCACCAGGCGCGGTGGCTCACGCCTGTAATCCCAGCACTTTCGGAGGCCAAGGCGGGTGGATCACGAGGTCAGGAGATCGAGACCATCTGGGCTAACGTGGTGAAATCCCTGTCTCTACTAAAAATACAAATAAATTAGCTGGGCATGGTGGCGGGCACCTGTAGTCCCAGCTACTCGGGAGGCTGAGGCAGGAGAATGGCGTGAACCCGGGAGGTGGAGCTTGCAGTGAGCCGAGATTGTGCCACTGCACTCCAGCCTGGGTGACACAGCAAGACTTCGTCTCGGAAAAAAAAAAAAAGAATTTGTCTTTCTTTTTTTTCCTCAACCTTGCCCTGGAAGGCAGTGTTATCTGGAGTTCATTCCTTTGGCCTTGGCTTTTCGGACAGTGTTACCTTATAACTGCCCTTGAAGTGAGCTGCTAACAGAGGAAAACTTGTTCTTCTTTTCTTTTTAACCCTTGCCTTGCCACATTCTAGGCCTTAGCTCTTACTTTTCTTGGAGTGAATAAATGCAGTACTTATTATTATTATTTTAACGTCTGCCTCAGCTTGAGGCCAGGAGTTTCAGACAGCCTGGAAAACCTAGCAAGACCTCAACTCTGCCAAAAAAAAAAAAAAAAAAAAAAAAAATTTGCACTCCAGCCTGGATGACAGAGCAAGGCCCTGTCTCAAAAACAAAAACAGAGGCCGGGTGCAATGGCTCACGCCTGTAATCTCAGCACTTTGGGAGGCCAAGCGGGGTGGATCAGCTGAGGTCAGGAGTTCAAGGCTAGCCTGCCCAACATAGCAAAACTACATCTCTACTGAAAATGCAAAAAAAAAAAAAAAATAGCCAGGCGTGCTGGCGGGTGCCTGTAATCCCAGCTGCTTGGGAGGCTAAGGCAGGAGAATCGCTTGAACCCGGGAGGTAGAGGTTGCAGTGAGCCAAGATCACACCACTGTACTCCAGCCTGGGCAACAAGAGCGAAACTCTGTCTCAAAAAATAAATACATAAAAATATAAGAACAAGTTTTTAGGCCAGGCACAGTGGCTCATGCCTGTAATCCCAACACTTTGGAAGGGGAAAGCAGGAGGAACACTTGAGCCCAAGAGTTCAAGACCAGCCTGGACAACATGGTGAAACCTTATCTCTACTAAAAATGCAAAAAATTAGCCAGATGTTGTGGCTCCTGCCTGTAATCCCAGCTACTAGGGAGGCAGAGACAGGGGGGTCATTTGAACCTGGAAGGTGGAGGTTGCAGTGACCCAAAATGGCACCACGGCACTCCAGCCTGGGCCTCAGAGTGACATCTCCAAAAAAATAAGAAACAACAGGCCGGGCATGGTGGCTCACACCTATAATCCCAGCACCTTGGGAGGCCGAGGGAGGTGGATCACTTGAGGTCGGGAGTTCAAGACATTCTGACCAACATGGAGAAACCCCGTCTCTACTAAAAATAGAAAATTAGCCAAGCGTGGTGGCACATGCCTGTAATCCCAGCTACTTGGGAGGCTGAGGCAGGAGAATAACTTGAACCCGGGAGGCAGAGGTTGCAGTGAGCCCAGATCGTGCCATTGCACTCCAGTCTGGGCAACGAGCAAAACTCCATCTCAAAAATAAATAAATAAATAAATAAATAAATAAAAATTTTTTTTTTTTTTTTTTTTTTTTTGAGGCGGAGTCTCGCTCTGTCGCCCGGACTGGAGTGCAGTGGCCGGATCTCAGCTCACTGCAAGCTCCGCCTCCCGGGTTTACGCCATTCTCCTGCCTCAGCCTCCCGAGTAGCTGGGACTACAGGCGCCCGCCATCTCGCCCGGTAGTTTTTGTATTTTAGTAGAGACGGGGTTTCACCGTGTTAGCCAGGATGGTCTCGATCTCCTGACCTCGCGATCCGCCCGTCTCGGCCTCCCAAAGTGCTGGGATTACAGGCTTGAGCCACCGCGCCCGGCCATAAAAAATTTTAAAAAGAAACAACAACAACAATAAAAAATATCAAGGCTGAGGCAGGAGAATCGCTTGAATCCAGGAGGTGGAGGTTATAGTGAGCCAAGATCACACCACTGCACTCCAGCTTGGGCAACAAAGCAAGACTCTGTCTCAAAAAAAAAAGCTGATTAATCAATATTAACCAATATTGATAACAGAATTCCATCAAGATTACTATTGAGGCCGTGCGGGGTGGCTCACGCCTATAATCCCAGCACTTTAGGAGGCCGAGGTGGATGGATCACGAGGTCAGGAGATCGAGACCATCCTGGCCAACATGGAGAAACCCTGTCTCTACTAATACAAAAATTAGCTGGGTCTCAAAAAAAAAAAAAAAAGGCCAGACGTGGTGGCTCATGCTTGTAATGCCTGCACTTTGGGAGGCTGAGGCAGGTGGATCACGAGGTCAGGAGTTCAAGACCAGCCTGGCCAACACAGTGAAACCCTGTCTCTACTAAAATTCCAAAAATTAGCTGGGTGTGGTGGCAGGTGCCTGTCATCCCAGCTACTCAGGAGGCCGAAGCAGGAGAATCCCTTGAATCCAGGAGGGGGAGGTTGCAGTGAGCTGAGATTGAGCCATTGTACTCCTGCCTGGGCAACAGAGCTAGACTCCGCCTCAACAACAACAACAGCAAAATGAGCTGGGCGTGGTGGCACATGCCTGTAATCCCAGCTATTCGGCAGGTTGAGACAGGAAAATCGCATGAACCAGGAAATCAGGTTGCAGTGGAGCATAGATCACACCACTGCGCTTCAGTCTGGCAACAGAGCAAGACTCCGTCTCAAAAACAAAAAGATTAATATTGATTAATTAATTGTGACAAATGTACGATGCCTATGTAAATATTAACAATGACAGAACAAGGTATGAGGAGTATGAGAATTGTGTGTACCATCTTCTTAATTTATCTGTCAACCTAAAATAAAGAGCTTATTTTAAAAATTATCAGCCTGGGCTGGGTGCGGTGGCTCATACCTGTAATCCCAGCACTTTGGGAGGCCGAGGCAGGCGGATCACTTGAGATCAGGGGTTCAAGACCAGCCTGACCAACATGGCGAAACTCCATCTCTACTACAAATACTAAAATTAGCTCAGCATAGTGGCGCACACCTGTAATCCCAGCTATTTGGGAGGCTGAGGATGGAGAATCACTTGAACCCAGGAGGCAGAGGCTGCAGTGAGCCGAGATCCAGGCACTGCACTCCATCTTGGGTGATGAGTGAGGCTGTCTCAAAAAAACAATATTTACTTCAGACTTGTTCACCATATGGAGGTTGTTTCTCAATTCAAATAAAAAAAAACCCAAAAAACTAGTACCCTTAACAAATGCTTTCTTAGCTAGGAGTGGTGGCTTATGCCTGTAATCAAGCCCTGTGGGAGGCTAAGGCGGGTGGATCACCTGAGGTCAACAGTTTGAGCCCAGCCTAGCCAACATGGTGAAACCCCGTCTCCACTAAAAATACAAAAATTAGCTGGGCATGGTGGCGTAAACCTGTAATCCCAGCTACTTGAGAGGCTGAGGCAGGAGAATTGCTTGAACCCGGGAGGCAGAGGTTGCAGTGAGCCAAGACTGTGCCACTGCACTCTAGCCTGGTCAACAGAGTGAGAGTTCGTCTAAAAAAAACAAAACAAAACAAAAAATAAACAAACAAAAAACAGGGCTGGGAGCACTGGCGCCTGTAATTCCAGCACTTTGGGAGGCTGAGGAGGGCAGATCACGAGGTCAGGAATTCCAGACCATCCTGGCCAACATGGCAAAACCTCTGTCTCTACTAAAACTACAAAAATTAGCTGGGCATGGTGGCTGGCGCCTGTAATCCCAGCTACTGGATAGGCTGAGTGGGGAGAATCGCTGGAACCCAAGGGTGGGAGGTTGCAGTGAGCCAAGATCATGCCATTGCACTCCAGCCTGGGTGACAAGAGCAAGTCTCAGTCTCAAAAAACAGACAAACAAAAAAACCCAAAACCAACCAAACAAAAAAAACCCACAAATGCTTTCTTTTTCTTTTTTCTTTTCTTTTTTTTTTTTTTTTTTTGAGATGTAGTCTTGCTCTGTCTCCCAGGCTGGAGTGCAGTGGCGTGATCTCAGCTCACTGTAAGCTCCGCCTCCCGGGTTCACGCCACTTTCCTGCCTCAGCCTCCAGAGTAGCTGGGACTACAGGCGCCCACCACCACGCCTGGCTAATTTTTTGTATTTTTAGTAGAGACGGGGTTTCAAGATGTTAGCCAGGATGGTGTCCATCTCCTGACCTCGTGATCTGCCTGCCTCGGCCTCCCAAAGTGGTGGGATTACAGGTGTGAGCCACCGCGCCCGGCCTAACCCTGAACAATTACTTGGGATAACTATTTTTTTTGAAACGGCGTCTCGCTCTGTCGCCCAGGCTGGAGTGCAGTGGCCGGATCTCAGCTCACTGCAAGCTCCGCCTCCCGGGTTCACGCCATTCTCCTGCCTCAGCCTCCCGAGTAGCTGGGACTACAGACGCCCGCCACGTCGCCCGGCTAGTTTTTTGTATTTTTAGTAGAGACAGGGTTTCACCGTGTTAGCCAGGATAGTCTCGATCTCCTGACCTCGTGATCCGCCCGTCTCGGCCTCCCAAAGTGCTGGGATTACAGGCTTGAGCCACCGCGCCCGACCGGGATAACTCACTATTTAGATAATTCACTCTTTGGATGCTGTATGATTAGGGTCAACAGCTTTATTTTATCCCACATCAGCTAACTGAGGCAACACCTAAGGTCAAGATAAGAGAATTGTCATAGGTGCTGGACTTTTCTCTCCCCAGGAACATCATCATCACTTCACTTTCTTCAGCTCCACCCACATGTTCTTCTTCCTCCTTCTCTAACACCTACTGAGAAATTGAGGAGGCGACTGTCTTCTGGGTCAGTAATATGCTGTTCCAGAGCAAGGTTCTATTTTTGTTTGCTAAACTTTGGAATGCATTCTTAGATACTCCTCCTTTCCATGCAGGCTAGACTTACTAGGGGTTAAACAGAACTCCCTTTTTATATTGGGTCAAAGATCCCCTGAGGGTAGAGTGGGAAAGAGGAAGTCATAAATACCCTGGCAACAATAGTATTCAAGGTCAGGACATTTTTTTTTCCTCATATTTTTCAGGAAGCAAAAACAGTCAGGACAATTTTTGACAATGTGGTTTGATGGCTTAGTCTTCTGAACTCTCCAGTAGATCTTAGAATTTGGTATACATAGTAATTCAGTCCTTGAATATTAAAAAGCCTTTAGTTAGAGTACAATCTGATCAAAACAAAGCTGAACCATGAGTCGGAAATTTTTTTTTCTAGCACCATGGGAAAGAAAAAATAATAATTAAAAAAAGCCAGGTGCGGTGGCTCAAGCGTGTACACCATTTCGCAAAGCTGAGGCGGGCGGATCACGAGGTCAGGCATTGGAAACCAGCCTGGCCAACATGGCAAAACCCCATCTCTACTAAAAATACAAAAATTAGCCAGGTGTGGTGGCAGGCACCAGTAGTCCCAGCTACTTGGGACGCTGAGGCAGGAGAATCATTTGAATCCAGGAGAGGGAAGTTGCTGTGAGCCGAGATCGTGCCATGGCACTCCAGCCTGGACAATAGGAGCAAAACTTCATCTCAAAAAAAAAAAAAAGAAAAAAGTTATTGTACCTGTGCAATTTTCTGAATGTCAACGTTTTGGCTATTGGAAATGGTTCCTTAATTTGATAAATTGGTAAGTTTTTTTTTCATGCTGCCAAGCACTGTAGTTTGAGCAGTGCTTCTCTAATTTAGTATATGCAAAAATCAGAGATTCTTTCAAGCTCTACATCATGGGGCAGGAAAAAAGAAAAGTAAACATACAAACAAATAAAAATCAGAGATTCGTAAAGGACAGATTTCTGGGCCCACCTACAGAGATCTCATTCCATAGGTCTCAGTGATGCCTAGCCCAATAAGAGATGCTCATCGTGGAAAAAGGAGTTGGTGGTGTCTCGCATATTTTTCTGTTAGTTGAATCTTTTATTCAGCTTCAAAATTTCTTCTCATGGTAAGGTCATTAATGAAACAGCCATGAGCAAGTTAATTAAACTAGATGATAGATACATATGTTAAGATTTATTATATTGTTCACTATGTAAGTGTGAAATTTTTCTTTCTTTCTTTTTTTTTAAAGATGGAGTCTTGCTCTGTCGCCCAGGCTGGAGTGCAGTGGTGCGATCTCAGCTCACTGCAACCCCCGCCTCCCAGATTCAAGCAATTGTCTGCATCAACCTCCCAAAGTGCTGGGATTATAGGCCTGAGCTACCTCCCCCAGCATTTTTTTTTTTTTTTTCCCATTCTCACAGGGTGGAGTGCAGTGGCACGATTTCGCTCACTGCAACCTCCACCTCCCAGGTTCAAGGGATTCTCCTTCCTCAGCCTCCTGGGTAGCTGGGATTACAGGCGTGCACCACCACGCCCGGACGGCCCTTTTTTTTTTTTTTTTTTGAGACAAGGTCAGGCTGTCACTGAAGCTGGAGTGCAGTGAAGCAACCAGGGCTCACTGAAGCCTTGACCTTCTGGGCTCAAAGGATCTTCCCACCTCAGCCTCTCAAGTAGGTGGGACCACAGGCATGTGCCGCCTAGCCCAGCTAATGATTTTTTTTTTTTTTCTTTTTTTTGAGGCAGTGTTTTTCTTTGTTGCCCAGGCTGGCCTCAAATGCCTGGGCTCAAAGCAGTCGTCTTGCTTTAGTATCCCAAAGTGCGGGGACTACTGGCGTGAAGCACCACAGCTAGCTAAAATTTTTCTTAATAAAATGGTTCTTTTAGGGGAAAAAGTATGCTTGTGTTTTTATAGGTATAATAGGCAAAATAAGTGAAGAATATGCCATATAATACCATTTGTTATTTCTGAACTAAGTAGTTTCAGTAGCTGTGGTGTTCATCTTTCCATCATTGGTAACTGGAGAGTAACTCTACCTCCCAGAGGAAGGATGACTGTTTGTTGTAAATTAAAGACTCATTGTTCAAGGCTCATTGAATTGTCAGTGTAGGGGACCTGAGGCAAAGAGCATTGTTGTTTTCAAGAGTTATTTTGCATATCACATTGATGTGCAGTTCAATATTTAAATGTAAGGAAATGACTCCTACCCTCGATTTGTTTACAAACCTTAGTTCTCATTTATGCCCCTTCCTTCATCAACAAAAATGATTTTCTACTTTTTCCCTGATTCTCTCTAGAAGAGTAGTTCTTAGTATTCAGAGTATTCAATAGCATTCAGAAAAATCACCTGGTTTCAATGGTAGGCTGTCATGAAAAAATAAAAATCACAGGGAGAACTTTAAAACACAGATTCCTGGTCCCTACCACGAAAGATTCCTATTCAGTGGTGAAGCCCATCAATCAGCATCTCAAACAAGCTCCCAGGTGGTGCTGAGGATGCTGGTGAATGAACCATACATACTCTTCCAGGGTTGCAGACAAGGCAATAAATAAAACAGGCAAAAAATGAAAATAATTGGGCTCACAGAGCTTATATTCCAGTGATAGTAGGGAGATAAATCAGATAGGTCGGTAGATAGATGGGTAGGTACATAGATAGATACATAGACGGAATGTATATTACTTACCTGTGTCACCTGGCCACAGGGTAGATTCATATTTGGCATGTATGTCAACCCAAGCTGCACTTGACCTTTTCTAATCATCTCCAAGGCTACCTATTGCCCTATCCAAATCCTATCACTTGAGTTATTCAAAAAGTCTCCCAACTGTCATCTCTGTTGGGATGCCCTCCTATAATCTAGTCCCAATGTATCGGTTAGAATGATTTTTTGTTGTTGTTTTTTAAAGATGGTCGTATCAAGATACTCCTTAGATCAAAATCTTCCTTTGGCTTTTTCTCATTCAGCCACAAGTCAAACTGCTGAATCACAGAATCCTTCCTCTAGCCCTGTACTTTACACTCTGTCATTGTCTCCTTGGGTTCTCCCATAGCACCATTAAGTTGGCCCCTCAACGATCCGGGAAGAAGGCAGGAAATCTCCAGAATCAGGGCTTTTGTCACCAATGTTTTCTCTCTGGTTCTTCTGTTATGCCCAGACCGTTTGTTCCCCGAAGAAGACCACCAGAGTCCAGAGTCAAAGCCAAGCGGCAAGGATCTTTAATGCAAGTTCGAACTTGGTCCCTCCGTTCCACAACATACAAGAGGGCCTGGAACAATGCGTGCGCTTGCTTTTTATAGCTCGAGGTAAACAGGACTTGTCAGGTTACAGAGGAACAAGGCATTTCTCTAGGCTACAGCATTACAATTGGTTTACATGTTAATGTGAAGTTATGCTTTTAGCAGCCTTCTGATCGGTTCCTGCGCTTTTTTTTTTTTTTTTTTGAGACGGAGTTTCGCTCTGTCGCCCGGGCTGGAGTGCAGTGGCCGGATCTCAGCTCACTGCAAGCTCCGCCTCCCGGGTTTATGCCATTCTCCTGCCTCAGCCTCCCGAGTAGCTGGGACTACAGGCGCCCGCCACCTCGCCCGGCTAGTTTTCTGTATGTTTTAGTAGAGACGGGGTTTCACCGTGTTAGCCAGGATGGTCTCGATCTCCTGACCTCGTGATCCGCCCGTCTCGGCCTCCCAAAGTGCTGGGATTACAGGCTTGAGCCACCGCGCCCGGCCACCGGTTCCTGCGCTTTTACAAACGGTTGTAACCTTATTGCAGCTTCCCAGGTGTTGTTTTTCTTCATGTGTTTGTGTCGGGCAGGCATATGGGGCTCAGGAAGTTGGGACAAAATAGAGGATTGTTTGTACTGGGCCCAGGACTAAGATATGTGGCAGACACTGGTAATTAGAGCAGGACAGACACTTTCACAACGTTTGTCCTTACAATGTCTGGAGTCTATAGATAACCTTAATCGGTTAGCTCAGGACGCCACCTGGGCTGTCAGGGCGCCGCCCGGGCTGTTTGCCTGTGGACTTCATTTCTGCCTCTGAGTCTCTTCATTTGATCTCTTTCAATACACATGCCAAACTCGGGAAATGTTACGAGCTATTCACCACTCACTATTTTAACAGCTGACTCTCAAGTAGGAAACTGCTAATAGCTAAGGAGGTAGGGAAACAAGATCTGCCCCTTTCTTGGGATATTACTGATCCCCTGTATCTAGGATACTTCAGTAGGCTTTACTGTCTTCTGTCCTTCAAGAGCAAATTCCTAAATGTAAACGTTTCTTAACACAAGCTACAATTGATTATAAGACTTGTAATTAGAATATATAAACCTTAGTGATAGCAAAAGACGTAGGAAGTCCCTAAAGAATCTGCATTTCCTTATTTTAAAAATGGAAATTAAAATGCCTGCTTCATAGAGATTTTGGGAAGGATGGTAAATGAGATAACGTGTGAAAGTGTTTAGCATCTACTTGGGGCCTAGATTGTCAAACAGAAGGTATGTTTAATATGTACATTTTGAATGTATTTTTAAATGGTTTGGAAAAGATACAGGATAAGGAGAATGAGTTGGTTGTAAGTTCTGTGACTTAAGAGAAAGGGCCTTTGTCTATGAATGAACTTATATTAGCTTTCAGTGCGAGGGAGGAAGGACACCTATGTGGGTACTGCGGGGAGGAAGGAGGGATTGTTGACATTTCATCATTCCTACCCTCAATTTCTTTAGCCTAGATGCTATTTTCATATGGCTGTCTCCTCACTGGGTCTGTTTTCCTCAAGGTCACTGAGGATCTTACCTTAGATTATCCCATGTGGAATCGCTCTTCTTCTGTCAAAAGCCTGTGATTTATTGTGGACCAAGTTCAAGTCTTGCTTCTTCCAAGAAATCTTAACTTACTATGGCAATCTTGTTCTTTGTCCTCATAACTATATGTACTACTTCTTTGGAACCTTGCAGTATAGTATAATAGAGAGAGCATATCTGAAAAAAAGCAGAAAATCTGGATTTAAATTCTGTTTCTATCATGTACAAGCTCAAATACCTAGAGCAGGTCTTATCTTTTCTACCTTGGTTATATGTAAACTGTTGAGCTACCCTTAATATTCTTTTTGTATTTCTCACATAGTAATCACCAGCATCCTAGTTGATCTGATAAGAACCCAAGGAAGAGGAAACTAACATTGCTTATATATCTATTGCCAGGTTCTTTCCTGTGTGTGCCATTGATAAGTAAAGAGCATCATTTTATACCAAGCTCTCCTTAGTATCTAGGAAAGAAGGAAGTTCTATGTCAGTACTTACTGATTCCTGGTCCAGTAATATTTCTCTGGCATCTGGGTTTCTGTGTCAGCCCCTCAGCTGCCAGTTGAATAGATGACCATCCTGTTTAGAAATAGGATTATTTCTATTAATGGCAAGTGGAGTCATTTCTCTAGAAAGGGATATTTAATACAATTATAAAATGTTTGGCTTGGAAGGAATTTAGAATAACATATCTGAAGATTCATTTTCTGTGTGAAAAACCCTAATTCCCCAAAAGACAGAGTCACTTACCCTGTGTTTCCCTAGAGACAGCTGAGAAGGAAGCAAAGAAAGGTTACCTGAGATAAATCCGGGCAATTCCAACTAAGTCTGTGATATTAGTTAAATAATTTAATTTCTCTAAGCTTCAATTTCTTAATCTGTAAAATAAGACGAGTAATGCTTTCCTAAGAAAAAATATGAACTCAAATATTAGGTAACTTACATCTGCACATCTGGCTATTGACAAGGCTTGCAAAATAATTTAGGTTTCATATTTATTGTTGCTTTCAACTCAATTTATGAAAAAGATAAGTGCATTTTTTTTTTACTTTATATGTGTCTCATCTCATATTTTAAAATTCCTTTTCTTTCTCCAGGCATGCTTCTTCACTAAATTCACACTCTATCACACAGTCTCAAGATGCTATCACTTTGGGAGGCCGAGACAGGTGGATCACGAGGTCTGGAGATCGAGACCATCCTGGCTAACATGGTGAAACCCCGTCTCTACTAAAAACTACAAAAAACTAGCCGGGCGAGGTGGCAGTGCCTGTAGTCCCAGCTACTTGGGAGGCTGAGGCAGGAGAATGGCGTAAACCTGGGAGGCGGAGCTTGCAGTGAGCTGAGATCCGGCCACAGCACTCCAGCCTGGGTGACAGAGCGAGACTCCGTCTCAAAAAAAAAAAAAAAAAAAAAAAAGATGCTATACAGATACTTCTTTCTAGACTTCGAGCTTTCATGAGAGGAACATTGAAAGGTACAAGAAAAATCTCTGCACGTGTCTTTTAAATAAATATTCTGTTTATTTTTCCCCCAAAGATAAACCTATATCCTGGTAAATCTCTCTTTCAGTTCTCCCCAGTTTAATAAATCATTTCCCTGCACCCAGAATTACAGTGGTTTGTGGAAGGAAACATAATTAGAAGTCTCAGTAACAGTAATATTTCATTAAAAAGAAACAATAAATGATGACACATCACACATGATTCATATTTGTCTAACTTCCAGTCCTTTATTCAAAGGAATATCTCTTTAGAAGCAGAAATGTCTACAGGTTTGTGGAAAATCAGTTACTGCGAGTCAGTTTATATCCAGTGCAGAGCACGTAGGGAGAGAGCGACACCCTGTGTAAGGGGAGCAGACTTCAGCCAAAGGAATATGAGTTAGTTTGTGCCATGGCAGGTTTCACTAGAGAAATTCTTACATCCTACCAACCTGTTGGTGTGGCTGACATTTCTGCAGTTTTTTATTTTGGCCTTTTGAGGTCCTATAGTAAATGGGACATACATAACTTTGTGTGTCTGTAACAGTGAAGGACACCTCAGCTTAGTCAGTGAATGTAGGCCAGGAACGGAACATGCAACCAGTAGGTTCCAATTTAAAGGCTCTTATAGTGATGTGGAGGACTGGACCAGGGACTGTTGCCCCAAAAGGCAGGGGTTGCACATCTATGAGGCATTAGAAAGGCATAGAACAGGAACAAAGTCTCCATCCAAGTTTCTAACAAACAGAAAGGGAACAGTGACAAAGTAATGTTTACTGCTAAAGCACACTTCAGCAATTTCATAATTGTACCTAGGAATAGGCCTCCTCTGAGAATTTATAGCACTACTGAAAACGGATGCAAGAGTCTCGCTTCCTATGGGGTCTGTGATTTCCACTGTTATTGATGAAAACTATTAATCACTTCATTAACTTTACTCTCTTTTTTTTTTTCCCCTCCCTTCAACTTCAGACAAAAATTATAGTCTTTAAGAAGTTATTGTACTGAGGCTCTGCACCTGCCCACAATTAGAATGGAGACAGTGGATGACAAATATGTTTGGAATACGCCAGACCCCTAGAGGAAGGCAGCTGCCTCTGGCAAGTAGGAGGCCCGGGGAGAGTTGTGAGTGGGAATTCCTGCCTCTTCTCCCAAGTGGGCAAGTCTTGTCTGGGCGATGCCGGAAGTTTCAAATTGCTGCCTGAAGGTTGATGCTGAATAAAGTCAAAAGGTCACAAAGTAAAAGTTAAAGGCTAAAAACTTTGACTCCCCATGCCAAAGCCATGGGTTCATTTTGTAAATTCAGTCAAAAATAGGGTCAATCCGGTAGAAGACAAAAACCAAAACAAAACTAGGCAAATACTTTTTAGACTACACTATTCATCTTTACTGACTGGTAAATTTATTTCAAACAGAAAAATATTTTCAGATACTATTTCAGTTGAACCATTCTGGAAGCACAAATTGATAAAAACACCAATTCTCTTTCTTTTTGGAAAAAAACAAAACGGATAAATGAGAGAGTCCATTTTTTCCCAGTCCTTCAAAACAGAAATTCCAGCAGACATTCATGCGCTCTCAGAGTCCAAAGGGCTACAAGTTCACTGTCAGAAAATGAACTCTCATGAAGCAAGTGTGTTTGGGAAAGGTACAATGGTGATCATTTCCATTATGAAATAAGTCAGGACATCACAAAGCAACTAGGCATCTCAAAAAGTAAATAAGAGGGACTGAAAGGAGGAAAAAGGAAAGCGTTTACCTACTTTACAATTTGTCCAGAGTCTTTGGAAAAAAAAAAAAATTTGTGGACAAAGGAGGGATGAATCCTATTATGGGATTTTGAGAATACTGTTCTCACACCCAGTGAAATTAAACTGTATTTTTAAATTTTAGAATGTGATAAGGTTCTGGAAAAAAATTCTGCTATAAAAGAGTTTTTTTATAAAACTCTTTTTAATTTTTGTTAATTGCCACAACAAAGGGGAAATGGAAAAACAAAGAACTGTTGTAAAGCTAAGTCTTTGTATTCAAATCTGACTTCTGAGTATGTCAAGCGAGGTGACAGCGGTGTGCTGACTAAGCAGCCTAGACATTAAGACTCTTGTTAAACTTTCTGTCAATATCCAGTTGAGTGTTCTTAATAAACATAATTCAATTTCCATATTTATAACATATATATAATTTCCACCTCATAGGAATGGCACAAGCATTGAATGGGAAAAGATTTATAAAAGAACTTAGAAAGTTAAACATCTCATAAAAAGATAAGACACTGATATTGGTCTCAACATTCATACTAATAAATATATTAAGTCCTTATACAAACTACTTCATTTAATCTCATAACATCCCAATAAGTAATAGATTATTATTAATCCTGTCTTAAAGGTGAGGGAACTAAGGTTTAGATTCTCTGGATTTTAAGATATTACCAAATATGTAACACTATTAAGTTAGAAATTAAGGTGACATTGAAATATTGTTCTCTTTCTCTCTCTCTCAAAAAGTTGTATTTGTGACAAAGATAAAATTTCTGTTTAAGAAATCAATCTAAAAGCTTAAACATCATTTTAAAATTTATTGGATTTTGAAAAAGCTACCGAAGTAATGCACACCAGTGTGTCACAAGTGAAACAATACACAAGTGTACAAAGGTAAGCTTAACAATAATGATAATAATAAATAACACATAAGTTTGAGGTAAACTGTGTTCTGAGTGGTTCTCCCAACTGAAGAGTGGTAAACACTGTTTTGTAGGTAAAATTTTTATTTCATTTTCAATACATACGCAAAAAGTTTGTCACAAGTGTACAGATGATGAATTTTCTTGAAATTAATATACCTGCACAACCAACATGCAGGTAAGAACAGAGGTGCCATCACTGTGGAAGCCTCTCTTGTGCCCTCAGGTACCCCTGCCTCCCAAGGGTGACCATTATCCTGACTTTCTACACCATAGGTGGATTTTGCCAGTTTCTGAAATTTATATACTTGTAATCATGCTTGCAAAATAGTATTTTGTGTCTACTTCCTTTTGCTTAACGTGATTGTGATATTCACTTCGTGGTGCTCTCTGTAGTTGGAGTTCACTCGTTTTAATTACTGTATAGTATTCCACTTGTAAATCTGCTACTTTTGATGGACATTTAGGCTGTTTTCAGTTTGGACTATTACAAGCAATGCTGCTATGGACATTCTTATCCATGTTAGGTGAACATCTGTGTGCTTTCCCATTGCATTTGTATGTAGAAAACTGTCAAAAGGTATTCTGGTGTTCAGGACCTAAGATCTTTCCAAAATGACTGTACCACCATCAAATACAAAATTGAGTCATTCCACATTCTCTCCAACAGTTGGTAGTGTTTACTTTTTGTTTATTTATATATTGCCATTTTTGTGGGTAGATATGGGTATTATGTTGTAGTTTTAAATTACATGTTTTTGATGTCTAATAAAGTTGAGCACATTTTATTTATTTATTGGCCACAGAAATATTTTCTTTTGTAAAATGCCTGTTCGGATCTTTTGCCAATAGTTTTTAACTAGGTTGTCTTACTGATTTCAAAAGTTACTGATATATCATGAATATGAGTTCTTTGTTGAATATATGTTTTGCACAATCTTCTTCCATTTTGTTGTTTTTTTCACACTTTTAATGGTATCTTTTGATTAATAGAAGTCATAAATTTTAGTGAAGTCCAATGAATTAAAATCATTCTTTGTGTAGGTGATTTTGTGTATGTTTTTAAAAAAACTTTTTTGTACATCAAGTTTATGAAAGTATAATCTAATTTTTTCATCTAAAACTTTATTGTTTTCCTTTTTCCATTTTAAGCCTATTATACATCTGAATTTGATTTTTGTATAGGTGTAGGGTAGGCACAAGAATTTTTCTTTTTTTTCTTTTCTTTTTTTTTTTTTTAGACAGAGTCTTGCTCTGTCACCCAGGCTGGAGTGCAATGGTGCAATCTTGGCTCACTGCAACCTCCACCTCCTGGGTTCAAGCGATTCTCCTGCCTCAGCCTTCTGAGTAGCTGGGATTACAGGTGTGTGCCACCATGCCTGGCTAATTTTTGTATTTTTAGTAGAGACAGGGTTTCTCCATGTTGGTCAGGCTGGTCTCGAAATCCTGACTTCGTGATCTGTCCACCTCAGCCTCCCAAAGTGCTGGGATTACAGGCATAAGCCACCACACCCGGCCAAGAATTCATTTTTTTATATGGATATCGAAATGATCATATATTGGAAAGTTTATTCTTTCCTCTCTGTATGGCAGTATCATTTTTCTCATAAATCCATTAAATATGTGAGTCTTTTACTGGATTCTATAATCATCTATTGCTTTACTTATCTATATTTATGTTAATACTAGACTGTCTAAAATACTGTCATTTTATAATAGGTCTTAATATCTAGTATTATAAATGTCCCACTTTGCTCTTATCCATAAAGATTAACTTGTCTATTTTTCACCATTTGCATTTACATATATATATTGGAATAACATTGTCAAATACATACACAGACACACAGACACACAATTTTCCAGATACTTTAAATGAGAATATTTTGAATTTACAAATGAATTTGTAGAAAATTGTTATCTTTAATATACTGAGTATTTTGATCAGTAAGCATGTATATTCCTCTATTTCAGTGTTCTTAAATCTGTTTCAATAATAAATTGTTTTGTGTGAGGAAGTCTTGCAAATACTTCTTATATTTTTTCTATGTATTTTACCTTTTTGATGCCAGTGTAAATGATGTCATTAATTAAATGTTATTTTCTACTTATTTGTTGCCAGTGTGTAGAAATAGGTTTGATTTTTAATAGTTCTATTGAGGTGTAATTCATAGACCATACAATTTACCAATTTAAAGTATAGAATCCATGTTTTTTTTCTAAAGAGTTGAGTTGTATAATCACAGCACAAACCAATTTTAGAACATTTTGCCCCCCTCCAAAGAAACCACGTACCCATTATCAGTCAATTCATAATCTTCCTCTATCCATCCACCCCATCCCCCTACCTAAGCCCTCAAAAGCTACTAATCTACTTTCTGGCTGTATGAATTTGTTTATTCTGAATATTTCACACATATGGGATCATATGTGAGCTTTTCTGTCTTTTTTCACTTAGCATACTATTTTCAAGGGTCACCCACATTGTAGCATGTACAATACTTTATTTCTTTTTATTGTCAAATAATATTCCATAGTATAGATCTACCACATTTTATTTAAACATTCATCAGATGTACATTTTGGTGTACATCAACTTTTGGTGTTTCAACTTTTGGTTATTATGAATAATAATAATGCACTCATGCATATGTTTTGGTGTGGATATATGATTTTTTTTTTTTTTTTTTTTTGAGACTGAGTCTCGCTCTGTCGCCCAGACTGGAGTGCAGTGGCCGGATCTCAGCTCACTGCAAGCTCCGCCTCCCGGGTTCACGCCATTCTCCTGCCTCAGCCTCCTGAGTAGCTGGGACTACAGGCGCCCGCCACCTCGCCCGGCTAGTTTTTGTTTTTTTAGTAGAGACGGGATTTCACCGTGTTAGCCAGGATGGTCTCGATCTCCTGACCTCGTGATCCGCCCGTCTCGGCCTCCCAAAGTGCTGGGATTACAGGCTTGAGCCACTGCGCCCGGCCGGATATATGATTTTATTCTTCTTGGCTCTGCATGTAGGACTTGAATTGCTAGATAATATATTAATTCTATTTGAAATATTTTGAATAATTGCCAAACTGTTTTCCAAAGCGACTGCACCATTTTACATTCCCACCAGCAATGTGTTTGGGTTCCAATTTCTCCACATCTTCAAGTATCTGTCTTTTTTTATTATATTAGTATCTGTATATTAGTATTTTATTATGTTAGTGTCTTTTTATTATAGCCGATAAATGGGTGTGAAGTGGTTTTCAATTGTTTTGATTAGCTTTTCCCTATGACTAACGATGTTGGGCACCGTTTCTTGTGCTTGTTATCTATTTGTATTGTTTCTTTGTTGAAATGTCAGTTCAAATCTAATTTTTAATTGGGTTATTCATCTTTTACTATTGAATTGAATGAGTTCTTATATATTCTGGGTATAAATCCCTTATCACATGTGTTGTGTAAATATTTTCTCCCATTCTGTGGGCTGTCTTTTCACTTTATTGCATCGTAATCAGTTTTCACTTTGATATAGTACAACTTACCTGTTTTGGTTATTTTTACTTGGTTGGACTTTTGGTTTTGTGTCTAAGAAAACACTAACACAAGTCATGAATACTTAATTTCTATGTTTTCTTAATTTTTGATTGATAAACAAAACCTAAATGTTTATGATGTACAACAGAATATTTTGAAATATGTATAGATTGTGGAATGGCTAAGTTGAGCTAAATAACATGCATTATCTCACATATTTATCATTTCTATGGCAAGAACACTTATCTACCCATTTGGCAATTTTCAGGAATTCAGTGTATTGTTATTAACTAGCCACTACAATATACAGTAGATCTCTTGAACTTACTTCTTTTTTCTAACTGAAATTTTGTGTCCTTTGACCATTATCTCCTTCATGTCCTCACCTCCCAGCTTCTGATAACCGCTGTTCTAATCTCTGTTTCTATGTGTCAGATGTTTACAGATTCCACATACAAGTGAGATCATGGAGTATTTGTCTTTTTGTGCCTGGTTTATTTCACTTAGCATAATGTCCTTCAGGTTCATTCATGTTTTCACAAATGACAGGATTTCCTTCTTTCTTTCAAAGCTAAATAGTATTCCATTGTGTAAATATGCTGTATTTTTTAATCCATTCATCCAATGATGGGCACTTAGGTTGATTCCATAACTAGAAGTGTAGATATCTGAAGAGAGATTCTGATTTGATTTCATATCCTTTGGAATATATATCTAGTAGTGGGATTGCTGGATCTTGTGGCAGTTTTGATTTGTAACTTGTTGAGGAACCTCCTTACTATTTTTTATAATGGTTGTGCTAATTTGCATTCTCACCAACAGTGTACAAGAGTTCTCTTTCTCCACACCCTTAGCAATAGTTTTATTTTGTATTAGCCAGTCTAACACAGGTGTAAGATAATGTCTCATTAATGTCAAATTAAAACTCATTATTATGGTTTTAATTTGCCTTTCCATGATGATTAGTTATACTGAGCTCTTTTTTTTCTCTCAAATAAACCTGCTGACCATTTGTACGTCTTTTGAGAAATGTCTCTTGTCCATGTTTTTATCAGCTTTTTTTTTTTTAACCTTTGCGTTGTTTGAGTTCCTTATATATATTGGACATTAGCCCCTTAACAGATGTATGATTTGCAAAATTTTCTCCCATTTCATAGGTTGTCTGTTGTCTCTTTACTCTGTTTATTGTTTTCTTTCTTTCTCTCTCTCTCTCTCTCTCTCTCTCTCTCTCTCTCTCTCTCTCTCTTTCTTTCTTTCTTTTTGGAGACGGAGTTTCACTCTTGTTGCCTAGGCTGGAGTGCAATGGTGCCATCTTGGCTCACCACAAACTCCACCTCCCAGGTTCAAGCAATTCTCCTGCCTCGGCCTCCTGAGTAGCTGGGATTACAGGCATGCACCAACAGGCTCGGCTAATTTTTTGTATTTTTACTAGAGACGGGGTTTCTCCATGTTACTCAGGCTGGTCTCGAACTCCCAACCTCAGGTGATCCATCCACCTCGGCCTCCCAAAGTGCTGGGATTACAGGTGTGAGCCACCGTGCCCGGCCTCTGTTGATTGTTTTATTTGCTGTGCGAAGCTTTTCAGTTTAATGTAGCCCTCTTGCATATTGTTATTTTGTTGGATGTGCTTTTGGGGCGATATTTTTGCTTTTGTTGTATATGCTTTTGGGGCTCTCTTCGGACCAGTGTCATGGAGCTTTTTCTGTTTTCTTCTAGTAGCTTTACATTTTTATGTCTTATGTTGAGATCTTTAATCTTTTTTGAGGTGAGTTGTATACATAGTGTAAGGTGAGGGTCTAATTTCATTCTTCTGCATAAGGATGTCCAGGTTTTTCAGCACCATTTATTGAAGAAACTGTCTTTTCCCCATAGTGTGTTTTTGGCATCTTTGTGGAAAATCAATTGACTGTACATGTGTGGATTTATTTCTGGGCTCTTTATTCTACTTCATTGGTCAATGTGTCTGTTCTTTATGTCAGGAGCATGCTGCTTTAATTACTATAGCTTTGTACTAGATTTTGAAATCAGGTAGTCACAGAGCTGGGTTTGGAGTGTGGGCACTTGTGGGACTGCAGCAGCTCAGGGTCAAAGCCCATGTGGGGTTGGGAGAGGTGCCAGCTCCAGTACTGAAGGAACATAGCAATGGCTATTTCTTAAGTTGGGGTTGGGGGTGGGGGTAGGGGTTGCAGCCACATCTCACTCACTCCTGCTCCCCAGCAGGAATGGCTGTTAGTTACTTCAGTGACAAAAGATGTCGGTGTCCTCTGTGGAGCAGGCTGCTGGGGACCATGGTGGTTCCTTCTGTATGGTTGATGGCAATGGCCTCTACTTTTCTTCTTTGTTCCCAGCTGTCTCCTGGCATCTCAGGTGTGCTGATCTCCCCAGTCAACCTCTCTATGTGGATGTTCTCCATTTGTGGTGGTTCTTGTTCTGCTGTGTTGCTGCAGATTCTTTCTTTAGCCTTGTTTGTGGATGGCTGTATTTGTTTGTTTTTGGTGGGGAGGAGATGAAGGCTGGTATCTCCTACATTGCCATTTTGGTCATTCTCCTGTTTCTCTTCTGTGTTTTTCAGAAGAGTTTTGTAATTTAGCTCTTCTTACATTTAGGTCTATGATCCTTTCTGTTTATGGTGTGTACTAGGAGTTCAACTTCATTATTTTACACTGCCTTACCACCAGTTGTTGAAAAGGCTATTTTTTCTACATTGAATTTTCTTCGTATATTTGTGAAAAAATCAATTGACCATAAATACAAGGGTTTATTTCTTGATTCTGAATTCAATTCCATCGACATATACGTCTATCTTCATGCCAGTGCTATATTATGTTGTTTACTGTAGTTTTATGACAAGTTCTGCAGTCTTGAAGTGTAACTCATTGAATTTATTCTTTTACAAGATTGTTTTGGCTATTCTGGGTACCTTGAATTTCCACATGAATTTTAGAGTTGGCTTTTAAGTTTCCGGAAAAATTTAAAAGGTAGCTAGATATCTTTTAGGAAATGTACCAAATCTGAAAATCAATTTGGGTGAGTACTGGAAACTTTACAATATTAAATCTTCCAATCCATAAATATAGAATGTCTTTAAATTTAGTTATTCTTTAATTTATTTGAACATAGTTTTGAATTCTTTAGTGTATATATCTTGCACTTCTTGTATTAATGGTATTGTGTTTTATTCGTTTTAATACTATTATAATTGAAATTGTTTTTCTAATTTTATTTTTAGACTTTTCATTGTTAATTTGTTGAAATACAATTGACCTTTTTGTGTATTAATCTTTTAATCTTCAACCTTGCTAAACTCCTTGATTAGTAGTAATAACTTTTTAAACAGATTCCTTAGAATTTTCTGTATATAACATTGTATCATATGCAAACAGAGATAATTTTGCTGCTTCTTTTCCTATGTAGATGCTTGTTATTTCATTTTCTTGCCAAATTTCCTGGCTAAAATCTCCAGTACAATGTTGAATAAAAGTGGCAGGAACAGATATCCTTGTCTCATTCTTGATGTTGGAAAAATATTCAGTGTCTCACCATTAAGGAGGATGTTAGTTGTGGTGTTTTTGCAGATACCCTTTATTGCATTGAGAAAATTCTCTGTTACAACAACAAAATTATTTTTTATCATAAAGGCTATTGGATTTTTTCAAATGCCTTTTATGCATCTACTGAAGCAGTCAAGTGTGTGTAAAGTTTTTAAATTACTCATGCAATTTTAAAAAACGTTTTATAGGTGCATTTTGATTTTCTATTTCTTCTTGAGTGAGTTTTGGCAATTTGTCTTTATAAGACTTATCCATTTATTCTATTATCTAACTTTTTGCATAGAGTTGTTCATAGAATTCTGTTGTAATTATTTCTATTTCTGAATGATTAATAGTGATGTTCTCTCTTTGTCTCTCATTTACTAAATGTTTCTAAATTTTAAAAATCTTTTCAAAGAAATAGCTTTGGGTTTTGTTGTTTTTCTCTGCTGATTTTTATTATTTCATTCATTCCCATTCTCATTTTTGTTATCTCCTTCCTTCAGCTTGCTTTGCATTTAATTTGCTCCTTTTTTTTCAGTTTCTTAAGGAGGGAGATTATTGATTTACAATCTTTTTAATATAGGCTTTACAGCTATAAATTTTACTATAACATTGCTTTAAACTGCATCTTGTAAGTTTGGGTACATTGTGTTTTTGTTTTCTTCATCTCAAAAGTATTTTTTTTCTTTTGGTAACATTTTATTTAATGCTGGTCTCCATCTGTTTTGTGTGTTTCATTGGCATATAAAATTCATATACATTTATGGTATACAACATGATGGTTTGAAATACGTATACACTGTGGAATGGCTAAATTAAGCTAATTAAAGTATATATATTACCTCACATATTTATATTTTTGTATGTATGGTCAGAACACTTGAAATCTACTCTTTTAGAACTTTTTAAGAATACAGTATATTGTTAACTGTAGTCACCATGATCTATAATAGATCTCTTATTTCTTCTGTCTTACTGAAATTTTGTGTCTTTGACCAACATCTTCCCAATTCTCCCATCACCCAGCTTCTTATAGCCACTATTGTACCTGTTTTTCTATGCATTAGATTTTTTTGAACTCCACATATAAGTGAGATTATGCAGTATTTGTCTTTCTATATTTGGCTTATTTCACTTAGCATAATGTGTCCAGGTTCATTCATGTTGTCACAAACGACAGGATTTCCTTTTTTTTTTTTTTTTTTGTTGAGACGGAGTCTCGCTCTGTCGCCCAGGCTGGAGTGCAGTGGCCGGATCTCAGCTCACTGCAAGCTCCGCCTCCCGGGTTTACGCCCTTCTCTCGCCTCAGCCTCCCGAGTAGCTGGGACTACAGGCGCCCGCCATCTCGCCCGGCTAATTTTTTGTATTTTTTTAGTAGAGACGGGGTTTCACCGTGTTAGCCAGGATGGTCTCGATCTCCTGACCTCGTGATCCACCCGTCTCGGCCTCCCATAGTGCTGGGATTACAGGCTTGAGCCACCGCGCCCAGCCCCTTCTTTTCTTAAGACTGAGTAGTATTTTGTTTTGTATATACACCACATTTTCTTTATTCATTCATCCACTGATGGGCACTTAGGTTGATTCCGTATCTTGGCTATTCCGAATAATGTAATAAACATGGGAGTGTAAATATCTCTTCAACATTGTGATTTCATGTCCTTAGGATATATATCCAGTCATAAACTATTTATAGGATGTTTTCTAATTTTTCTTGTAGTTTCTTCTTTGATCCATTGGTTATCTGAGAATGTGTTATTTCTTTTCCACATTTGTGAATATCTCACATGTTCTTTTGTTATTGATTTTTATTTTAATTCAATTTTGATCAGAAAACATGCTTTGCATGATTTGAATCATTTTGGATTTATGGGATTTGTTTTATTGCCATGCATATTCTGTATCCTGGAGAAAGTTCCATGTGCCATTGAGAAAAATTGTATTTTTCTGCTGTTGAGTAGAGTGTTCCATAGATGTCCATACAGTTTAGTTAGTTTATAAATTGTTCAGGTCTCTTATTTTTTGTTGTTGTTGTTGTTGACCTGCTGCCTATTTATTCTATTCATTATTGAAAGTGAGATATTGGCCAGGTGCAGCGGCTCATACCTGTAATCCCAACACTTTGGGAGGCTGAGGCAGGCCGATCAACTGAGGTTGTGAGTTCGAGACCAGCCTGACCAACATGGAGAAACCCTGTCTCTACTAAAAATACAAAATTAGCTGGGGGTGGTGCAACATGCCAAAATTGCATCACTGCATTCCAGCCTGGGAAAACAGAGTCTGGATCTGTCTCAAAAAAAAAATAAAAAATAGGCCGGGCGCGGTGGCTCAAGCCTGTAATCCCAGCACTTTGGGAGGCCGAGACGGGCGGATCACGAGGTCAGGAGATCGAGACCATCCTGGCTAACACGGTGAAACCCCGTCTCTACTAAAAAATACAAAAAACTAGCCGGGCGAGGTGGCGAGCGCCTGTAGTCCCAGCTACTCCGGAGGCTGAGGCAGGAGAATGGCGTAAACCCGGGAGGCGGAGCTTGCAGTGAGCTGAGATCCGGCCACTGCACTCCAGCCCGGGCTAGAGCAAGACTCCGTCTCAAAAAAAAAAAATAAAAATAAAAATAAAAAAAAAAAAAAATAAAAATAAAAATAAAAAAAAAAATAAAAAAAATAAAAAGAAATAAAAAGAAAAAGTAAAATAAAAAGAAAAAAAAAACAGTAAAAAAAAAATGCTAGCAAACTCACCCAGCAGCACCTCAGAAGTGAAATCACCGTGATCAAATAGGTTTTATCCCTGGGATGCAAAGTTGGCTCAACATATGCAAATCAATAAATGTGATTCACCATATAGACAACTCCCCCCCCAAAAAAAAAAACCATATGATCATCTCAATTTACGCAGAAAAGGCCTTTGATAAAATTCAACACCGCGGGGGGGGCGGAGCAAGATGGCCGAATAGGAGCAGCTCCAGTCTACAACTCCCAGCGCGAGCGACACAGAAGACCGGTGATTTCTGCGTTTTCAACTGAGGTACTGGGGTCATCTCGCTAGGGAGTGCCGGACAATCGGTGCTGGTCAGCTGCTGCAGCCTGACCAGCGTGAGCTGAAGCAGGGCGAGGCATCGCCTCACCTGGAAGCGCAAGGGGGAAAGGAATCCCTTTTCCTAGCCAGGGGAACTGAGACACACAACACCTGGAAAATCGGGTAACTCCCACCCCAATACTGCGCTTTAAGGAAACAGGCACACCAGGAGAATATATCCCACACCTGGCCGGGAGGGTCCCACGCCCACGGAGCCTCCCTCACTGCTAACACAGCCGTCTGCGGCGATCTATCCGCAAGGCAGCAGCGAGGCTGGGGGAGGGGCGCCCGCCATTGCTGAGGCTTAAGTAGGTAAACAAAGCCGCTGGGAAGCTCGAACTGGGTGGAGCTCACAGCAGCTCAAGGAAGCCTGCCTGTCTCTGTAGACTCTACCGCTGCGGACAGCGCACAGCTGCAGCCCATTAGGGGAAAGAGCGGGGGCGGTGCAGACGCGAACGACTCTGTCTGACAGCTTTGGGGAGAGCCGTGGATCTCCTAACGCGGAGGTTGAGATCGAGAACGGACAGACTGCCTGCTCAGGTGGGTCCCTGACCCCTGAGTAGCCTAGCTGGGAGACATCCCCCACTAGGGGCAGTCTGACACCCCACACCTCACAGGGTGGCGTCACCCCTGAGAGGAAACTTCCAAAGAAAGAATCAGACAGGTACACTCGCTGTTCAGCAATATTCTATCTTCAGCAACCTCTGCTGCTGATACCCAGGCAAACAGGGTCTGGAGTGGACCTCAAGCAATCTCCAACAGACCAACAGACAGTCCTTCTGACTGTCAGACGGAAAACTATCAGACAGGAAGGACACCTATACCAAAACCCCATCCGTACGTCACCATCATCAAAGTCCAGAGACAGATAAAACCACAAAGATGGGGAAGAAGCAGGGCAGAAAAGCTGGAAATTCAAAAAATAAGAGCGCATCTCCCCCTGCAAAGGAGCGCAGCCCATCGCCAGCAACGGATCAAAGCTGGTCAGAGAATGACTTTGACGAGATGAGAGAAGAAGGCTTCACTCCATCAAACCTCTCAGAGCTAAAGGAGGAATTACGTACCCAGCGCAAAGAAACTAAAAATCTTGAAAAAAAAGTGGAAGAATTGACAGCTAGATTAATTAATGCAGAGAAGATCATAAACGAAATGACAGAGATGAAAACCATGACACGAGAAATACGTGACAAATGCACAAGCTTCAGTAACCGACTCGATCAACTGGAAGAAAGAGTATCAGCGATTGAGGATCAAATGAATGAAATGAAGCGAGAAGAGAAACCAAAAGAAAAAAGAAGAAAAAGAAATGAACAAAGCCTGCAAGAAGTATGGGATTATGTAAAAAGACCAAATCTACGTCTGATTGGGGTGCCTGAAAGTGAGGGGGAAAATGGAACCAAGTTGGAAAACACTCTTCAGGATATCATCCAGGAGAACTTCCCCAACCTAGTAGGGCAGGCCAACATTCAAATTCAGGAAATACAGAGAACGCCACAAAGATACTCCTCCAGAAGAGCAACTCCAAGACACATAATTGCCAGATTCACCAAAGTTGAAATGAAGGAAAAAATCTTAAGGGCAGCCAGAGAGAAAGGTCGGGTTACCCACAAAGGGAAGCCCATCAGAATAACAGCAGACCTCTCGGCAGAAACTCTACAAGCCAGAAGAGAGTGGGGGCCAATATTCAACGTTCTTAAAGAAAAGAATTTTCAACCCAGAATTTCATATCCAGCCAAACTAAGCTTCATCAGTGAAGGAGAAATAAAATCCTTTACAGATAAGCAAATGCTTAGAGATTTTGTCACCACCAGGCCTGCCTTACAAGAGACCCTGAAGGAAGCCCTAAACATGGAAAGGAACAAGCGGTACCAGCCATTGCAAAAACATGCCAAAATGTAAAGACCATCGAGGCTAGGAAGAAACTGCATCAACTAACGAGCAAAATAACCAGTTAATATCATAATGACAGGATCAAGTTCACACATAACAATATTAACCTTAAATGTCAATGGACTAAATGCTCCAATTAAAAGACACAGACTGGCAAACTGGATCAAGAGTCAAGACCCATCAGTCTGCTGTATTCAGGAGACCCATCTCACATGCAGAGACATACATAGGCTCAAAATAAAGGGATGGAGGAAGATCTACCAAGCAAATGGAGAACAAAAAAAAGCAGGGGTTGCAATCCTAGTCTCTGATAAAACAGACTTTAAACCATCAAAGATCAAAAGAGACAAAGAAGGCCATTACATCATGGTAAAGGGATCAATTCAACAGGAAGAGCTAACTCTCCTAAATATATATGCACCCAATACAGGAGCACCCAGATTCATAAAGCAAGTCCTTAGAGACCTACAAAGAGACTTAGACTCCCATACAATAATAATGGGAGACTTCAACACTCCACTGTCAACATTAGACAGATCAACGAGACAGAAAGTTAACAAGGATATCCAGGAATTGAAATCATCTCTGCACCAAGCGGACCTAATAGACATCTATAGAACTCTCCACCCCAAATCAACAGAATATACATTCTTCTCAGCACCACATCGCACTTATTCCAAAATTGACCACATAATTGGAAGTAAAGCACTCCTCAGCAAATGTACAAGAACAGAAATTATAACAAACTGTCTCTCAGACCACAGTGCAATCAAACTAGAACTCAGGACTAAGAAACTCAATCCAAACCGCTCAACTACATGGAAACTGAACAACCTGCTCCTGAATGACTACTGGGTACATAACGAAATGAAAGCAGAAATAAAGATGTTCTTTGAAACCAATGAGAACAAAGATACAACATACCAGAATCTCTGGGACACATTTAAAGCAGTGTGTAGAGGGAAATTTATAGCACTAAATGCCCACAAGAGAAAGCAGGAGAGATCTAAAATTGACACTCTAACATCACAATTAAAAGAACTAGAGAGGCAAGAGCAAACACATTCAAAAGCTAGCAGAAGGCAAGAAATAACTAAGATCAGAGCAGAACTGAAGGAGATAGAGACACAAAAAACCCTCCAAAAAATCAATGAATCCAGGAGTTGGTTTTTTGAAAAGATCAACAAAATTGACAGACCACTAGCTAGACTAATAAAGAAGAAAAGAGGAATCAAATAGACGCAATAAAAAATGAAAAAGGGGATATCACCACCGACCCCACAGAAATACAAACTACCATCAGAGAATACTATAAACACCTCTACGCAAATCAACTAGAAAATCTAGAAGAAATGGATAATTTCCTGGACACTTACACTCTCCCAAGACTAAACCAGGAAGAAGTTGAATCCCTGAATAGACCAATAGCAGGCTCTGAAATTGAGGCAACAATTAATAGCCTACCCACCAAAAAAAGTCCAGGACCAGATGGATTCACAGCTGAATTCTACCAGAGGTACAAGGTGGAGCTGGTACCATTCCTTCTGAAACTATTTCAATCAATAGAAAAAGAGGGAATCCTCCCTAACTCTTTTTATGAGGCCAACATCATCCTGATACCAAAGCCTGGCAGAGACACAACAAAAAGAGAGAATTTTAGACCAATATCCCTGATGAACATCGATGCAAAAATCCTCAATAAAATACTGGCAAACCGGATTCAGCAGCACATCAAAAAGCTTATCCACCATGATCAAGTGGGCTTCATCCCTGGGATGCAAGGCTGGTTCAACATTCGCAAATCAATAAACGTAATCCAGCATATAAACAGAACCAAAGACAAGAACCACATGATTATCTCAATAGATGCAGAAAAGGCTTTTGACAAAATTCAACAGCCCTTTATGCTAAAAACGCTCAATAAATTGGTATTGATGGAACGTACCTCAAAATAATAAGAGCTATTTATGACAAACCCACAGCTAATATCATACTGAATGGGCAAAAACTGGAAAAATTCCCTTTGAAAACTGGCACAAGACAGGGATGCCCTCTCTCACCACTCCTATTCAACATAGTGTTGGAAGTTCTGGCTAGGGCAATCAGGCAAGAGAAAGAAATCAAGGGTATCCAGTTAGGAAAAGAAGAAGTCAAATTGTCCCTGTTTGCAGATGACATGATTGTATATTTAAAAACCCCATTGTCTCAGCCCAAAATCTGCTTAAGCTGATAAGCAACTTCAGCAAAGTCTCAGGATACAAAATTAATGTGCAAAAATCACAAGCATTCTTATACACCAGTAACAGACAAGCAGAGAGCCAAATCAGGAATGAACTTCCATTCACAATTGCTTCAAAGAGAATCAAATACCTAGGAATCCAGCTTACAAGGGATGTAAAGGACCTCTTCAAGGAGAACTACAAACCACTGCTCAGTGAAATCAAAGAGGACACAAACAAATGGAAGAACATACCATGCTCATGGATAGGAAGAATCAATATCGTGAAAATGGCCATACTGCCCAAGGTGATTTATAGATTCAATGCCATCCCCATCAAGCTACCAATGACTTTCTTCACAGAATTGGAAAAAAATGCTTTAAAGTTCATATGGAACCAAAAAAGAGCCCGCATTGCCAAGACAATCCTAAGTCAAAAGGACAAAGCTGGAGGCGTCACGCTACCTGACTTCAAACTATACTACAAGGCTACAGTAACCAAAACAGCATGGTACTGGTACCACAACAGAGATATAGACCAATGGAACAGAACAGAGTCCTCAGAAATAATACCACACATCTACAGCCATCTGATCTTTGACAAACCTGAGAGAAACAAGAAATGGGGAAAGGATTCCCTATTTAATAAATGGTGCTGGGAAAATTGGCTAGCCATAAGTAGAAAGCTGAAACTGGATCCTTTCCTTACCCCTTATACGAAAATTAATTCAAGATGGATTAGAGACTTAAATGTTAGACCTAATACCATAAAAACCCTAGAAGAAAATCTAGGTAGTACCATTCAGGACATAGGCATGGGCAAGGACTTCATGTCTAAAACACCAAAAGCAACGGCAGCAAAAGCAAAAATTGACACATGGGATCTAATTAAACTAAAGAGCTTTTGCACAGCCAAAGAAACTACCATCAGAGTGAACAGGCAACCTACAGAATGGGAAAAAATTTTTGCAACCTACTCATCTGACAAAGGGCTAATATCCAGAATCTACAAGAACTCAAACAAATATACAAGAAAAAAGCAAACAACCCCATCAAAAAGTGGGGAAAGGATATGAACAGACATTTCTCAAAAGAAGACATCCATACAGCCAACAGACACATGAAAAAATGCTCATCATCACTCGCCATCAGAGAAATGCAAATCAAAACCACAATGAGATACCATCTCACACCAGTTAGAATGGCAATCATTAAGAAGTCAGGAAACAACAGGTGTGGAGAGGATGTGGAGAAATAGGAACACTTTTACACTGTTGGTGGGATTGTAAACTAGTTCAACCATTATGGAAAACAGTATGGCGATTCCTCAAGGATCTAGAACTAGATGTACCATATGACCCAGCCATCCCACTACTGGGTATATACCCAAAGGATTATAAATTACTCTACTACAAAGACACATGCACACGTTTGTTTATTGCGGCACTATTCACAATAGCAAAGACTTGGAATCAACCCAAATGTCCATCTGTGACAGACTGGATTAAGAAAATGTGGCACATATACACCATGGAATACTATGCAGCCATCAAAAAGGATGAGTTTGCGTCCTTTGTAGGGACATGGATGCAGCTGGAAACCATCATTCTTAGCAAACTATCACAAGAAGAGAAACCAAACACCGCATGTTCTCACTCATAGGTGGGAACTGAACAATGAGATCACTTGGACTCGGGAAGGGGAACATCACACACTGGGGCCTATCATGGGGAGGGGGGAGGAGGGAGGGATTGCATTGGGGAGTTATACATGATATAAACGTCATGCACATGTACCCTAGAACTTAAAGTATAATAAAAAAAAAAAAAAAATTCAACACCGCATGTTAAAAACTCTCAACAAACTAGGCACCAAAAGAACATACTTCAAAGTAATAAGAGCCACCTATGAGAAACCCATAGACAATATCCTACTGAACCTGCAAAGCTAGAAGTATTCCTCTTGAAATCCAGAACAAGACAAGGATGCCATCTCTCACCACTCCTATTCATCATAGTGCTGGAAGTCCTACCCAGAGCAATCAGGTAACAGAAAGAAATAAAAGACAACCAAATGGGCAGAAAGGAAGTCAAAATATCTCTGTTTGTAAAACAAGACCAGGATGCCCTCTCTTATCAATCCTATTCAACATAGTACTGGAAGTCCTACTCTGAGCACTCAAGCAAGAGAAAGAAATAGTGTCCAAATAAGAAGAAAGGAAGTCAAAATATCTCTGTTTGCGATGATATAATTTTATTCTCAGAAAACCTATAGCACCTAGATCTTATAAACAACTTCAGCCAAGTCTCAGGAAATAAAATCAATGTACAAAAATCAATAGCATTTCTACACTATATCCAAGCTAAGAACCAAATCAAAAATGAAATCTTATCTGTCATAGCCACAAAAAGAATAACATACCTAGGAATACGGCTAACCGGGGAATTGAAAGATTTCTACAATGAGAAGCACAAAACACTGCTCAGAGAAATCAGAGATGACACAAACAAACAAATGGAAAAACATTCCATGCTCATGGATAGAAAGAATCAATACTGTTAAGATGGCCATACTGCCCAAAGTAATTTACAGATTCAATGCTATTTCTATCAAGCCAAGCTACCAATGACATTCTTCAGAGAATTACAAAAAACCTAACCTAGGGAATACCATTCTGGACTTAAGCCCTGACAAAGGTTTTATGATGAAGATGCCAAAAACTATTGCAACAAAAACAAAAATTGACAGATGGGACCTAATTAAACTATAGAGCTTCTGCACAGCAAAAGAAACTATTAACAGATTAAACAGACAACCTACAGAATGGAAGAAAATATTTGCACACTATGCATTCATCAAATGTCTAAAATCCAGAATCTATAAGGAACTTAAACAAATTTACAAGCGACAAACAAACAACCCCCTTAAGAAGCAAGCAAAGGACATGAACAGGTACTTCTCAAAAGAAGATATACATGTGGCCAACAAGTATATGAAAATATGCTCACCATCACCAATCCTTACAGGAAGGTAAATCAAGACCCCAGTGGATATCTCACACCAGTCGTAATGGCTATTATTAAACAGTCAAAGAATAACAGATGCTGGTGAGGTTGCAGAGAAAAGGGAATGCTTATACACCACTGCTGGGAATGTAAATTAATTCAGCCACAGTGGAAAGCAGTTTGGGGATTTCTCAAAGCAGAATTACTATTTAGCAACCCCAGCAATCCCATGATTTGGTATATAGCCAAAGGAATATAAATCCTTGTGCCATAAAGACACATGCACATATATATTCATTGCAGCAGTCTTTACAATAGCAAAGACATGGAATCAACCTAAATGCCCATCAACAGTAGACTTAATAAAGGAAATAAGGTATATGTACACCACGGAATACTACACAGCCATGAAAAAGAATGAGATAATGTCCTCTGCAGCAACATAGATAGAGCTTGGGGCCGTTATCCCCTAAGTTAAGTAACACAGGAACTGAAAACAAAATACCACATATTCTCACTTTTAATTGGAAACTAAACATTGAACACATACAGACACAAAAAAAGGGACAAACAACAGCAGATCTACTTGAAGGTGGAGGGTGGGAAGAGGGTGAGGATTAAAAAACTATGTATTGTGTACTATGCTTATTACCTGAGTGACGAAATAATCTGCACACCAACCCTCCATGACATACAATTTACCAATAAAACAAACCTGTGCATGTACCCCCGAACCTAACGTAAAATTTAAAAAATAAATAAAAATTTTAAAAAGAATTAACGATAAAAATAAATAAATAAATTTTTAAAATATGTATTGTTTTTCTGATTATTTTAAATTTTATTTTAGGTTCAAGGGTACATATGCAAGTTATACAGAAAAATTTTGTGTTGCAGCGGTTTGGCATACATATTATTTTGTCATCAAGAGTAATAAGCATAGTACTCAATAGGTAGTTTTTTTGATCCTCACCCTCCTCTCACCCTCAAGTAGGCCCCAGTATCTATGATTTTCTTCTTTGTGTCCATGTGTACTCCATGTTTAGCTTCCACTTGTAAGGACATGCAGTGTTTGGTTTTCTGTTGCTGCATTAGTTCACTTAGGATAATAGCCTCCAGTTCCATCCATGTTGCCGCAAAGTACATTATCTCATTCGTTTTCATGGCCGCACAGCATTCCATGGTATATATGCACCACATTTTCTTTATACAGTCTACCATTGGTGGGCATTTAGGCTGATTCAATGTCTTTGCTCTTGTGAATAGTGCTGCAGTGAACATACATGTGCATGATATTTCCTTTATGGCAGAAAAATGTATATATTTTGAGTATACACCCAATCATGGGATTGCTGAATAGAATGGTAATTCTAAGTTCTTTCGCAAATCATCAAACTGCTTTCTACTGAGTGGTGTGAGATGGTGTCTCATTGTGGTTTTGATTTGCATTTCTCTAAGGATTGGTGATGTTGAGCATTTCTGTGTATGCTTCTTGGCAGCTCGAATGTCTTTTTTTGAAAAGTATCTTCTCATGTCCTTTGCACTCTTTTTTAAAGTTTTTTATTATTCTTTTTTTTAGACAGAGTCTCTCTCCGTCACCCAGGCTGGAATGCAGTGGTGTGATTTCAGTTCACTGCAACCTCGGGTTCAAGCAATTCTCCATGCCTCAGCCTCTGAAGTAGCTGGGATCCTAGGCACGTGCCACCATACCCGGCTAATTTTTGTATTTTTAGTAGAGATGAGGTTTTGAGGTTTCACCATGTTGGCCAGGTTGGTCTCAACTTCTGACCTCAAGCCACCTGCCTGCCTCTGCCTTCCAAAGTGCTGGGATTACAGGTGTGAACCACCATGCCTGACATCCTGGACCTCTTTTTATTTTGTTTTGTGGTGGTGATGGTTGTTTTCTTGCTTGTAAATTTACATTCCTTATAGATTCTGGATATTAGACCTTTTTTAGATGCATAGTATGCAAATATTTTTTCCCATTATGTAGGTTTGTCTGTTTACTCTTTTGAGAGTTTCATTTGCTGTGCGGAAGCTCCATAGTTTAATTAGGTCCCATTTGTCAATTTTTGTTTGTGTTGCAATTGCTTTTGGCATCTTCATCATGAAATCTTTATTAGAATGTATATCCAGAATGATATTACCTAGCTTTTCTTCAATGGTTTTTACAGTTCTAGGCTTTACACGTAAGTATTTAATCCATCTTGAGATGATTTTACATATGGTGTAACAAAGGGGTCCAGCTTCCATCTTCTGCACATGGCTAGCCAGTTATTCCAGCGCCTTTATTGAGTAGGGAGTCATTTCCCTATTTCTTTTTGTAGACTTTGTTGAAGATCAGATGACTATGAATGTGTGGCTTTATTTCTAGGCCCTCTGTTCTGTTCCATTGTTCTATGTGTCTGTGTTTGTACCAGTACCATGCTGTTTGGGTTACTGCAGCCTGGTAGTACAGTCTAAAGTCGGGTAATGCGATCCTTTAGCTTTGTCACTTTTGCTTAGGATTCCTTGACTATTTGAGGTCTTTTTAAGTTCTATATGATTTTTAAAATAGTTTTTCTTCTAATTCTGTGAGGAGTGTCACTGGTAGTTTAATAAAAATAGCATTGAATCTGTAAATTCTGTTGGGCAGTATGGTCATTTCAACAATACTGATTCTTCCTGTCTATGAGCATAGACTATTTTTCCATTTGTTTGTGTCATCTCTAATTTCTTTGAACAGTGTTTTGTGATTATCATTGAAGAGATCTTTCAACTCCATGCTTAGCTGTATTCCTAGGGGCGTGTGTGTGTGTGTGTGTGTGTGTGTGTGTGTGTGTCTACTGTGAATGGGACTGCATTCCTGATTGGCCTAAATGTTCTTGGTGTATAGAAATGCTACCAATTCTGATTTTTGGACACTGATTTTGTATCCTGAAACTTTGTTGAAGTCGTTTATAATATCTAGGAGATATTTGGCAGAGAGTATGAGGTTTTCTAAGTATAAAATCATATCATTTGCAAACAGAGGTATTTTTGACTTCCTTTCTTATTTGGACAATTTATTTCTTTCTCTTGCCTGAGTGCTCTGAATAGATCTTCCAGTACTGTGTTGAATATGAGTGATGAGAGAGGGCATCCTTGTCTTGTTCTGGTTTTTAAAGAGAATGCTTCCAGGTTTGCCTGTTCAGTATGATGTTGTCTGTGGGTTTGTCATAGATGGCTCTTACTATTTTGCGATATGTTCCTTCAGTGCATAATTTGTTGATGGGTTTTAATATGAAGGAATGTTGAATTTTATCAAAAATGCTTTCTACATCTACTGAGATAATCCTGTGGTTTTTGTTTTTAGTTCTGTTTATGTGGTGAATCACATTTATTGATTTGCATATGTTGAACCAACCCTGCATCCTAGGGACAAAGCCCTCTTTATCATAGTGGATTCGCTTTTTGATGTGCTGCTGGATTCAGTTTGCTAGTATTTTGTTGAGGATTTTTGAATCTATGTTCATCAGGAATACTGCCCTGACATTTTCTTTTGTTGTGTCATTGCCTGGTTTTGTAATCAGGATGATGCTGGCCTCATAAAATGAGTTAGGGAGAGTCCCTCCTCCTCAATTTTTTGGAATAGTTTCAGCAGGAATGATACCAGCTCTTTTTTATACATCTGATAGAATTCAGCTGTGACTCCATCTGGTCCCGAGCTTTTTCTGGTTGGTAGACTTCTTAGTACTGATTCAAATTCAGAACTAATTGTTAGTCTGTTCAAGGTTTCAATTTCTTTCTGGTTCAGTCTTGGGAGGTTATGTGTTTCCAGAAATTTATACATTTCTCATAGGTTTTCTAGTTTGTGTGTATAGAAGTGTTCATAATAGTTTCAGGGTTTTTGTATTTTTGTGGGGTCATTGGTGATACCTCTGTCATCAATTCTGATTGTGTTTATTTGGATCTTCTCTCTTTTTATTTTCTTATTAGTTAGCTAGTGGTCTATGTTATTTATCTTTTCAAAGAGCCAAGTTTTGGTTTTGTTGATCTTTTGTATAGTTGTTTTGCATCTCAATTTTATTCAGTTTAGCTCTGATTTTGGTTATTTCTTGTAACGAGGAATAACCAAAACCTAAGGAGAGGCAAAGCCTAAGAGGCTTTGCCTCTTCTCCTTAGGTTGGTTGTGGTGCCCAGCTGGGAGCCCTACCTGGTGAAGAGTAGGGGATTGGGGGCTCACAGGGAAGAGAGATTGGGCTCCTCTCCATGTGGTGACTGTGGTGCTGGAGGTGAGTAAAGCCCTGGGGCTCTTTGTTCCCTCCCTGATCCCAGGGCACAAGAGCAGAACCACTACAGCAGCTGTGGCACAGGGGCTGTCAGTTGCCTCTCGGAGCTGTACCCCAGGGAAACACAGAGTGACTACTGGTGGGAGCACTCAGCATGGGCTAGGGCAGCTGCCCTGCCATCCAGAGCCGGGGGCCCTGCCTGGTGAAGAGTAGGGAATGGAGGCTCACAAGAAAGAGAGACTGGGGCCAGGTGCGGTGGCTCATGCCTGTAATCCCAGCACTTTGAGAGACCGAGACGGGTGGATCACCTGAGGTCAGGAGTTCGAGACCAGCCTGGCCAACATGGTGAAACCCCATCTCTACTAAAAATATAAAAATTAGCAGGACGTGGTGCCAGGTGCCTGTAATCTCAGCTACTAGGGAGGGTGAGGTAGGAGAATCGCTTGAACCCAGGAGGTGGAGGTTGCAGTGAGCCGAGATCATGCCACTGCACTCAAACCTAGGTGACAGAGGGAGATCCTGTCTCAAAAAAAAAAAGAGAAAGAGAGACTGGGCTCCTCTCCATATGGTGGCTGCAGAGTGCTCTAGGTGCCAGCGAAGTAGCCAGGCCCTCTGTTCCTTTCCCAGCCCAAGGGCAGTAAGGGTGGTACTGCTTCCACAGCAATGGTAGAAAACCTGTGGTTTGTCTCTGGGATTTCCTCCCCAGAGAAATGCAGAGCTGCGGGCCCAGAATGGGAGGCCCTACCCAGTAAGGAGTAACAGGGGCAAGAACCCACATGGAAAATATTCTGGCTGCTTTTCTGTCAGGCAGCTATGCTGTGCTGGCAGCTGTGTTAGACCTTAAGCTCTTCACTCACTCCCAAACCTGATGACAGCCAGGGTGGGGGCTGCAGAGCAGCAAAACCAGGATGGAAGTGGTGGTGGGTGCCTGCTACCTCTGGAAGCTCCATCACAGGGAGGTGCAAAGCTGCTACCAGCCTGAAAGGCCAGGCAGGAGTTGGGCGGCTGGAGTCCCAGGTCAGGAAGTCCTGCCTAGTGAGGAGTAGCCAGGCCAGGGCATCGCAAAACAGGCCAGTTTTCCACAAGGCAACTGTGCTATTCTGGGGGCCCGCATTAGTCCCTAATCTCTTCACTCCCTCCAGAGCCTGATTTATCCCCTCTCCTTGGGGCATGTAAGGGAGCCTGGCCTCCCCCATTGCCGGAGCTACAGTTGTTTGTGGCAGGGTGCCCAGGGGTCCGAGGCCCCCGGGACTCTGTGCATGACTGAGTGACAGCTCTGCCCAGATTCCACATAGCTCTCTCTGTCAGTCTGTTATAGTAGGTAGCTAGTCAGGCATGAGCAGGGTAGGAGGGGGTTCCCCCCACCCACCAGGAATGTCAGGCAACAGTCAGGTCTGGCTGTTGTCACACTGCCTCTCTAAATGATAATTGGTCGCAGCCGGCACCAGAGAAAGACAGTTTCCCAATAGATTAAAAACACTTGAAACTGGTAATTGGCAGCTTCCAATAAGATCTCAGGAATTAGGAAGGTCGGCTCAAGCATGTGCATTCAGAGGCAAAATGGCAGAGTACCACCTTCTGGGTGCATTCCAATGGAAAAGGGCAGAAAGCCTCAGGTGAGCATGCGTACAACTCCAGTACACACACTGCACATGCTCGCCTCCCAAGCGCACGCAGAGCACCACGCATGCAGGTGGCTCACCCTAAGGGAAGAACCAAGGGAAAGAGGTGCAAGACGCCAGAAGTAGGCCAGCATATAAAGTCCTAGGTTCAAGGTCAAACGGGGCACTTGACCTCCAAGATGTCTGCTGGGCCCTCTTTCAAGTGCACGTTCTTTTCTTTCCTTCTGGCTCTAAAGCTTTTTAATAAACCTCCACTCCTGCTCTGAAACTTGCCTTGGTCTCTTTTTCTGCCTTATGCCCCTCAGGTGAATTCTTTCTTCTGAGGAGGCAAGAATTGAGGTTGCTGCAGACTCGTACACATTTGCCGTCAGTTAACTCAGATAACTTCCACTGCTGACAGGTCTGGAGGCCCCGGTGGCGGGGATCAGGGGCATCTCCTGAGCCCAGGCTTGCAAAGTCTGTGGCAGAAGTGTGAGTACCTGGGGGTTCTCACTCAGTCACCATTTCCCCGTCATGGGGATCCTCCCTGGGTCTGTGCCAATCCCAGGTGGGCAACTATCCTGTCTTGCCTTTCTCTGTTCTCCGTGGGTCATGTTGCTTCCTTGATCAATCCCACGGTGTCCACCTAGAAGAGGAGTTTGTTATTACCCACCTCTGAAGCCTACTTCTGTCCATTTTTCAAACTCATTCTGCATCCAGTTTTGTTCCCTTGCTGGTGAGGAGTTTCCATCCTTTGGAGGAGAAGTGGCACTCTGGTTTTTGGAATTTTCAGCCTTTCTGCACTGGTTTCTCCCATTTTTGTGGTTTTTATATATCTTTGGTCTTTGATGTTGGTGACCTACGGATTGGGCTTTGGTGTGGATTTCCTTTTTGTTGATGTTGATGCTATTTCTTTCTGTTTGTTAGTTTTCCTTCAAATGGTCAGTCCCCTCAGCTGCAAGTCTGGAGTTTGCTGGAGGTCCACTCCAGACCCTGTTTGCGTGGGTATCACCAGCAGAGGCTGCAGAGCAGAAACTATTGCTGCCTGATTCTTCCTCTGAAAGCTTCTACCCAGAGGGGCACCCACCAGATCCCAGCCAGAACTCTCCTGTACGAAGTGTCTGTCAGCCCCTACTGGGAGGTGTCCTCAGTCGGGCTACATGGGGGTCAGGGACCCACTTGAGGAGGCAGTCTGTCTGTTATCAGAGCTCGAACCCTGTGCTGGGAGAACCACTGCTCTCCAGACCTGTCAGGCAGGACGTCAAGTCTGCTGACGCTGCGCCCACAGCTGACCCAGGTGCTCTGTCCCACAGAGATGGGGGTTTTATCTATAAGTCCCTGACTGGGGTTGCTTCCTTCTGTTCAGCAATGCCATGCCCACAGAGGTGGAATCTGGAGAGGCAGTTGGCTTTGCTGAGCTGTGGTCATCTATTCTTTGACAAAGTTTACAATAACAAGCAATGGGGAAAGGGCTCCCTATTCAATAAATGGTGCTAGGATAACTGACTAACCATGTGCAGAAGACTGAAACTGAATCCTCTCCGTTCACCGTATACAAAAATCAACTCAAGTTTTAAATTTAAAACGTAAAACTACAAAAACTCTAGAAGAAAATCTAAGCAATACTAGATAAAAGCCCTGGAAAAGAATTCACGACGAAGATGCCAAGAGCAATTGTAACAGAAGAAAAAAATTGACAAATGGGACCTAATTAAACTAAAGAGCTTCCACACAGAAAAACTGCTGACAGAGTTAACAGACAACTTTGTAAATGGGAGAAAATATTTGCAAACTAGGCATCTGTTAAAGGTCTAATATTCAGAATCTGTAAAGAATTTAAACAATTCAACAAACAAAAAACAAACAACCTCATTTAAAAATGGGCAAGGGACATACACAGAAAATTCTCAAAAGAAGAAATGTACATGCCTAACAAGTATATCAAAAAATGCTCAGCATCACTAATTATGAGAGAAATGCAGATCAAAACCCCAATGAGATATGTAAATCAAAACCAAAATGGGATACCATCTCATACGAGTCAGAATGGCTATTACTAAAAAGTCGAAAAATAACGCATTTTGGCAAGGTTGCAGAGAGAAGGGAACACTTACACACTGCTGGTGGGAATGTAAATTAATTCAGCCACTGTGGAAAGCAGTTATGAGTTTTCTCAAAGAACTTAAACTAGAACTACCATTTGATTCAGCAATCCCATTACTGGGCATATACCCAAAGGAATAGAAATCATTCTGCTATAAAGACACATGCACGTGTTTGTTCATTGCTGCACTTTTCACAATAGCAAGACATGGAATCAACCTAGATGCCCATCAGTAGTAGACTGGATAAAGAAAATGTGGTATATATACACCATGAAATACTATGCAGCCATAAAAAGATGAAATCAAGTCCATTGCAGCAACATGGATGCAGCTGTACGCCATTATTTCAAGCAAATTAATGCAGGAATATGGGGGGGAAAAAAAAAACAACTACCACATGTTCTCACTTACAAATGGGAGCTAAACATTGAATACACATGGTCACAAAGGGAAGAACAATAGAGCTAGAGCTTACTTGAAGGTGGAAGGTGGGAAGATGGTGAGGATTGAAAAATCACCTATCAGGTACTATTTTCACTACCCAGGTGACAAAATTATTTGCAGATCAAACCCCAGCGACATGCAATTTGCCCGTGTAACAAACCTGCACATGTACCCTTGAACCTAAAGTAAAAGTTGAATAAAAAAAATTTTTTTAAATAAAGTCACAGTGAACATTAGAAAAAAAACCCCATATGATCATCCCAATAATTGCAGAAAAGGCATTTGACAAAATTTAACATCTTTTCACGTTGAAAACTCTGAACAAATTAGGTATAGAAAGGATGTAACTCCACACAATAGGTAAATATGATAAGCCCACAGATATCATACTCAACGGTGAAAATTTGAGTTTTCATTCTAAGATCAGAAACAAGACAAGCAGGTCCACTCTTCCCACTTCTATTCAACATAGTACTGGAAGTCCTAGCCAGAGCAAATTAGTAAGAGAAAGAAATGAAATACTTTCCATTCAGAAAGGAAGAAGTTAAATTATCTCCATTTGCGGATGACATGATCTTAGAGAAAAGCCTAAAGACTCCATCAAAAACTGTTAGAACTAAGGCCGAGACGGGTGGATCACGAGGTCAGGAGATCGAGACCATCCTGGTTAACATGGTGAAACCCCGTCTCTACTAAAAAAAATACAAAAAAAAACTAGCCGGGCGACGTGGCGGGCGCCTGTAGCCCCAGCTACCCGGGAGGCTGAGGCAGGAGAATGGCGTAAACCCGGGAGGCGGAGCCTGCAGTGAGCTGAGATCCGGCCACTGCACTCCAGCCTTAGCGGCAGAGCGAGACTGCGTCTCAAAAAAAAAAAAAAAAAAAACTGTTAGAACTAATAAATGAATTCAGTAAAGTTGCAGGATATAAAATCCACATACAAAAATCAGTAGTGTTTCTATACACTAACAATAAACTATCCAAACAAGAATTAAAGAAAACAATTTTACTTACAGTAAGTATAAAAAATAGAAATTGTTATAAATTTAATCAGAGAGGTGGAAGACCTGTACACTTAAAAGTATTTAAGGGGCCGGGCGCGGTGGCTCAAGCCTGTAATCCCAGCACTTTGGGAGGCCGAGACGGGCGGATCACGAGGTCAGGAGATCGAGACCATCCTGGCTAACACAGTGAAACCCCGTCTCTACTAAGAAAACAATACAAAAAACTAGCCGGGCGAGATGGCGGGCGCCTGTAGTCCCAGCTACTTGGGAGGCTGACGCAGGAGAATGGCGTAAACCCGGGAGGCGGAGCTTGCAGTGAGCCGGATCGCGCCACTGCACTCCAGCCTGGGCGACAGAGCCAGACTCCAGCTCAAAAAAAAAAAAAAAAAAAAAAAAGTATTTAAGGCCGGGCGCGGTGGCTCACGCCTGTAATCCCAGCACTTTGGGAGGCCGAGACGGGCGGATCACGAGGTCAGGAGATGAGACCATCCTGGCTAACACGGTGAAACTCCGTCTCTACTAAAAAACAAAAACAAAAACAAAACTAGCCGGGCGAGGTGGCAGGCGCCTGTAATCCCAGCTACTCGGGAGGCTGAGGCAGGAGAATGGCGTGAACCCGGGAGGCGGAGCTTGCAGTGAGCTGAGATCCGGCCACTGCACTCCAGCCCCGGCGACAGAGCGAGACTGCGTCTCAAAAAAAAAAAAATAAAAGTATTTAAAAAGTGATAAAAGAAATCGAAGAAGCCATGAATAAAGAGAAAGCTATTCTGTGTTTATGGATTGTAAAATGCCCATGCTTCCCCAAATGATCTAAAGATTCCATGAAATCTCTATCAAAATTCTAATTTTTTTATAGAAATAAAGAAAATAATCATAAAATGTATGTAAAACTACAAAAGACCTCAAAATAGCCAAAGTAATCTTGAGCAAAGTTGGAGGCATCACACTATCTGATGTCAAACTATATTACTTCTCATTTACCCCAGGAATACAAGCACCTACTATGTACCCACAAAAATTTTAAAGAAATAAAAATAAAAACACAAACTACAATATTACTATGTTACAAAAACTATATTACAAAGTTGTAATAATTACAACAGCATGATGCTAACATAAGAACAGACACACTGATCAATGGAACAGAATAAAGAGCCCAGAAAATACCACATGTATTTATGGTCAATTGATTTTTGACAGAGGTGCCAAGAACACATAATGGGAAGTCTCTGTAATAAAAGGTGTTGGGAAAACTGGAAATGTCCATGCAGAAAAATGAAATTTGACCCTCATCTCACACCATATACAAAAATCAAATCAGAATACATTAATGACTTAAACATAAGGCCTAAAACTGTAAAACTACTAGAAGAAATCAGAGAGGAAGAATTTCATGACATTGGTCTGGGCAACGATTATTTGGATATTACTCCATAAGTAGAGGCAACAAAAATAACAATAAACATAGGGGACTGGGCACGGTGGTTCACTCCTGTAATCCCAGCACTTTGGGAGGCCGAGGTGGGCAGATTACTTGAGGTCAGGAGTTCAATACCAGCCTGGCCAACATGGTGAAACCCTGTCTCTACTAAAAATAAAAAAAATTAGCTGGGCATGGTGGCACATGTCTGTAGTCCCAGCTATTTGGGTGGCTGAGGCATGAAAATTGCCTGAACCTGGGAGGCAGAGGTTGCAGTGAGCCCAGATCATGCCACTGCATTCCAGCCTGTGTGACAGAGTGAGATTCTGTCTCAAACAAACAAACAAACAAACATATGGGATTACCTCAAACTAAAAATCTTTTGCACAGCAAAGGAAACAACCAAGTGAAGAGATAATCTGTGAATGGGAGAATATATCTGCAAACCATGCATATAAGGGATTATTAACATCCAAAATTGCCAATGTGACTGGTATAAAATGGTATTTCATTGTGGTTTTAATTTGCACTTCTCTGATGATTAGTGATGTTGAACATTTTTTCATATGCCTTTTGGTCACTTAGAGATGTTTTCTTTTGGAAAATGTCTGTTTCTATCTTTGGCCCACTTTTTAATGTGTGTGTGTGTTTTTTTTTTTTCTTGTTGATTTGTTTGAGCTCCATGTACATTCTGGATAACAGTCCTTTGTCAAATGCGTATCTACTCTCCTTAAAAACTCTCAACTTTTTTTCTTGGTGAGACATTCTGTATTTCCAGTTAGCCTTATAAATTTCCAAATATTTTAGCTGTTCATTGACAGCTGAATAGACCTGCGAAAATTATAATTCCTCAGAAGTACAAAACATTCTATTTCGTTAATTTTATAACACAGCTTCTACAGACTGAAATTCTGAACAGATTTTATCTTCTTGAGATAATATAACCAAAATGAAAAGAAAGGACTTTATACATGGCTTCTGCTAAGTAAAATATGTTGTCTTAAGAAAGAGCTGAACCAGACTGTTCATAGGCATTGCTTAAATATTATCACAAAGTCATGTTTTATCTCCTAAAAACATGTTCCAAAGCTTCGAAATAATTATAGTAGGAAAGTTCTGCATACTAATTCTGAAATTGCTTACTGCATCTTTCTGTTAACGGTAACTGTAACACCCTACTGGAAAAGATACCATGGTCCCAAATTAACCTAAACAGGTGTAGCTATTTATAAGCGTTATATATGGTTAAATGACAGAGTGAAGAAAAATCTCAAAACTTTCTTCTTTCAAAATTCTAATGTACTGAGCAGTTTTGGTAATTTTAAACTAATTTTTAAAAATCCAAAGCACACACACAGAAAATAGCAATCAACAACAACAATGAAAACTGTTTTTACAAAGAATAAAGCACACTTCCCAATTTTGAAAAATGTCATGACAGCCAGAGACGGGGAGACAGTAGATTGAAATAAAGCAACTTTCAAATCTTGTCCTCTTCACATCTTCCCTCCACAACTACCACTTCTCAATGCGTGGGTAAAATTGTAAAATAACATTACTCATGTCATCCAACACAGGAAAACAGACTGGAGTAATATTAGGAGTGCAAGGAAAAAAATTGGTTAAATGATTCTTTAAAATAATAATGCTTTCCCTTAAGCTCAGTGACTCAAAAGAAAAGGGGAAATTTGTCAGAATATGCCATGTTGTCACCTTGACTGGAAGAAAGAATAGAGTAGAAAATGAGATCGATCCTGATTTCCCAGAGATATTTTTATCCAACCATGAAAATCAGTATTTATTAGGGAAAACCCAAAACAAGACAAAATTCATAGAAATCACTTAGAAAACTCACAGAAAGTTAATTTAAATCCTCTTCCTCACTGTGGGCCAAACTCCTAAGAATCTCCTGTCTGTTGTCTTCTTTTCCTGGGAGCGAAGTGAAAGGAATACTCAGAAGAAACAGATGAACCCAGGTGACTACACTTAGCTTGTATTGGGAGAAAATAAGAAGCCTTGCAGGCTTGTTCTCTCTCTCGCTCTCTCTCGCTCTCGCTCTCGCTCTCTCGCTCTCTCGCTCTCTCGCTCTCTCGCTCTCACGCTCTCACTCTCTCTCTCTCTCTCTCTCTCTCGCTCTCTCTCGCTCTCACATACACACGCGCACACACAAATGTGCACACACAAATGCACACATACACACACACAAGCTACCTGTACTACCTGAGGAAGTAGAAGGAAACCAGTTACAGGAAGTTTAATAAATTACAGAAAATAGAGCAGAGAGAAAATACAGCAATCACAAATCCCTGTGGCCCCAGTTCCATTGTCTCTTACCTCTAGAAACAGAAAAGTACATAGATCACAAGTTGGAAATAGTTCAATCTCGCAGTAGTCTCTGAGAGGAAAACCAATAGGCCTTATAGTAAGTGAGCAGAAAGTCCAAGGAGAGATTATCTATAGTAGAGTTGGGCAAAAAAAAAAAAAAAAGATTTAGAAAGAGCTGCCCACATAATATGAGTAAATGTGATAATAAAATAGTAGCCACATAACCCATAAAAATATCACAAGATAAAAGAAAAAGAGGAGGGAGATAAAAATGACTTATTAAGAAGGCCTTTAGGCCGGGCGCGGTGGCTCAAGCCTGTAATCCCAGCACTTGGGAGGCCAAGATGGGCGAATCACGGGGTCAGGAGATCGAGACCATCCTGGCTAACACGGTGAAACCCCGTCTCTACTAAAAAATACAAAAAACTAGCCGTGCGAGGTGGCGGGCACCTGTAGTCCCAGCTACTCGGGAGGCTGAGGTAGGAGAATGGCGTAAACCCGGGAGGCGGAGCTTGCAGTGAGCTGAGATCCGGCCACTGCACTCCAGCCTGGGCGACAGAGCGAGACTCCGTCTCAAAAAAAAAAAAAAAAAAAAAACAAAAAAACCAAAAAAGGCCTTTATTTTAAAATTTAAAATAATTGCATAAATAGATTGAGTGGATACAAGTATGAAAAGACGGTGTAATATCTAGATACCATTGATAAGACCATTCATAAAAATTTAAACAATATACTTAACATACTTTTATACAATTGTTAACAATAATACAATGTAATAGAAATTAATTATCAGACACCAATGCCAGCAAGATGGCAGAATAGAAGGTCCTCAGCTCTTGTCCTTCCACAGAACTTGTGATTTGGAACCAGATGAACATACCTTTGTAGGAGCTTTGGGATCCAGGCGGGAGATTTTGAAACCCTGCTGGAGCCTGAGACAAAGGAAAGCTGCTTTGAGAAGTCAGATCTTCACCCTCAGTAGCAGGCACACCATCTGCAGACCTGGCTGCAGACCTGAAAGAAGCCTCATCCACCTGAGGTCTGAAGTCTTGCCTCACTCATCTGCAGTCCTGCCAGTAGTCCTGCAGACCTGGCAGGAACCATGTCTTCCCATGCCGTGATAACAGGGCCACAGACTGTGGATCATATTGTGGACTGGAAAGCACCCTAGTCTACTGGTAGAATCTGATCCACTATGCAGTTTTGGAGGTAGCCCATTCTTTCTATGTACCGAGCTCCATCCTCACCTACCCACAGGCCTGAGAGCCCTCCCTGCAATTCCCAACAATAGGCCTGTGAGTAGACACTGCCCATCAGCTGACCTATGGATTCTGTCAATTGACCAGCTCAGACTCTCTAAACATGACTGAGGAAGGCCGTTACCTGCTGAAACCAATCTATAATGACTGGAAGAGGTAATTGCTCTTTCAAATGTATGGATGCCAGTACAAGGCCAGCATTACCCTAATACCAAAACCAGACAAGCACACAACAAAAAAAGAAAACTACAGAACAATATCCCTGATGGACATAGATACAAAAATCCTTAACAAAATACCAGCAATTTGAATCCAACAGCACATCAATAGATAATATATCATAACCAAGGATGATTTATCCCAGGGTGCAAGATTTAACATACACAAATCAATTAATATAATACATTACATCAACAGAATGGAAGACTTCCATACGATCATTCCCATAGATGAAGAAAAAGCATTTAAGAAAATTTGATATCCCTTTATGATAAAAGCTCTCAGCAAATTAGATACAGAAGGAACATATTGTAACACAATAAAAACCATAAATGACAAACCCACAGCTAACATTATACTTAATGAGAAAAATGTGAAAGCTTTTTCTCCAAGAACTGGAACAAGACAAGGATGCACACTTTTACCATTTTTATTCAACATAGTACTGAAAGTTCTTGCCAAATAAATTAGGCAGAGAAAAATTAAGGGTATCCAAATTGAAAAAGACAAAGTCAAATTGTTTCTCTTTGCAGACAACATAATCTTATATATAGAAAAACCTAACTCCACCAAAAAAGTCTTAGAACTGATCAACATATTCAGTAAAGTTGCAGAATACAAAATCAATATATAAAAATCAGTAGAATTTCTAAACACCGATAACCAACTAGCTGAAAAAGAAATTTTAAAAGTAATCTCATTTACAACTGCTACAAAAAAAAACTACTCAGGAATAATTTTAACAAAAGAGGTGAAAGATCTCTGTAATGAAAACTACAAAACACTGATGAAAGAAATCAAAAATGACACCAAAAAGACGAAACGGTATCTCATGTTCATGGACTAGAATTAATATTGTTAAAATTACCATACTATCCAAAACAACATACAGATTGAACCTGTATATTCATTGATGGACTGATGCAATCCCTATTACAATGCCAATGACATTTTTCACAGAGATAGAAAATACAATCCTAAAATTTGTGCGGAACCACGAAAGACCTCAAATAGTCAAAGCAATACTGAGCAAGAAAAATAAAAGTGGAGGCATCACACTACCTGACTTCAAAATATACTACAAAATTATATTAACCAAATCCATATGATAGTAGCAAAAAAAAAAAACAAAACAAAACAAAAAACAAATAAAACAGACACATAGGGCAATGGAACAGATAGAGAATCCAGAAATAAAGCTACGTATTTGCAGCCAATTGATCTTTGACAAAGTCGACAACAGCATACACTGGGGAAAGGGTACCCTTCTTTAAATGGTGCTGGGAAACTGAATATCCATATGCAGAACATGGAAACTAGACCCCTATCTCTCACCATGTACAAAAAGAAACTCAGAATGGATTAAAGACTTAAATGTAAGACCCAAAACTATAAAACTACTGGAAGCAAGCATAGGGCAAATGTTTCAGGTATTAGTCTAGCAAAGATTTTATGGGTGAGACCTCAAACCATAGGAAACAAAAACGTAGACAAATGGGACTGCATCACACTAAACCCCTCTGCATATCGAATAAAACAATCGACAGAGTGAAAAGACAACCTATTGAATGAGACAACGTATTTGCAAACTATTCAACCAACAAGGGACTAATATCTAGAATATACAAGGAACTCAAATGACTCAACAGAAAACAAGCAAACAAATAATCTTATTTTAAAATGGACAAAAAATCTGAATAGACATTTATCAAAAGAAGAAATACAGTCCGGGTTTGGTGGTTCATGCCTGTAATCCCAGCACTTTGGGAGGCCGAGGCCAGCGGGTCACTTAAGGCCAAGACTTTGAGACCAGCCTGGCCAACATGGTGAAACCCTGTCTCTACTAAAACTACAAAAATTAGTCAGGCATGGTGGCACGTGCCTGTACTCCCAGCTACTCAGGAGGCTGAGGCGGGAGAATTGCTTGAACCTGGAGGTGGAGTTTGCAGTGAACCAAAATCGCACCACTGCACTCCAGCCTGGGCAACAGAGCGAGAACCTATCAAAATAAAATAAAATAAATGTTTGAGATGATGAATATGCTAAACGCCCTGATGTGAGCATTACACGTTGTATACATGTATTGAAATATCACCCTGTACCATAAAATATGTACAATTATTATGTGTCAACTAAAAAGGGAAAAAATATGTAGTGTCATTAAAAGGAAAATGAAGTCCCTAAAGGGAAAAACTATCAGTTAGTTTTTGTCAGATCAAACATAATGAAAAGAAGTTTTAATTATAACTAATTGAAACAGTTCAAGTCTGTAAAAATCATGAGTTTATAATGATACTCAAAAGAAAAGCTTTAAATTTCATTCTTCGTAAAACACATATACCACTTGTCAAGGCCAAATAAAATATAGAGATAAATCTCCAAAAAGGAAAAATCACATGTCATTTGCAGCGAAAAAGATGGAGGCCATTATTGTTAAGTGAATTAACAGAGGAACAGTAAGCCAAATACTGCATGTTCTTACTTATATGTGGGAGCTAAACATTGAGTACACATGGACACAAAGAAGGGAACAATAGACCCTGTGGCCTGCTTGAGGGTGGAGAGCGGGGGGAGGGTGAGGACTGAACAACTACCTATCAGGTACTATGCTCACTCCCTGGGTGTTGAAATGATTTGTTCACTAAGTCCCAGCAACACACAATTTAGCCATGTAACAGACCCACATATGTACCCCCTGAACCTAAAATAAAGGCTGACAGAAAAGAAAAATGATGAAAGCAAGATTTGGTTCTTTGATAAGAAAAACAAAATCAACAAACCTTTAGCTAGATTAAAAGAAAGAAGACAAATAAATAAAATCAGAATTGAGAGTGGAGACATTAAAATGATTGCCAGAGAAATAAAAAGAATCATAAGGATTTACTACAAACAATTGCACAGCAAAATCTAGAAGAAACAGATAAATTCCTAGATACATACAGCCTACCAAGACTAAATCAAGAAGAAATAGAAATCCTGAACAAACCAATTGTAATTAGGAAGACTAAAAGAGTAATAACAATTAAAAAAAACAAAACAAAAACCCACCAACAAAGAAACAGGGTCAGATGTTTTCACTGGTGAATTCTAACAAACTTAAAAAAAAAAAATTTAAAAAATGCTAATCCTTTTTAAAGTCTTCAAAGAAGAAGGATAAGAGGGGACACTTCCAAACTCATTCTGTGAAACGAGAATCACCCCAATACCAAAGCCAAATGAAGACAATGAAAGAAAAGGAAACTACAGGTCAATATCCCTGCTGAATCTAGGCGAGGTCATGGGTGTGTGCTTCTCTCCAAACACATCAAGTTATATATAATAAATATCTGCAGCTTTGTATGTCAATCATACCTCAATGAAGCAGCTTTTAAAAAGTAAAAGAGATAGATTCAAAAATTATAATTCTAGCCTTTGTAGAATAGGTCTGTTAGACATAATCTTTTTAAATGAAATTAATTATTTACTTATTCAATTTTGATTGAGGCATACATTTTTCAATATAAATTCTATTTGAGAGTTTTTCTCATCTAACAAAGATGAATTAGTGGCATAATATCAGCCTTTTCACCTCAAAATTTTAAAAGAGAAATTCCAAAATCCTATTCAACAAAATACATAATAAGTTACATTTGATACAAGGAGAATTTTTTTTTTTATTATACTGTAAGTTCTAGGGTACATGTGCACAATGTGCAGGTTTGTTACATATGTATACATGCGCCGCGTTGGTGTGCTGCAGCCATTAACTCGTCATTTACATTAGGTATATCTCCTAATGTTATCCTTCCCCCTCCCCCCACCCCACAACAGGCCCCAGTGTGTGATGTTCCCCTTCCTGTGTCCAAGTGTTCTCATTGTTCACTCATAGGTGGGAATTGAACAATGATACAAGGAGAATTTTTTAATAGAAGAGCATGAATAAGAAAGGGTTAAAGAAAAGTGAAGTACATATCAGGAAATATGTTGTTTCTCTATGTCTTCCTCACTATTAAAATTGTTTATTTTGTAGGAAAAATCGTGGCATAGCTGTCATGGAAACAATTTACCAGCTGCACTGCAGAGTAATTGCTGTTCCTATACTATAATGTCATTGTGTTACACTTACCTAATAAGGCTTGTAATATTAAATTGCAATGAAAATTTCCTTCAGATAAAATTTTATATTTATTTTTATATCTTAGAATTTATTCTATTATGATTGTTATGCCAAATATTGATTTTAATATTATGTGAATACTATTTATTTAATACTATTTAAATCTATGTGAAAAAAATTTGCACCTGAAAAAATATATAAATATAGTCATTGCCTCATTTATAAGGAGCAGGGAGAACTAGAAATGATTTAAGTGTTCTTTAGCAGCATCTAGTTTATAAGTTATAAAAAAACTAAACAATATATTTAAGATCAACTTCCAAAAGCATGGATTTAATATAAAGGTAATTTTCAAAACATAAAAGTGTGCATAGAGTAATTCTATTTGTAGAAAAATGAATAAACAATATTTTACACATATTTCAGTTAAGTAAGCCTAGCAAATATCTCAAAGTAGATACAAGAAATCATTAAGCATAGTCAACTTTAGAAGAATGCACTAAGGATAGTTAGGAGAGCTTTTACTTGTCACATGCTTTTCATATTGTTAATCAAAAACATATTACTTCTATAATTTGGGGAAAATCAATGAAACAAAAGATATAAAAATATATTTTTTGGCTGAAAAAATATTAATATATTGAATTCTATTTAATTGTATATTGATAAAAGTTAACATACAGTTGTTTAGTAATATTGATGGTTGCTGGTTGATTGTAATTAATAAAAGATGAACTGTGGTAATTATGTTCATCATTTTATAATTCATATAGCTCATCCACTAGATAGTTTCTCTTTTTTTACTGATCAAAAGCCATTTGCTGAGAATACACATATTAAATATGGGTATATTCTATAATATACACCTACATAATTTAAAGATACTTTAAAAATTGTATTACTATAAAACAGAGAATGCAGAGAAAATTGACCAGTACATTGAAATTTTAAAAAGTCCCTTTGAGAACAAGAATATTTTCTCACACATGGAAAATTCGTGAGTCACTGGATGTGGGGATTACCAAGTCATGTACATCATATTTATACCTCCTGACTTGTGAACTTAAATCAACTGAGACCAGTGTGATCTTATTCTCAAGTATCTTTAGGTAAGGAGAAGGCACATCTAACTATTCTTCCAGAGAAGCATTAAATTCTTTTTTTTTTTTTTGAGACAGGGTCTCGCTCTATCACCCAGGCTGGAGTGCAGTGGTGCAATCTTGGCTCACTGCAACCTCTGCCTCCCAGGATCAAGCGATTCTCCTGCCTCAGCCTCCCAAGTATCTGGGATTACAGATGCGTGCCACCACGCTTGGCTGATTTTTATATTTTTTGTAGAGGTGGGATTTCACCATGTTGGCCAGGCTGGTCTTGAACTCCTGACCTCAAGTGATCCACCCACCTCGGCCTCCCAAAGTGTGGGAATTACAGGTGTGAGCCACTGCTCCCGGCCCAGAGAAGCATTAAATTCTAATATCTAATTGAAAGTGCTTTTTCTGACCTTTAGATACATTTCTCCCAGTGTACACTGCAATATAGAACTAAAATCCCCAAATAATTCAGAACAAGAGAATTAAACTACCTGCTGGGTCTCTGAGACTTCAGTAGCTGCATTCTGTTGTGAAAAACTAAGCTGAGTTTCAAAGTGGTCTTTTCACATGAGGCTACCCTGCTGAGGTGGACCCTAGTAGTCAGCACAAGGTAAGAGGGACATAAATCCATAACATTAGAATATTCAAGAGCTGCAAATGAAGGAGAAAGAAAAACCATAAAAGATGAAAAAGAATTCAGGTTGCCATGTCCTAAATACACACACTATATGCTCAGCTTTGTGCTATGCTGTCTAAGTCTTCTTTTCAGTTACCAAATGTGTGGATGGTACAGATCCAAAGTGAAATTGAGAGTGCAGAGGTGAACTCCATATTGTCAAGGAAAAACTGGGGGTGAGTTATGCCTTGAAGAAACTAGAGACATTTGGTCCAACAAAACAAAACAAGATTTTTAAAAACTCTCCTATTTCCCCATGGGCAGTCTATCTGTGTTGATGCTTTACCATTTCATAATTTCCTCATTTCGTTGTTTCATGGAGTGAAGAGAACTGACATGCTGTCCAATAAACTTCCTTGTTCTCCTTATGCAAGAAAGGAAATCCTGACTTAATGCATAACCACAGAACAAGTTAATATTCTACGTCTATCGGAGTTGAACTTCCTAAAAAACAAAGTGTTCATCTTTCAAGATTCATTCTCCCTGAATCTTACCAACAAAACACCCCTGAGGAGAAAGAAAGAGAGGGAGGGAGAGAAAAAGAGAGAGAGAGAAACAAAAAGCCAAAGAGAGAGAAAAAAATGAATTCATCAACATCATCTGAATCACAATGCACAGGTAAAATTTGCAACTCTTCCTTTTCTTCCACAGATCTCTTTTTGGAACAAGTAATAAATACGGACAATAGAAAAGTATTCACTGAAGTTAAAAAAAAAAAAAAAAAAGGGAGACGGTGAAGAGAGAGAGATTGGAAGGCTATTTCTTATACCAGAAAGCCTGCTGGACTCTAGTTACGGGAGCGCTATCACATTGTTTCCACCTTTTCTGCAATACATTGTGTCTCTTTTGGCAAATGACTTCACTTCTCCGGAACTCTCTTTGTCTGTAAAATGTGTAATGGGAGGAAGAGAGGAACTACTAGATAACTGTTAATATTTTACCTAATTTACAAAGAGCTTGAAAAATGAGACACAGAAGAAAAAAAAGATCAGGAGAAAGGCAAGACAAGCAACGACGAGAAAAGGGAAAAGAAAGAAAAAGAAAGAAAGAAAGGTGGCCTTAGAAAATATTGAAAAAGGCCGGGCGCGGTGGCTCAAGCCTGTAATCCTAGCACTTTGGGAGGCCGAGACGGGCGGATCACGAGGTCAGAAGATCGAGACCATCCTGGCTAATACGGTGAAACCCCGTCTCTACTAAAGAATACAAAAAACTAGCCGGGCGACGAGGCGGGCGCCTGTAGTCCCAGCTACTTGGGAGGCGGAGGCAGGAGAATGGCGTGAACCCGGGAGGCAGAGCTTGCAGTGAGCTGAGATCCGGCCACCGCACTCCAGCCTGGGCGACAGAGCCAGACTCCGTCTCAAAAAAAAAAAAAAAGAAAATATTGAAAAAAATTTAACTGAGAGACTTAGAAAGGAAAAATTGTATATCTGAGTTCATGAGTCAGAGTCTTACTCCAGGGATTCTAATCGTGTGGTCCTCAGTCCAGCAGCAGCAGTAGCCCCTGGGAATTTGTTGGTTCCATACGAGCTATACTGAATTGCTAACTCTGGGAGTAAGGGTCAGCACCCTGTGTTTCAATAAGCCCTCCAAGTGATTCTGATGCATGCTGAAATTTGGGAATTATTCAATACAGACAATGGAAGTAGAAGGAAATAAGTAAGGATGCATAAGAATCTCTTCTGTCTCTTTTGTACCTTGCTTAGGGAAGATTGATCATGTTTGTGTCTTTCTTTCTACAGAGAGAGGATACTTCTCTTCCCAAATGTTCTTATGGACTGTTTCTGGGATCCCCATCCTATTTCTCAGCGCCTGTTTCATCACCAGATGTGTTGGTGGGTTCTGAAGGTCAAATTCAATTTAATTCTTCCTGGTGCACATTAGGTGAAAACTCTTCCATGCTGCCTGTACATTCTCTTTTCCCTCAAAAGGTCTTTCTATTTCACTCTTTTGTTTTTTCCTGTTAATCTCTAGGTTATTTCTCAAACCAGAAACCTCAACAAGCAGGGAACTGTTTCCGAATTTTAATCACCTGTGACTTACTTTTCATGATAGACATTTTTCACTTCCTTGGCAGTCCTGAGTCCTCCTCTTTCAGCCTCTATCATTAGTGTAACCTTCTCTAGGATATTCTGCCTTAGAGCTTGAACTACTGGTCAGGACCAGAGACATGACTAATTACTTTTGGAAGGAAGAGTAGAGAGAGTGGACTTGGCATAAGATGGAGTGCAAACATACCTGTTTTCTCTGGGTCGTAAGAAAAAGCAGATTGTAAGAAAAAACAAGATAATTATTGGCACTTTTGTTAGAAATGCAAAACTGAGGGAACTGATTTTTTTAACCAAAATAAGACTAACAAACATTTATACCCTTTCCTTTACAGTGACATATCACATCTTTCAAAACTGTGATGAGAAAAAGTTTCAGCTACATGAAAATTTCACAGAGCTCTCCTGCTACAATGATGGATCAGGTATAATAGTCCCAAAGGTGAACATCAAAATTTACATAGCAACATTTTCTGGCTTCTAGATTGACTTCGGGACAGGTGAAATATAGTTGGATTAGGTCTTATTTTTCAAAAGCAAAATGTAAAATCCTAGAAATTTGGAGATGCAATTAGCATTGGGGCAGGAAGTCTTGGGATATTATAGTAGACTTTTATAATACATTTGAGGTATGTCTGAACAGTACATCCAGAAGTGGAAGATACTATTCCCAGGAGTGTACTTTTTTTTCATTCACCTACTTCCAAAATGAGATGAAGGAGAAAAAAACGTATGGAGTAGAGAATTTATAAATATCTCACAAATATACTCTATGCTCTTGTATGTCATCCTGTTCCAAGTCAGCAAAATGCTACATGACACTAAAAAAGTGGCCTCCTTCTCTGAGCTATAATTTTCTCACCATTAAATTGAGAGAAGTGAGATGAATTATTTATAATAGACCTCAAAGGTAAAAGTTCTGTAATGCTAAGAAATCTAACCCATCTATATACTACAGTATGGAGATTTGATTGAGGATACATTGTTCAGGAAACATAAGAGATGGCTCTTTGGGGGTCACCCAAATGAAATGCATAAATGTCTCTGACATTAGTAGTCTAAGAACAGATAATAAGGTTCTATATCAATAGCATAACTAAGATAGTTTGCATATGTAGTTGCATTTCCTGGCACTGACATCCAGAGAATGAGAATTATATTCAAAAGACCAAAAAAATTCTGTTGATGTTTCTTGACATTGGAATTATCTGAAGTCTTAGATACTAAGATGTGGGGTATGAGTAAGTGATTCCAGGGCTTCTGACTTAAATGAGGACTCCATGGGGCCAGATGAAGCTTTGAGTTTTCTTATTCGGTTCACCTGGGACACTCACTGAAATAGCTCTCATCCTAGGTTCAGTCAAGAATTGTTGTCCATCGAACTGGGAGTATTTTCAGTCTAGCTGCTACTTCTTTTCTACTGACACCATTTCCTGGACATCAAGCTTAAAGAACTGCTCAGCCATGGGCGCTCACCTGGTGATTATCAACTCACAGGAGGAGCAGGTAGCTGCAGTCCTCCTCCGACGCCAATGTGACATTCCCCACATGGTCCACCTCTCTTCATACATATGCTCGGTGCTTGACCCCCAATGACTGTGGTTAATGAATGTACTAAAATGCATGCTGTTCTTACTATTCTGGTAAAGTCACTGCCTACCTTAATGTATTTTCCTTCCTAGAAGAACCTAAGAAAAAGGGAATTTCCATGTGGAGTTCCTTTAATTAGGCAAGGGGGAAAAAGAGGGTTGGAAGTTAATTTTAGACTAATCATTATGTTTATGAACATATTATATGCAAGAAGGGAAGCAAATATTGTCCGTTTGCTTTAAGCTGTGATTAATAATGTTTTGCGCTAGATATATTCAATAAATTTGGCCACCAATAACAGTAGATGAACTTTGAAAGAATTGTTGAGGATCTCCTTTTCTGTTGAAGGTTATTTTTTGTCAGTTTAATTTTATGTTATGTATATTTCACCACCAAAAAAATCAGTAGATAATCCTCATGATCTTACAGTTTCATTTATCTGTCATTTCTTATCCAGATTCTTTTTTATTTTTTGAGATGGAGTCTCACTGTGTTGCACAGGCTGGAGTGCAGTGGCACAATCTCGACTCACTGCAACCTCTGCCTCCCAGATTCAAGCAATTCGCCTGCCTCAGCCTCCCAAGTAGCTGGGACTACAGGCACCCGCCACCATGCCTAGCAAATTTTTTTGTAATTTTCGTAGAGACAGGGTTTCGCCATGTTGGTCAAGCTGGTCTCGAACTCCTGATCTCAGGTGATCCACCACCTCAGCTTCCCAAAGTGCTAGGATCTCTTCCAGATTCTTACCTGTTTTAGTAAGAATTACCAGCAACTTTTATTCAAAACTGAAATAACTGATCTCCTTTTATTTTGTGTCTTCCGTAGGAATTCCTTGCCTACAAGAAACCTAAAAAGAAAGAGTTTTTTATTGGACTGTCAGACCAAGTGGTCGAGGGTCAGTGGCAATGGGTGGATGGCACACCTTTGACAAAGTCTCTGAGGTAATTACCCTCCTATTGAGAGGAGTTCTTGAAACCTTGTTCTGTTTCCTGCAACATATCAGGTCCATTCTTGGTGGTATTAAATGCAGGAAAGAGAAGAGCTGAAGTAGAAAAGACGAAGGAGAAGTACAAGCACTCACTTCTCTCCTTTCCTGGGATGGTCTCAAGAATAAAGGGGAAATAATAAATGAAAATGAACTGAAGAATCATTCACTGAGAATGCAAAAGAGACAAGAGGTGGCATTAAGAGTCTTATTCCCCAAAACCAAAGGAAATGAGGGAAAAAATAGTAAGTTGAGAAAGACAGCAGGTTCTTATGCAGTGAAAACTGAGAATCTCTTGACAATGTCTCTTTTCTCCTTAATAATATCCTCACATCATTAGAGCATAGCTTTTATTTTTATTATGGATATGCTTTTTTTTTTGATTGGTTAATTGATATATAAAATATTTTGCTACATATATTGATTCTCATGATTTGTTAGTGAGTAAGGTTTTTTTCTTTTTTCTTTTCTTCAACTTTTATTTTAAGTTCCAGGGTACATGTGCAGGATGTGCAGGTGACATGGGTAAACGTGTGCCATGGTGGTTTGCTGCACAGATCATCCCATGATCCCGGTATTAAGCCCAGCATCCATTAAATATTCTTCTTAATACAGCATAGCATTTTTAATTTTTCAAAGTTTTTTTTCTCATTTATTATTTCATTTTACCTAAATTACACTTTCCTGGAATGTATCAGTATTATTAACCTGTATTTAGCATTTGAGGAAACTAAAACTCAGAAAAGTTAAGTGACTTAGTGAATGAGCAGTTCTAAGAATACAACACAGATACTCTGACACTTAGAAATGCTGCTTCACAACCACACTGGAACACCACTGCAGGATGCACCCAAGTTAATACATACTCTGTGCAGAATAAAGAGAGCCAAGCCAATATGAGATATGAGTGTGAAGAAAACAAATCTATCAGAATATCAATCTTCCCTATAACTTGTCATTCTATAGCGAAGGAACAGGACAGAATAGAAAAGGAACAAAGGAACAGGACAGAATAGAAAGTCAGAAAGATCCAGTTCAGCTTCAGTACTCACAAACTGTGACTTAGACAAATGGTTTAGCTTTCCTGAGGTTCCTTTTCTTCTTCAATAAAATGGACATTATAATACCTGCCTCGCAAAACTGTTGTGAGATTAAACAACACAAACACAATTTGCCCGGTATATTAGGTTACTTTACCTTTTTGCTGGGATTCGAAGTCTCCTATGTCATTCTTTTTCAGCTTCTGGGATGTAGGGGAACCCAACAACATAGCTACCTTGGAGGACTGTGCCACCATGAGGGACTCTTCAAACCCAAGGCAAAATTGGAATGATGCTACCTGTTTCTTCAATTATTTTCGGATTTGTGAAAGGCTAGGAATAAATATTTTGAACAAAGGAAAATCTAAGAACAGAAGGCACAACTTAAATGGATAAAGAAGGAAGGACAAGAGCATGGCCACACCCACCGCCCCACGCGAGAAACTTGTGTGCTGCACTTCAAAGGACTTCATAAGTATTTGATATAAATAAAAATAAGTAGTTTTAAATGTTATAATTCATGTTACTGGCTGAAGTGCCTTTTCTCTCTACATTAGTCTCAGGTCCTCTTCCCAGAATTTACAAAGCAATTCACTACCTTTTGCTACATTTGCCTCATTTTTAAGTATTTATATGAAAGTACAGGGACACGGAGCCAAGACAGAGTCTGGCAAAGAAGAGGATTTTGGAAGGTGCCTTCCAACAATTGCCTGAATCTAGGCTCTGTAGCAGGTCCTCTTCTTTCTAGCTTCTGGCAAGTCTGTCTTCTCTTCTTGATTTCATACCGTTCTTATCTCCTGCCCAAGTGTATCGTCTCTGTGTTCCAGTATCTAAGGAGTAGGAAACTTCTTCAAGTCATGGAACTTGTTCCTGCTCAGAATACTGGTGTCGCCTTTCTGGCTACAGGCCTCCACTGCACCTTCTTAGGGAAGGGCATGCTGGCCATCAGCTCCAAACAGGCTGTAACCAAGTCCACCCGTCCCTGGGGCTTCCCTTGCTCTGCCCTATTTTCAATTGACTGAATGGATCTCACCAGATTTTGTATTTATTGCTTAACTAGGACCAGAGTCCAATAGTCAAATTATTGTAAGAGAACATTCATCTCCACACTTTCCTGTCTCAAGCCCACCCATTTTTTTAACTTTTATTTTAGGTTTTGGGGGTACATGTAAAGGTTTTCTATATAGGTAAACTCATTTCATGGAGGTTTGTTGTACAGATTATTTTATCACCCAGATATTAAGCCCAGTGCCCAATATTTATTTTTTTCTGCTCCTCTTCCTCTTCCTCCTCCTACCTTCCGCCCTCAAGTAGACCCCAGGGTCTGTTGTTCCCTTCTTTGTGCTGATGAGTTCTCATCATTTAGCTCCCACTTATAAGTGAGGCCATGCAGTATTTGGTTTTCTGTTCCTGTGTTTGTTAAGGATGATGGTCTCCAGTTCCATCTATGTTCCCACAAAAGACATAATCTTTTTTTATGGCTGCATAGTATTCCATGGTATCTATGTATCATGTTTTCTCTGTCCAATCTATTATTAACTCACATTTAGACTGATTCCATGTCTTTGATATTGTGAATAGTGCTGCAATGAACATTCACGTGCAAGTGTCTTTATGGTAGAATGATTTACATTTCTCTGAGTATATATCCAGTAATAGCCCATTCATTTATTGCATAAAATTCTACCAACACTGATGATATTATTAAAGAGTACATCAATAACGTGGCAGCTTTCATAACCATATTTCATAACCATATTTCTTGCACAAAGTGCCATGAGGAGACCTTCAAAATTCAATCACTGGACGTCACGTGTAATCACTGAATGAGAAAATTCAACTGGACAAGTGAATATAACACATAGCTTTCTTTACAAAAGTTTATTTCTCTTAGGCAGTGTGACAATCTGGTTTTGAAATCAACACACCTTTAAGCCAAACATTATTTAACCTAAAAGTGATTTTAAACACACTTTCAACATTCTAATTCCCTTTTTTAAAATCACGAACATCAGTAAGGAGATGTTGAAAGACATTTTTTTTGTTCATTGGTGTTTTCCTGAAGGTGGCTATAATTTAAGTTTTATTTCTAGATTGAAAGACACATGGAAATATTATTCCATATTATTTCTCCACATATATTTCGAATTTAAGTTTAAAGACAAGTTTAATTTTATAAACTTGTCTTTACAGTTTGCCAAGAGAAGAAAGAACTGCTAAAGGTTTAGTGGTTAGAGGTTGTTGGAACATAAATTATCTATTAGGAAAATTATTTTTTTGAGAAGTAGGTCATCCAATTGAAATTGTTTTAAAATATAATATTTTATAAGTGGGGTTACACAAACACTTTACTGCCTGAGGCACCAGAAAACCCAGAAATTTTTAAGGGATAATAGATTAATTAATGATACATATTCTGAAGAGCAATTCCCAAAATAAACCGCTGTTAAGATTTACATACTAATATATGGGTCCCCAATTTTTTTAAGAAAAATTACTATTTTCTGTAAAATGATACATACTCATTACCAAAAATTCCTACAGATCACAATTACAGAAAGATGAAAATTTTTTAAATTCCATTTCCAAGTTACAGTAATAATTATCATGAACGTCACTCCAGGAAACTTTTTTTTTTTGAGACGGAGTCTCGCTCTGTCGCCCAGGCTGGAGTGCAGCGGCGCAATCTCGGCTCACTGCAAGCTTGGCCTCCCGGGTTCACGCCATTCTCCTGCCTCAGCTTCCCGAGTAGCTGGGACTACAGGTGCCCGATACCACCCCTGACTAATTTTTTGTAGTTTTAGTAGAGATGGGGTTTCACCGTGTTAGCCAGGATGGTCTCGATCCCCTGACCTCGTGATCCGCTCGCCTAGGCCTCCCAAAGTGCTGGGATTACAGGCGTGAGCCAGAGCGCCTGGCCTCCAGGAAACTTTTTATGCCTTTAATGGGGTGCAGGAAATGCTACCTCAAAATATGGCACCTTGGGAATTGAGAAAACAGCAAAAGCAGGAAGTCCACTCTCATCTTTCCCTTGCCCTTCTTACCGGAAGCAGGCAGTAAAAGATACTACTTTAAAAGATACTACTTTTTCTCCCCATGACTTCAAGAGTTAGATGAAAAGATGGAAAAACAAAGAGTAAAAAAAAAACAAATATATATATATATATTTATATGCGTACACACATACACACACGCACCGACACTTTTAGAAAGGAATTATACAACAGATAATACTTTAATTTTTAAATTTGTTTTGGTTTTAATTGACACATAATAATTGTACACATTTGTGGGATACAATGTGATGTTTCAATACATGTATATGCTCTATAATAATCAAATCAGGGTAATTAGCACATTCACTACCTCAAACGTGTAAAAAATTGAAGTGAAATTGAAGAATTACTGAGTTCAAGAATGTTACAGCCTTTATAGATTACGAAGAAAAGTTATTTCCCAGAAGGTCCCTCTGAAGTAAAAAACAAAACAAAACAAACAATTATAAACAATCAACAATTAAGTCAAATGTTTTTGCTCTTCTGTTTCCCAGTCCCCTTTTCTGCCTTTCCGTTTCCTGATCATGACTCCTAAAATCATTGCCAGGTGGGTGGAGCCGAGCAAGGTGGTCTTTATACGTGTGCGCATGTATATGTGGGAGGGGGAGAGGGACGCATGACTACCCCTCAGGAAGTTAGATCCCAGACAGTGTAAAGCGAAGATTGTAGGGGAAGGAGGAGAGAGTAAGGATGTCAGAACGCCAGTGGGTTGAGCAGGGCATCCTAGTGGGGATTGGACTGGCCCAAAGTCTCAAAGCCTGAGCTAGAGTGAGGAAGACACCTCCGCGTGGGGATAGTTGAACAAAGGTGTCTGAGCTGAAGCGGGAGGACTGCCTAGGAGGGCCAGAGGGCACCTGGCGGGGTGAGGTGGATGTTCACACAGGTCATTCAGCACAGGATGGCGAGAGAGAGCCTGAGTGGGTCAGCATACATGTCTTGCAACATGTATTTAAAATTTCGCACAGTTTACTCTTGTGTATCTTAGAATTCTATTGCCATTGTAAGTATAATATTTATTTTCTACATTTTGCAGAGTATTATATTGCTGATTTTTGTATAATAATAATTTATCCAGAAACACTGTTTAACTTTCCTAATTTTTAAAAACATTTTGTCCATACAGTCCCTTTTATTTTCTGTGTAGATAATTATACTGTCTAAAAACTGAGCTATCCGGTACAGTAGGCACCAGCCACAGTAGGCTATTAAGCACTATCCTATTTGAGATATTCTGGAAGTGTAAAATACACACTAGTTTTTTGATAATTTGAAAAACGAACATAAAATATGTCACTAAGAATTTTATATGGATTATATGTTAAAATGATAATATTCTAGATATGTTTACTTAAATAAAATAAGTTGTTAGAATTAATTTCACTGGTTTGGGCTTTTTTTTTTTTTTTTTTTTTGCCTTCTTGATATAATTACTGGAAAATTTAGACATATGCAACTCACATTTTTGCCTTTCACTATATTTCCCTTGGACAGTTCTGGTCTAGACATAATGATAATTGTAGGTTTTTAAAATTCCCTTCCAGTTCTTTTGGTCATATCGAGCTGGCTAGGAATGCCAATATATTGTTGCATAAAACTGCTATAGTTTTGTTCTTAAACTTAAAGAAAATGCTTCTAATGGCTTACTGTTAAATATAATAGTTGCTACAGGTTTGGGGTAGGCACCCTGCAGAAAATTCCTTTCATTTCTCATTTGTTAAATGTTTTAACACTAAGTGGTTTATTGATTTTACTAGATGATGCTTAAGCATCTCCTTTAAAATGTTGATAAGATTAATTACATTAATAGATTTGCACACTATGTACCTATAAGCACATTGTTTAAAAAAGCAAATTCTTCTATAGGATTGTAATTAAAAATAGCTGTTTCCTGCCCACTTCCGATTCCCACACTAGGCGGCAATTGTATTCAACTCTTTAGATGCTTTTCTATTGAGTTCCATGTTTCTATTTCTATCAAATAGTTTATACTATAACTCCTTGAGCTTTTTCAGTTTCAGATAATTTCTATGAGCGCCACACTAATGAAAACAAGAATAGTCTTCTTTCTCTCTCTCTCTTTCCCATCCCCCGCTAACACTATATAATTATTTATTTAAAAACCAATATTCAACATTTGCATTGATATGAATATGTAAATATTATTCATAGCTGAACTATTTACTATATTCTTATTACATATTTTTAATTACATTTTGCTTTTTATGGAGTTAATATTGACATCTTTTCTTTTTTTGGAAACAGGATCTCACTCTGTCACCAGGCCAGGGTACAGTGGCACAATCATGGCTTCATTGGAGCCTCGATCTCCTGGGCTCAAGCTGTCCTCCCATCTCCGCTTCCCAAGTAGTTGTAGTTAGGACTACAGGTGCACACCACCAAACACAGCTAATTTTTTAAATTTTTGGTAGAGACAGGATCTCACTATGTTGCCCAGGCTGGTCTCAAACTGCTGGCCTCAAGTAATCCTTGGCCGCCCGAAGTGCTGGGATTACAGGCTTGAGCCACCACATTGGACCCATTTTTTAAATATTTATCTTGCTTTCTACATACTGACATAATTCATCTTTTAACTCCCCAGAAATGTATATCACCTCTCAATTCATTCAAATGCATTCCATCTATCCCATAATTTTGTAGGGAAAAAATCTTTCTTGGAAAATTTCCTTCCTTTCTCAATCTGAACCGAGATTGCTCTGGTGGTTTGCTTCACAGTCATTATTTTGTTAAGTGTTATTAAAAAAGAAAATATTTTGTAATTTTAAGGTTATTTCAAATTATGATGCAACAATACACTATAAATGCTATTCACTTATAAGAACAACATATAAAACAATCTCCAAACTATATTGTTAAGTAAAAAATGCAAATGTTTAAGAATATGTAGATTATATTTCTAGTCATATTTAAAATATGGATTATATATCTATATATGTTTAGTATATAACATGTATGTAATTATATATGTTTATTATGTATAGCACATAGTTTATATGTAGTATATATTCTTATATACTTTATATGTAGTACATATAGAAATGTAAATAAGAAACTGACAATCATAGTTACTCTGAAGAGGCATTTCAGTAACTAGAGTTCAGGGTAGAAGATTTATTTATCTTACACTTTTACTAATGTTTTTACAGTTTGCCTTTTTAACATACATATATTACTGTTTCAAAAATGAGAACACTGTTTGAAATTTTCAAGAATTTTAAGTTTCTAGGACTACCATAATGTACTAAAATAATTAGAACCTATTTTTATGAGATTACTGTCTTTGTCTTCAAGAGGTTGTGATGAGGTGCCATGAGAGTTCAGAATAGACTGAAAGAGACTATGGATGTGTATTAGTTCATTTTCTGCTGCTTTTAACAGGATATCTGAGGCTAGAAATTCATAAAGAAAAGAAATTTATTTCTTATAGTGATGGAGGCTGAGAAGTACAAGGTCAAAAAGCTGTGTGTGGTGGGGGCCTTCTTGCCAGTAGGGACTCCCTAAAGAGTCTCAACGTGGTACAGGGATCACACAGTGAGGGTGCTGTGTGTGCTAACATGCTAGCTCAGGTCCCTCTTCCTCTTTCTTTAATGCCACCAGTTTTCTGCCTATGATAACCCATTAATACATCAGCCCATAGAACCCTCATGATCCGATCGCCTCTTAAATGCCCCACCTCTCAGGCAGTGGCGTTCTGAGGCTCCCATGGAAAAAAACCGTAAGAAGTGAGTGGATCCTTCACCGGCAACCAAGGTATCCAGGCTGTCTCATCATAATTGATTAGGAGGCTGGTGTGACCCACAGAGAGAAGAAAGAGCAGTGTGGTGCAGCGCCCACCCGAGAGCCACAGGGAGAAGGGGAACCCCCTCCCACCCCCCAGCCAAGGGAGGCAGTCGGCGAGCACCCTACCCAGCCAGGGAAACTGCTTTTTCCACGGAACTGTGTAACTTACGAATTGGAAGAGCCCACTCACAAACCCAGGCCACCGGGGCCTAACATCCCAACCCGGAACACGCTACTCTGACGCGCTCTCAGCTGGAATGTGCAAGGCCAACGGAACTCCGGGGTGGGTGGGGAGGCGCGGGCAGAGGGCGACCAGCACTGGCTGTGGCTGCCTACTGTCTAAGCCGTTTGAGCTCCTTGAGAGAGAGGCAGCAGCCAGCTCTGGGATTCACAGCTGCCTAACATGCAAAGCTTCCTGGGTGGGGGAAGGGAAGCACCCATTTCCGTAGCTTCAGGCTGTGCTTTTCCCCTGCGGAGCCAGGGAGGCTGGAGAGCTTGGTCCCAAGACTTGTCCCCACAACCCAACACACTGGCTGTGGCAGTCTGCGGCCAGAGTGCCTCCTCAGGCCTAACCTTGACCCATCCTTCCTCAGCGGGCAGGGCTTCCCTGCAGGATCTCCAAAAACCAGCCAAAGGCCCAAATCTGCCCAGCCAGAGGCCCAGGGACAGAATTTGGTTTTCCCTGGCCTGGGCCCCTAGGGGCAGGGATGGTTACAGTCTCTGCGGACCAGCAGACTTAGCCTCTCCTCCTGGCAGTTCTGAGGAATCTGGGCAGCCCAGATGAGTGGATTTCCCCCGAGCAAAACACACCCTCTCCACCAAGGGACAAAGTGCTTCATTAATCAGGTCCTACTCCCTGTGCCACCCAACTGGGTGAGACCCTCCAACAGGGGTTGTCAGACACCCTACACAGGAGTGATCCTACTAGCATCAGGTTGGTGCTCCTAACAGTCAGAGGTCCCAGAAGAAAGGGCAGGCACCCATCTTTGCTGCTTTCCAGCCTCCTTGAGTGATATCTCCAGGCACTGGAGTAAATCAGATGAACAGGGCCTGAAGTGAACCCCCAGCAAACTGCAGCAGCCCTACAGAAGAGAGACCTGACCATTGAAAGAAAAACAAACAGTGACAACAACAGCATCAACAACAACAACAAAAGGGCCCCCACAAAAACCCCATCTAAGGGTCAGCAGCCTCAAAGACTGAAACTAGACACATTCACAAAGATGAAAAAGAATCAATGAAAAAATGACAAAAACCCCAAAGACCAGAGTGCCTCTTCTCCTCCAAATGATCACAGCATCTCTCCATCAAGAGTGCAGAACTGGACAGAGGAGGATCAGATGAATGAATTGATATAAGTTAGCTATAGAAGATGGGTGAAAAAAAACTATGATGAGCTAAAGGAGCATGTTCTAACCCAATGCAAAGAAGCTAAGAACCTTGATAAAAGGTTAGATGAATTGCTAATTAGAATAACAAGTTTAGAGAGGAAGATAAACGACCTGATGGGGCTGAAAAACACAGCATGAAAACTTCGTGAAGCATAAAGTATCAATAGCCAAATTGACCAAGCAGAAGAAAGGATATCAGAGTTAGAAGACCACTTTACTGAAATAAGACATGCAGGCAAGAATAGAGAAAAAAGAATGAAAAGGAATAAACAAATCCTCCAAGAAATACGGGACTTCATAAAAAGACCAAACCTATGATTGACTGGGGTACCAGAAATAGATGGGAAGAATGGAAACAAGTTGAAAAGCACACTTCAGGATATTATCCAGGAGAACTTCCCCAACCTAGCAACACAAGCCAACATGCAAATTCAGAAAATACAAAGAACACCACTAAGATACTCCACAAGAAGATCAACTCCAAGACACATAATCATTGGATTCCCCAAGGTCAAAATGAAGGAAAAACTGTTAAGGGCAGCCAGAGAGAAAGGCCAACTCCAAGACACATAATCATTGGATTCCCCAAGGTCAAAATGAAGGAAAAACTGTTAAGGGCAGCCAGAGAGAAAGGCCAGGTGCCTACAAAAAGAAGCCTATCAGATTAACAGCAGACCTCTCAGCAGAAACTCCACCAGCCAAAGAGATTAGGGGCCAATAGTCAACATTCTTAAATAAAGGAATTTTCAACCTGGAATTTCATATCCAGCCAAACTAAGCTTCATAAGTGAAGGAGAAATAAAATCCTTTCCAGACAAGCAAATGCTGAGGGATTTTGTTACCATCAGGCCTGCGCTGCAAGAGCTTCTGTAAGAAGCACTAAATATGGAAAGTAAAAACTGGTACCAGCCACTGCAAAAACAGACCAAAATATAGAAACCAATGACACCATGAAGAAACTGCATCAACTAAAGTGCAAAATAAGCAAATAGCATCATGATGACGGAATCAAATTCACACATAACAATACTAACCTTAAATGTAAATGGGCTAAATACCCCAATTAAAAGACACAGGCTGGCAAATTGGATAAGGAGTCAAGACCCATTGGTGTGCTGTATTCAGGAGACCCATCTTACATACAAAGACACACACAGGCTCAAAATAAAGGGATGGAGGAAAATTTACTAAGCAAATGGAAAGAAAAAAAAAAAGCAGGAGTTGCAATCTTAGTCTGACAAAACAGACTAAATGTTAAAAAAGACAAAGAATGGTATACATAATGGTAAAGGAAACAATTCAACAAGAGATAACTATTCTAAATGTATATGCACCCAATACAGAAGCACCCAGATTCATAAAGCAAGTCCTTAGAGACCTACAAAGAGACTTAGACTCCCACACAATAATAATGGGAGATTTTAACACCCCACTGTCAGTATTAAACAGATCAATGAGACAGAAAATTAACAAGGATATTCAGGACATGAATTCAGCTCTGGATCAAGTGGACCTAGTAGATGTCTACAGAACTCTCTACCCCAAATCAACAGAATATATATTCTTCTCAGTGTCCCATGGCACTTATTCTAAAATTGACCACATAATTGGAAGTAAAACACTTCTCAGCAAATGCAAAATAACTGAAATCATAATAAACAGTCTCTCAGACCACACTGCAATCAAATTAGAACTCAACATTAAGAAACTAACTCAAAAACACACACTTTCATGAAAACTGAACAACCTACTCCTGAACGGCACCTGAGTAAATAACGAAATTAAGGCAGAAATCAAGAAGTTATTTGAAACCAATGAGAACAAAGAGACAATGTACCAGAATCTCTGGGACACAGCTAAAGCAGTATTAAAAGGGAAACTTATATCACTAAATGCCCACATCAGAAAGTTGGAAAGAGCTCAAATTGACACTCTAACATCACAATTAAAAGAACTATAGAAGCAAGAGGAAAGTTATCCAAAAGCTAGCAGAAGACAAGAAATAACTAAGATCAGAGAAGAACTGAAGGAGAATAGAGACATGAAAAACCCTCCAAAAAATCAACGAATCCTGGAGCTGGTTTTTTGAAAAAATTACCAAAGTTGGTAGATGACTGGCTAGACTAATAAAGAAGAGAGAGAAGAATCAAATAGACACAGTAAAAAATGATAAAGATGATATCACCACTGACCCCACAGAAATACAAATCCCCATCAGAGAATACTATAAATACCTCTAAGCAAATAAACTAGAAAATCTACAAGAAATGGATAAATTCCTGGATGCATACACCCTACCAGGACTAAACCAGGAAGAAATTGAATCCCTGAATAGACAATAACAAGCTCTGAAATAGAGGCAGCAATTAATAGACTACCACACACTCAAAAAAAAGCCAAGGACCAGACAGACTCGCAGCTGAATTCTACCAGAAATACAAAGAAGAGCTGGTACCATTCCTTCTGAAACTATTCCAAACAATTGAAAAGGAGGGACTCCTCGCTAACTCATTTTATGAAGCCAGCGTCATCCTGATACTAAAACTGGGAAGAGACACAACCAAAAAAGAAAACTTCAGGCCAGTATCCCTGATGAACATTGATGTGAAAATCCTCAATAAAATACTGGCAAACTGAATCCAGCAGCACATCAAAAACTTGTCCACCACAATCAAGTTGGCTTCATCCCTGGGATGCAAGGCTCATTCAACATATGCAAATCAATAAACATAATCCATCACATAAACAGAACCAAAGACAAAAACCACATGATTATCTCAATAGATGCAGAAAAGGTCTTTGACGAAATTCAACATCCCTTCATGTTAAAAACTCTCAATAAACTAGGTATTGCTGTAATGTATCTCAAATAATAAGAGCTATTTATAATGAATGCACAGCCAATATCATATTGAATGGGCAAAAGCTGGAAGCATTTTCTTTGAAAATCGGTACAAGACAAGGATGCCTTCTCTCACCACTCCTATTCAACATAGTACTGAAAGTTCTCTTCTCAGGGCAATCAGGCAAGAGAAAGAAATAAAGGGTATTCGAATAGGAAGAGAGGAGGTCACATTGTCTCTGTTTGCAGACAACATTATTTTATATTTAGAAAACCCCATCATCTCAGCCCAGAAACTTCTTGAACTGATAAGCAACTTCACCAAAGTCTCAGGATACAAAATCAAGGTGCAAAAGTTGCAAGCATTCCTTTACACCAACAATAGGCAAGCAGAGAGCCAAATTATAAATGAACTCCCGTTCACCATTGCTACAATGAGAATAGAATACCTAGGAACACAGCTAACAAGGGATGTAAAGGACCTCTTCAAGGAAAACTACTAACCACTGCTCAAAGAAATAAGACAGGACACAAATGAAAAAAACATTCCATCTTCATGGATAGGAAGAATGAATATTGTGAAAATGGTCATACTGCCCAAAGTAATTTATAGATTCAATGCTATTCCCATCAAACTACTGTTGACATTCTTCAGAGAATTAGAAAAAACTATTTTAAATTTCATCTGGAATCAAAGAAGACCCTGTATAGCCAAGACAATCCTAAGCAAAAAGAACAAAGCTGGGGGCATCATGCTACCTGACTTCAAACTATACTATAAGGCTACATAACCAAGACAGTGTGGTACTTGTCCCAAAACAGACATATAGACCAATGGAGCAGAACAGAGACTTCAGCAATAATGCCATACATCTACAACCATCTGATCTTCAACAAGTCTGGCAAAAACAAGCAATGGGGAAAGGATCTCCTATTCAGTAAATGGTTCTGGGAAAACCGGCTAGCCATATGCAGAAAACTGAAACTGGGCTCCTTCCTTACACCTTATACAAAAATTAACTCAAGATGGATTAAAGACTTAAATGTAAAACTCAAAACCATCAAAACCTAGAAGAAAACATAGGTAATACCATTCAGGACACAGGCATGGGCAAAAACTTCATAACTTATTGACAACTGAATCTCGACCTATATATAGTTCTCCACAAATTAAAAATGGATAATATTGACTATACAAAGCCCACTAGCGTTTGCATAAAGTTACTTCAACAAGTTTCATAGGTTTCATGCTACATGATTTAATGAATATGGGAAACACAATCAAATTTATTTAGCACCATTTCAGCTAAAAGTATCAGCTTTTAACACAGCTACACACACACATCACCACCAGCACCACCACCACCACACATAATCAAACACCGGTATTTCAAACCCAAAAAGGCAATAGCTAATTTACAAAATAAATCCTGTTTTTGAAGGTAGTAGTAGGAAAGTTAGGTTAAAAAGCCATTGCTTGGAATTTTTCAGCTTAGATCTGAGAAAAATTAGCAAATTGAGAATTTTAAGAAAGACCACCATATTTTATTAAAGTTGGATGTGACTGCCCTTTGAAATTAACTCTATATGCACCAGGAAAAGCATAATTTCTAGTTGTCAAAACAATGACTTCCTTGCTAGTTCAAGCTATAGTTATACAGCTCTAAAGAAACATTAACAATTTATATAAATGGGTTGAAAATGTGATTATTTTCTATTCAAATTAAAAATGCAAACACGAATACAATGTTACTTCAAATAATTAAGAAATTTTGCCGGGCGCGGTGGCTCAAGCCTGTAATCCCAGCACTTTGGGAGGCTGAGACGGGTGGATTACGAGGTCAGGAGATCGAGACCATCCTGGCTAACATGGTGAAACCCCGTCTCTACTAAAAAATACAAAAAACTAGCCGGGCGAGGTGGCGGGCGCCTGTAGTCCCAGCTACTCGGGAGGCTGAGGCAGGAGAATGGCGTAAACCCGGGAGGCGGAGCTTGCAGTGAGCTGAGATCCAGCCACTGCACTCCAGCCTGGGCGACAGAGCGAGACTCCATCTCAAAAAAAAAAAGAAATTTTATCATCATTAGCTAAGTAATGAGGCCAAATCATCCTCAGTAACTTCCTGTGATACCAAAGGGAATGTATTTTATCTCTAAAGAAGCACAGTTGGGTCTGTCGTGAACTAGCAATGTGAAGGTGAGCCCTTTGGCTTCTGGGGGATTTTATTTCCTCTGCTATAGAATTGAAGGACTTTGTTCAAGTGTCTTATAAAGACTTCTTGCTTTGCAAAGACATGTTGGGTAGAGTAAGAAGTAAATTTTTTAAAGGCATTTGGACTTTTTTTCTATCTGTATAATAGCATAATTCAAAACTATTCCACACTGTTGTTCTGGAAAAACTTTCCTCATGGGACGTAAATGTAACGACTGACATTAAAAAGTCTGAAAATGAAGCATCAAACAATAAAAATGTGGTTTAAAATATTTAAAGTGCTTGTAATATTTGGGTGAAAAATGATGCACCACTACCAGTTAGAATATCCCACCTTTGAATTTTAAGAGCTAAGAATCTGAGCAGGAGAAAAATGACAAAAGAGATGCACTATTCGTGCCATTCTTCTAAACATGCATTCAGTGTGCACCAATTGAAAAGTAAACATCTTGAAATACTACAAAGAAAGATTATTCCTTCCCTCAAACACCATACAAAAAACACATTACACACACACACACACACACGTCTCAAATGAATCAAACAAAATAAAAAAGACCATCATGACTAAAAACGCTCTATGGGCCGGGCGCGGTGGCTCAAGCCTGTAATCCCAGCACTTTGGGAGGCCGAGACGGGCGGATCACGAGGTCAGGAGATCGAGACCATCCTGGCTAACACGGTGAAACCCCGTCTCTACTAAAAAAAAGTTCAAAAAACTAGCCGGGCGAGGTGGCGGGCGCCTGTAGTCCCAGCTACTCAGGAGGCTGAGGCAGGAGAATGGCGGGAACCCGGGAGGCGGAGCTTGCAGTGAGCTGAGATCCGGCCACTGCACTCCAGCCTGGGCGGCAGAGCGAGACTCCGTCTCAAAAAAAACAAAAACAAAAACAAAAAACAAAAAACGCTCTATGACCCAGTATGTTTTCTGTGTTCCAATGACGCATGTACCTTCTACCCTATTCTAATTGGTTCTTCTTTTCTCTTTCCATCACAAGAACCACTTTGTGGGTTTCTAGTTCAATGTTGTTCCAGGTATTTTACAAATCTTGCTCGCTTCAAAGTTACAGGGAACATCATTCCATGCCCATTTATCTTGGTTATAAACAAGAACAACACAGTTTTCTCCCTGATAGTTGTTGGGTTCGTTGTCATGCCAGAATCTGAAAGAAAAACAACATAGATAGAGATTTATATGTATATATAGATAATATAGATTATAGGTGTAGATTAGATAATAGATATATTAGGAGACAATTCAGAGAAATGTCCCTAGTGAACAGTTTAGAACTGCACTAATACTATACTCACTAGACACATGTAGCTGCTGAGCACTTGAAATGTGGCTTCTCTGAATTGAAATGTGCTTTCAGTCTTAAGTGCTGTATTTTTAACACTTATTACCAATAAAGAATGTCAAAGATCTCAGTAATAATTTTATAATGATCACATGTTGACATGATAAGATTTGGATATATTGGGTTAAATACATTATTAAAATACATCTCACTTGTTTCTTTTTAGTTTCTTAATATAGCTAACCAAAAATTTTACATTGCATATTTGGCTCTGCATTATATTTTTATTAAACGATATTGGCTTCAAGAAAGAAAATGACAAGGTTTTAATTCTCTTTCAAAGACAATTTTTATCACTTATAAATGTTAAACCTAAAACAATTTTTATATCATCTCCATGTTATTCATTCTTTCATTATTGACACTGTACAAATAAGAATACTGAATATTTCATGGAAATTATAGGACCATTCTGGAACTGGAACATAGCATATAGCGATGACTCAACCTACTGTGGTCTCTCCTAACATTTTTATATCAATGTACTCCACTTCAAAATGAATGCTTCTTGCTACCATCTTCTAACCTTTGCTTATAAATCCCCTTAGCCCACTCAATATACTCACACTGTGCGTGGGTTAAATGGCGTCTGGTCCACCCAGCGCCACTGACCTTTGGCGTTCTCATCTCTCAGTCCAAGGAAATAGGAAAAGCGTCTATCCAGAAATTGAATAATAAAGTTCTGCATAAAAATATAAATTTTAATACATTTGCATGAATCAGATGATGGCTATGACATTGGAAAAAGAGGAAAGATGTCAACTAGATTACTGGTTAAGCACAAAAGCTCTGGCATCAGATAGATCTGTTTTCAAATCCTTCCTGTAATGTTAGTAAGTGCCTCAATCTTACCAAACCTCCAGTGCTCTTGTCTTCAGAACGGACAACTTCACTACTTTATAGAGTTACGGTGAAGGTTAAGTGAGGTCAGACTTGCAACCCTTTTAGCACAATGCTTAATAGGATTAGATTTTTTAGGAGGTTTTGTTTTTAATATCACCTTCTTTAATTGTGTGCATATTTCATTAAATTCCATTTTATTCAGAATCACCAAACCTATAGATTGTAAAGCTATGGAGACAAAATCCTTGAGGAAACTATTAACCAAGAAAAAGTTAGAATCTGAGTCATGGTACATAAATGGAATCATATTACATGAGGAAATAAGTTTTAGCCTGTAAAGAATTTACCCGAAGATTTCTTTACTTATCATTACATCCATACATCTGAATTATTTTTCCTATACTTTATCTTGAGAAGCTAGTTCAGTCCTGATTAATCATTCATTTATTCATCTACTAACCAAACATTTATCAAGACCTATTCAGTGTGCCTCACATTGAATAGGACATTGGAAACGCAAAGGTGAGTAGAGCATGGTTCCAGCTCTCCACGTAGTAAGAGTCACTGGAAGAGATGGAGCGGTGAACAGACAGTTATAGTGGAGTGGAGTAAATGCTATGATCTCATTGTGCACAGAGTCCCACAGAAGTACCTCCCACTTAGCATCGGGAGGGTTAGAATGAGGAAGGTGGTTAGGGTAGCTTTCTGGAGGAAATAACATATGAATCAAATATAGAAAGACCAAAAGAAGTTGGCCATATAACAAAAAGTTGAAGGGGAAGAAAGGGCTTTCCAGGCAGATGGAGCAGATGAAAACAGACAGAGGCATAACAGGACAGAGAAATTCCTCTTTTTCTGGAAAGAGATTCAAACGAGCAGAGAAACTGATGTGATCCTCCCAACACACCTGCTCAGCTTCCGTGCTGATGGTCGTCAGATGGGCCCCCATCCCTGAACAGTTCCTTTCACTCTCAGCCCATGTCTTGTTGTCAGTAAGAGGAAAATAGCAGTTGGACTGCCAGGTTCTCCAGCCAACAGGACAACAGTTCCAGGTGCTCCCTCAAGTGAAAATTAAAATGGAAATTGGTAACAAAAGAGTATTTCATCTGTAACAGATTGCATAACTATTCCACTACCTATATCCAATTAATATTTGTGAGAATAATATCAAGATCACCAAAATTATTCTGTTCTCCTGCCAAAAGATCCTGAAAATTACATTCCGAAATATCTTCTAAACATAAGTACTAGACACCACATAATGACTACAAGAAAATGACAAAATATTATCTTAGAAGGCATGACTATTATTCAATGTTCCTACATCTGTTGACTTTCATATTTAAAGTGTTTCCATTATGAAGCTTTTGCAGAATATTTTACCTAAAGGGGGTAAAGAACCTACTAAAACTCAAGCACTCCCCCATTCTCCCAAATGAGATGACAAATTCCACAATAATAAAAGAAATAAATAGCTTTGCTGAAAGCTATATATTCTAGGAGGAAACTGTCTTTATGATATGTCTGAATCAAGGAAAAGTTGAATTTGATTAATGTTACGTTTTGAATGTCAAAAATAACCCATCCATCTGTTAAGCCATATTCTCTAGTGATTAACTGATTACAGTAATGAGAAATAATTCTATCTTAAGGTATTGTTATTTACTCCCATGCCAGATTCTCATCTTATGCTATTTTAATCTTTCCTGGTTCACTACTGACATTCCTTAAGTCGAATTATGAATTTGAACGAAAATGGAAATTAAAAAAGAAATTATCTTATGCTCTATACCTTCAGCACTTTTCAGTTCTGAGTTCTCTTTGATGCATTTGAGTTTTTCATGGTGCCCTAACTTGTGCCCTCCTGTGCCTCTCTTACAGCAGGAAAAGTTGTGATGAGTCACTGTCAAGGATAAAAGCAAGTTAGGTTTCTTTTGCTATATAACCACTAATTAGGGAAATAGGGGCTGACCTCCCTAACCTTTCTCTGATCCTGATAATTAAGGCCCTCATATTCTCTTTTCTTTCTATGCAGCTCGTTTGCTCCAGCTCCAGGTGAATTAGTGGAAAGCAACTGTTGAAAATTAATATTTTTATTATATTGTTCAATTTGTTCTTTATAGGAGAAGTTTTGCAAACTTTTATGTGCACATGCTTGCAAGCATGTTTTTCTGTCAAAATTTGTGTTAGAATAGGGGTTTTGGTGTGCACTAGGTTGTATGAACCTTACGCATTTCTAATATACTTTCACCTTGAAATATACAAACAAATGTAAAAAAGTGGAAAACCATTTAGCAAATTATTGTAAGGTGAACACTCCAGTTAACAACTACTTAGCTCAAGAAACAGAATATTGCCAAAACCTCAGAGAGCCTTCACATCTCAAACGCAACTCACTCCCTCTCCTTTAAAGGTAACCACTCTTGGCTTTTAAAGTAACCACTGTGCTTTGCTTTACAATTTTATCACTTACTAACATGTCCCCTGTTTTGCCTGTTTTTGAACGGCAAAACAGGGGACATGTTAGTAAGTGATAAATCAGATTTGCCTGTTTTTGAATGACAATCATACAGTATGAATTCTGATTCTGTCTTTTGTTGAGAATTGTTTCTGAAATTTATCTATTTTGTTACGTGCCCTCTATAATTAATGCATTTTCACTGCTGTAAAGTGAACTATTGTCTTCATGAAATAAAATATACTTATCTATTCTACTTCTATTAGATGTGTGCATTGTTTCCAGTGTTTGGCTACTGTGAACTCTGCTCTTCTGAGCATTTTCAACCATGCATTGTGGAGCACATAAGCATGTGTTTCTGTAGGGCACATACGTAGGAGTGGAACTGCAGGCAATAGGGTGTGAATATTGTAAACTATGATAGTGGTCAACTTTTCCAGAGTGATTGTAATGCTTAAACTCCACCAGAGGCAATTCATTAGAGGTCCATTTGCTCCATGGCATCATCAATCTTTGGTAGTGCCAGACTTTTAATTGTTGCCATCCTGTTATGTTGGCAAAGGTGTCTCACTATGAGTTGCATTTGCATTTCCCTGATAATTAATGAGGCTGGCAATTTTGTGTGTTTAGATTTCATTTTTCTCTTTTGTTTTTTTATTACCTATTTAAGACTTTGCCGACTTTTTTATTGTAAGTATTTTTCCTACTGGTTTGAAAAAATTTTTAGATAATCTACACGTGAATTATTTATTAATTATATGCATTACAAGTATCTTCTGTGGCTTTTTATTTTCACTGTTACAGGTATGTTCTGTTGTACCGTAACTCATTTTAATGTAGTGTAATTTGTCAATGTTTATTTTCTAGTGCATTTTGTGACTTGTTTAAGAATCGTTCTCTACCTCAAAGTCATGAGGATATTCTCCCCTGTAGTCCCAGCTACTGGGGAGGCTGAGGCAGGAGAATGGCGTAAACCCGGGAGGCAGAGCTTGCAGTGAGCTGATATCCGGCCACTGCACTCCAGCCCGGGTGCCAGAGTGAGACTCCATCTCAAAAACAAACAAAAAAAAAAAAACTTTATTGATTTACTTTTCACATTTTGGACAATAATCCACTCTAGATTTGTTTTTGTGTACAGTATGATGCAGGAGACCAATTTCATCTTTTAAATAATCAATGGACTCTGCAACATTAATTGAACAAAACTGTCCTTTTCCGATATCTCTGAGATATCTTCTTTTGTTTTATACAAAGAGTCTTATATACATGCGGGATCTGTAACCGAACTCTCCTTCATTTTCCTCTAGTCTATTTGTCTTGCACCTATATCATATCACTTTAATTATAATTATTTTAGGTTTGATATCAGAAAGAATTTTTTAATGGTGGTGATGGTTTCAAGGGTGTATCTTATCCCCCAAATTCAGATGTATACATTAAATATGTACAGGTTATTATATGTCAATTGTACATCAATAAAGAGGTTGAAAGAAAGGGGGAAGTAAGAAAGAAAGAGAGGGAAAGAGAGAGAGAGAGACAGAGAACAATTCTTCCAACCTTTTGCCCATCTATCTGAAAGTTATTTTTCTGCTGCTTACTCTTTACTCATAAAATGTATCCCTTTGTAATCCCAGTCCAAAATGGGGGGAAATTTACTATAGTAACCAACTTTTACATGTACAGAAAATGGTCTAAATTCCATCATTCAATCCCTATCACAAGGTAGCACCATCGAAAGACAGAAAGTCAAGAACGTAGCTCTGAATATTCAGCGCAAGACCCTGAAGATACTATTGATAAGTTATGCTAGGAAAAATCAAGATACCAAAAGGCTTAGAGCAACCTCAGAAAAGTTGTTTGGAAAAAATAATTCAAGAAGAGTTCTACTTTGGCTAATAACTTACCCAAGCAACTTGCAATAAAACAGACACTGAGAAGTGAGATGAAAACTGTAGCAATAACCCAAGGGATCCGCTGGGAATGCACACCTCCTTCCACTAGAACCAAAAGAAAAACAGAGATTAACCTCCTCTTAGCGATCCACTGGGAATGCACACCTCCTTCCACTAGAACCAAAAGAAAAACGGAGATTAACCTCCTCTTAGCGATCCACTGGGAATGCACGCCTCCTTCCACTAGAACCAAAAGAAAAATAGAGATTAACCTTCTCTCAGTTACAAGCCAGGAAAGCTAATTCTACCAAGGAGCAATCTAAAAATGAGAGCAAACAAAATATTTTAGATCTAGAGAAAAGCATAAGTATTTTCTCCAAATAAATCAATTTTAGAGCTTATTGATGAATAAATAAGAAAGAAAAATGTAAAATTTCTTGGTAATTTTGAAATAAAAAGAATTTTATAAGTAAGATACAAAACCCAAAAGCCATTAGAATTGATAATTTGAGTACATAAATATTAAAACTTCTATATAACACAAGCAATGTTAGAGTCAAGGAACATACACAAGGAAAGTCTTGTCATAATAATATCCAGACTGTATAAAGTATTTCAAAATCAACTAGAAAACTGAGCAAAACTCTGAGCAGGAAATTTGCTGAAATTTTAATTTGCTGAAGTTATAAATAGCCCCTAATCAAACAAAAATATGCCCAATCAGGGAACTGTAAACTACAAGACTGTGGTATAACTTTTCACACATCAGATTTTTTAAGTCAATTAAATACATGCAGTGTTGGCAAGGCTGAGGGGAAATAAGCGCTCTTGGTAAGAAAATAAATCCTGCTGCCTCGACTGTAAAATTAGGAATGCCTTTTAGAAGGATCAATTTAGTAACATTTATCCATTTTTAAATGCATTACATTTGCCACAATAATTTCAATTATAGGTATCTATTCTGTAGAAATAATTGAGCTTGTTTATGTTAAAAGATATTCATTGTGGTACTTTTCAAAATAGAAAAAACATACTGTAATCTAATATTCACATGTGTATTATCAATAGTGGAAATTCTAAATTATGGTCACTCCACACAATTATATGCTATATAGTAATTAAATAAGCATGTAATCAGTATATACTGATGCAAAAAATCTCCAAGAAATAATGTTACCTGAAAAGGTAATAATATTTTTAGGTAATTCAATAGGATCACGCTGTGATTACAGTTTGCCATGGTAGGGTGATGAGATAAAATAAAACTTTAATTTTAATTTATACATTTCCACATTTGTTCTATATGTCTATCAAAAATATTATTTAATATTATCACAATACAAATCCACTGGTGTCACTTAAGTCAAACATAAAAATGGGACAATTAGAGCCTCTGATACAGCATAAGCCTAAGTGCGTTTTCTACATCTTCTTTTTTTTTTCTTTAAAAGAATTTTCTCATATTACTCTCTTTCTTTTCATCTTATTTCTCTTTTATATATTTTATCTCCCCTCTTGGTCCAATCGACATTTTATGAAGAAGTTTCTGTTATCCAACTTATTTGACTCTACGTCCTTTCTCTTCATCAATGTCATTTTTATTTCCTTCCACTTCCTCCTCCCCATCACCATCAACAATCTTTAAAATTACCGTCAATCCATATCTTTTAAATTAGTTATAAATCCTTCTGCTTCTTTGAAATTGAAAGGAGAGAAAGTACTCACGTTTACTTTGAGGTTTTTCTAGCCCCATTGTCTAATTGGTCTCTTGTTCAATGGTCAGGAGGGCAAGAACTTGTTCTATTTTTCTCCCCTAGAGTATATTTCTGTGGATAGAGGAATATATTCAGAAATACGTGAGATCGAACACCAATGTTACGTATTCTAGTGAGATTAGAAAGTTCCCAATATAAGAAAGTTAACTCAAAAGAAGTCTTTTTCAGAGACTGGGGTTTCCTTTGATTCATTCCGGGAGATGAGGCAAAAAAAAAAAAAAAAGGAAATTGAGAAAGCAATACCCAAAACAGTACAACAGTTAGTAGAAACCCACAAGTATGTTGAGATCACTAGATCAGTGTGTCATGCGGAATTTCTCAATTTGTTTTTTTTTCATTAAGACAAAAAATTCAGCAACGCCCTAAAAGAAATAATTGTTATGCCCAATAAAAATTTAGTAAATATCCCCTCTTTTGTTATTCTTTTTGTGAATATTGTATTTTCAAAGGCAGTTATATTCTCGAGGTGAGCTCTATACTAAAAAGTTCTCTGGACTGAATAAAAAGTTGAGTCTGAGAGCAAAAGATAATGTGAACAATGAACAAAAACTTTTAAAGTACACATTGTGTGTCCATTGTATGTGAAGACACAGCAACCTTTGTTTTAGACTTGAGGAAGAGATGATAGAGCTGTTAATTAAATCCCAAGAACTTTCTACCTGAGCAAAAATAGTTGTGTTAAGGCAAAGACAAAGAAAATGTAAGATTCTGTGCTAAAGACACCATCAGAGTCCCTGACTTCATTTATAGCACTGTTAGGGAGTAAACATTTGTATCTCCTCAAAATTCATTTGTGGAAGCCCTACCCTCCAACATAATGGCATTTGGAGGCCAAAAGTTTGGGAGGTAATTAGGTTTATTATGAGGTCATGAGAATGGGGTCCTCGTGATGGAATTATAAGAAGAGACCAGGCTAACGAGCTGTTAACTTCCTGCGGGTGTGCAGGCTGTGGCCGTCTTCCTTGCTGTTGCTCTTCTCATCGGAGAAGATAGCCCTGGAGACGGTGCTGAGGGACCTGCAGCATCTGTGGCCCTGCTTGCTGTATTCACTGGTCAAGGTACTATAGATCAGTTTGAATATGATGGTTGTGACTATTGTGATGCATATCTACAGATGAAGGGTAACTGAGAGATGGTATATGACTGCACCAGCTCCTCCTTTGATAGAATCATTGTGATGATGAGTCCAGAGGACAGCTGGGTCTCCAAGTGACAGCGAGTCAATAACTTTAAGCCAGGTGTATATGTGGTATCAGTCACTGGTCACTTGCCCCAAAGAACCGTGCAGGAGCTGAAAAGTCGAGGAGTGGCCTACAAATCCAGAGACACAGCTATAAAGACATAGCAAGACGCAGGGCTGCCAGCATCTTTGCTGTCCACCTCCTGCCTCTGCTTGTTTTTTGTGTGCTTGGGCCTTGGCTGACTGCTGGGTCTTAGTCTGCCTTGTTTGTGCTCCTGTAGGAGGTAGGTCCTTTTCTCCTCCGGCCCAGTAGGGGGCCTTGGGTAACATCCCATTTTTCGGCCAAGGTGAGTTATTTGTTTTAAGATAAAAAAATTTACTACAAATTCTCATTTACTTAAGTTTCCACAGAAATCCTGTTAGTGTCCCCATTCTGATTTCCCTAAGTTCCTTGTTCTCCCTCTGTAAAAAGAGAATGATTACACCCTGCCTGTTGACCTCAGGAATGTTGTGATTGTAGAAATGAAGCTACGTGAAAATTATATAAATATTAGAAAGAGAGAAACAGAAAAAAAAAGAAGAGAACAAAGAGTTCTCAAGAAGGCAGCCATCTGCAGGGCTACAAGAAACCCCTCACTGGTAAAGTGGTTAATTTGACAGGACTCCAAGAACAAATTTACATAATTTGAAAGAGGACACTGGGATTCATCACGGAAGCAACATGACCCGCAGAGAGTAAAGAAAGGTGAGAAAGGACAGCTGCCCACCCAGGATTGACATGGAGCCAAAGGAGGCTCCCCACAACGGGAAAATGATGAGTGAGTGACAGTCCCTGGAGACCCACACTTCTGCCATGCTGGCACTCTGACCTTAGACTTTCAGCTATTAGAACTACGAGAAATAAATGTCTGTCTTTCATACCAACCAGTCTATGGGGTTCTGTGATAGTGGCCCAAGCTCACTCAGATAAGTACATAACAGCTTAGAGATACTTTAAGAAAGATTTCGGCCGGGCGCGGTGGCTCAAGCCTGTAATCCCAGCACTTTGGGAGGCCGAGACGGGCGGATCACGAGGTCAGGAGATCGAGACCATCCTGGCTAATACGGCGAAACCCCGTCTCTACTAAAAAATACAAAAAACTAGCCGGGCGACGAGGCGGGCGCCTGTAGTCCCAGCTACTCGGGAGGCTGAGACAGGAGAATGGCGTGAACCCGGGAGGCGGAGCTTGCAGTGAGCTGAGAGCCGGCCACTGCACTCCAGCCTGGGCGGAAGAGCAAGACTCCGTCTCAAAAAAAAAAAAAAAAAAGAAAGATTTCTACAATCCAGAATATAGGCCTTTCCCTGAATTCTTCCCTAAACTACATATTACTTTAATTATATGTGTGTATATGTATTCTGTGATCTTGAGTGAACTGCTACTTTACTATGTTAAATTGGGGATGGGAGGAGGTAAAATTATAAATTTGGCAATCCATATATTTTCCGGCACTGTTCAGTCACTACAAGAAGTACTCCAATAGCAACAATAGCACTAATGACAAACTCTGATATGCAACCCTGGAAACTAGATTTTTGGCTAAAGTAATATTTATTTCTATCAAAAGGACCTGGGACTCCTAGAGGATACACAAATTTTGCTTAGAACAGGAGAAAAATAGAATAGGTCTGGTACATTCTGTTGTTCTCAGAAAGTGACTATAATTTCAAAAATATGAGGGAAACTCTACTCTAGAAAGTTCTCTGAGCTGAATGAAAAGCTGTGTCCAAGACAGTTAAGATTACAAAAAGACAATATGAACAATGAGCAAAACCTCCATTAACCTTTGTTTTTGAGTTGAAGAAGACATGACAGAGTTGTTAATTAAAAACTAAGATCTTCCTAGATAATAGAAATCAGGCTTGTTAAAGCAAAAAAAAAAAAAAGAAAAAAGAGAGCGATTCTGTAGTAGACACAATCTTTATCACAGGTAAAAGGTAAAGTGGTTAATTTGACAGGACTGCAAGAACAAGTTTACAAAATTTGAAGGAGGACACTTTGGGATTCATCACGGAAGTAACATGAGCCACAGAGAGCAAAGAAGAGCAACACAGGACAGCTGCGCACCTGGGATTGGCATGGAGCCAAGGAAGGCTTCCCACAATGGGAAAATGATGAGTGAGTGACAGTCCCTAGGGACCCACACTTCTGCCATGAACCTGTACAATCCTGGGCACAGGAGATCCCCTTGACACTCCCCCAAGCCCTGCCCTCCACCAGGCCTGCACTTACATGGAGAGCTGCATGGAGTCGAATTCACGGTGCTGAGGAGCAGACAGACTGCAGGCCTCCGCTAAACCTTGCCAGGCAAAGCCCACTAGCCTGTGCCCCCAGGACAGCCACTCCGTCCCCGCCTGAGGACTTGGGCTGGTGGCAGCTCTGCATTTCTATGGGATGGAGCTCCCAGAGGTAACACAGTGGGAGCACCATTATTTTGCCACTCCCATAGCTCCTGCCCCTACTGCCTTCAGGCTGGGAAGAGGGTGAAGAGCCTGAGGATTATTACAGGCCTCCAGCATAGATCAACTGCCTTACAGAAAAGTGGCCACACTGTTTTCCATGCAAGTTCATGTGCCTGCTACTCCTCACTAGGCAGCGCCTCCCCACCTGAGCTCCCAGCACAGCTGCCCTGCCCCGACCTAGGCACTTCAGCTGGCGGCAGCTCTTTATTTCTCTGGGGAGGAAATCCCAGAGACAAACCACAGGTTCTCTACATTGACATGGCAGCATACTAGTCTTGCTGCTCTAGGGCTGGGGAAGGAATAAAGAGACTGATTGCTTTCCTGGCACCTCCAGCATGCTACGGCCACCGTATGAGGAGAAGCCGAGTCTTTCTTCCCTGTGAATCCCTTGCCCTCTACTTTTTACCAGGCAGGGCCCCCCTCTTGGGCCCGCAGCATGGCATCCCCACCCCAGCTGAGTATTCCCACTGGCAGTGGCTCTGTATCTCTCTGGGGTGGAGTTCCCAGAGGCCACTGACAGCCACTTTGCCACTGTCACTGCAGTGGTATCGTCCTTGCTGCCCTGGGGCTAGGGAATGAACACAGACTCCGATTGCTTTGCTGGCACCTCCAACATACGCAACCACCACACAGAGGTGAGCCAGTCTCTCCTCTCTGTGAGCCCCTGACCCCTGCTCTTCACTAGGCAGGGCCCTGGGCTTGGGCCCATAGCGTAGCCACCCCATCTCCAGCTGAACATTCCCACTGGCAGCAGCCCTGTGTCTCTCTGGGTGGAGTTCCCAAAAGCAACTGACAGCCCCTCTGCCACTACCTGTAGTGGTATCTACCCATGCTGCCACTAGGCTGGGGAAGGAACAAAGAGTCTGAATGCTTACACCTTCAGAATGCCATAGTCATACTACAGAGAAGAGACCGGACTGTCTTCCCCATGAGCCTCATGCCCCTGCTGCTCTTCACCAGGCAGGACCCCCTGGCTTGGGTTCACAATACAGCCACCTCACCCCATGCTGATCATTCTGATTGGCAGCAGCTATGCTTTTCTCTGAGTGGAGCCCATGGAGACAAGTGACAGGCCCTCTGCCATTGCCACTGCCAAGGTTTCTGGCCTTGCTGCCCCCAAGCAGGGGCAGGAACAAAATGCCTGAGTTCACCCCAGAGCTGTGGTGAGCAGCCTGGAAATGCCAAGCCAAGATCTGTGGCCACTCATCTCAAGTATTAGAGAAGCCCACAATATCAGAGCACTGAGACAGAGCACAGCTACAAATGTGATGAAATACAGGGGAACCACATGGATGATCAACAGCCTGCCTGCCAGTCATTACGCTTAGGCACCATCTATTACATCCCAGCCAAAACTTCAACAAAAAAAATACTTTGCTAACATACCTCCCTGTGAAAACAAGAATAAGAATTCAGTCACAAATAAAGATCCCATACAAAGCCTCAGTCCTCTGAAAACATCCAGAAATGAAGCCAACTGACTATACTCAAATGACACCACAGTTAAAGGAACATTGGCCTACACAGATGAGAAAAAAACTGGCGCAAGAAGTCCGGCAACTCTAAAAGCCAGAGTGTCTCCTTACCTCCAAACAACCGCACTAGCTCTCCAGCAATGGCTCTTAATCGGAAGGAATGACAGGCATAAAAATCAGAATCTCGGTGACAATGAAGATCGTTGAGACTCAGAAGAAAGTTGAAACCCATTCCAAGAAATCTAAGAAATCCAGTAAAACAATTCAAGAGATGAAAGACAAATTAGCTATTTTAAGAAGGAACCAAGTTGAGCTGATATGGATGAAAAACTCAATTCAAGAATTTCGTAACACAATTAGAACTATTAACAGCAGACTAGATCAAGTTGAGGAAAGAATTCTGGAGCACGAAGACCAATTCTTTGAATTAATTCAGTCAGACAAAAATAAAGAAAAAAGAATTTACAAAATGAACAAAACCTCTGGGAAATATGGGATTATGTAAAGATACCAAATCTATAACTCATTGGTGTCTCAGAAAGAGAAGGAAAGAGAGCATGCAACTGGGAAAAAATATTTGAGAATATTGTCCTTGAAAATTCTAACTAGAGAGGTTGACATTCAAATCCAGGAAATTCAGAGAACCCCTGCAAGATACTATACAAGACAACTATCCCCAAGACACATAGTCATCAGATTCCCCCAGGTCAACATAAAAGAAAAAAATATTAAAGGCGGCTAGAGAGAAGGTGCAAGTAACATACAAAGGGAATTGCATCATGCTAAAAGTGAACCTTTCAGCAGAAACCCTGTAAGCCAGAAGAGATTGGGGGCCTATATTCAACATTCTTAAAGTAGAGAATTTTTTAACCAAGAATTTCATATTCAGCCAAATGAAACTTCATAAGTGAAGGAAAAAAATAGAATCCTTTTCAGACATGCAAATGCTAAGGGAATTTGTTACCATCAGCCCTGCCCTATCAGAGATCCTTAAGGGAATGCTAAACATGGAAAGAAAAGACCATTACGGGTTACCACAAAAACACATTCAAGAACATAGACCATTGGCACTCTTAAGCAAATACACAGTGAAGTCTGCATAACAACCAGCTAACAACATGATAAGAGAATCAAATCTGCACATATCAACATTAACCTTGAATGTAAACAGGCTGAACACCCTATCAAAAGGCACAGAGTGGCAAGTTGGATAAAGAAGCAAGAACCAACTGGCTGCTGTCTTCTCACATGCAATGACACCAATAGGCTCAAAGTAAAGAAACAGAGAAAAACCTACCAAACAAACAGAAAACAAAAAGAAGCAGAGGTTGTTATTCTTATTTCAGACAAAACAGACTTTAAACAAACAATGATCAAAAAGAACAAAGAAAGGCATTACATAAAGCCCTAAAGGATTCAACTCAATGAGAAAACTTAACTATCCTAAATATATATATGGCCAACACTGGAACACCCAGATTCATAAAATAAATTGCTAGAGACTTAAGAAGAGACTTAGATAATGACACAATAGTAGTGGGAGAAAACAGCACCCCACCGACACTACTGGACAAGTCGTCGAGGCAGAAAACTAACAAAGATATTCAGGATGTGAACTCAACATTTGACCAAATGGACCTAACAGGCATCTACAGAGCTCTTCATCCAAAAACAATAGAATATACATTCTTCTCATAGCCACATGGCACATACTGTAAAATCAACCACACACTAAGCCATTCTCTACAAATTCAAAAATACTGAAATTATACTATCCACACTCTCAGTCCACAGTGCAATAAAAATAGAAATAAATACTAAGAAGATTGCTCAAAACTATATAATTACATGGAAATTAAACAATTGGCTCCTGAATAACTTTTGGGTAAACAATGAAATTAAGGCAGAAGTCAAGAAATATTTTGAAACTAATGAAAACAAAGATACAACATACCAGAATCACTGAGACAGCTAAAACAGTGTTAAGAGGAAAGCTTATGCCACTAAATGCTCACATCAAAACGTTAGAAAGAACTCAATTTAATAAGTTAATATCATGACTAAAAGAACTAGAGAAACAAGAGCAAACCAACCCTAAAGCTAGCAAAAGAAATACAGTAAGCAAAATCAGAGCTGAAATGAATAAAATGGAGATAAGAAAAAAACATACAAAAGGTTAATGAAAAAAAAGGTTGGTTTTTTTGAAAGAATGAGTAAGATTGGTATACCATCAGCTAGAATAACAAAGAAAAAAAAGAGAAGATCCAAATAAATGCAATCAGAAATGACAAAGGGGGTATTACCACTGTTACATAGTAGTTTTAAGTTCTTTGAGAAATCTACAACCTGCTTTCCACAGAGGCAACACTATTTACATTTTCACCAGTAGAATGTTTCCTTTCCTCCACAGCCTCATCGACGTCAGTTATTTTTTGTCTTTTTAGTAACAACCATTCTGACTGGCATGAGATGGTATCTCACTGTGGTTTTGATTTGCATTTCTCTAATGATTAGTGATGATGTGCATTTTTTCATATATTTTTTGGCCACATGCATATCTTCTTTTCAGAAGTGTCTGTTCATGTTCTTTGCCCATTTTAGTAGGATTGTTTTTTGCTTATTGAATTGTGTAAGTTCCTTATAGATTACGTACATTAGACCTTTGTAAGATGCATAGTTGGCAAATGTTTTCTCCCATTCTGTAGGCTGTCTGCTTAGTCTTTTCTTTGGGGTTAGTTACTACAGAATTATTGTGTTTCTTTAGTGGTATCATGTTTTCTTGCTTTTTCATGTTTCTTGTGTCCCTGCTTTGACGTCTCTTTGTCTGGTGGATCATTCACCACCTCTGAATATTACAGAGTGGCTTTAATGGGAAAGGCTTTCACTTGAAGATGGGTCTTAGTGTACCCATTGGGAAGGGTGTGGTGACTTCCCGATAGATGCAGCGGCATAGCCTCTGTGCAGCTTCTTTGGCTGCAGTCAACATCAGTGATGACTATGTGTGCCTCAGCCAAAATACCAATTCCCCAAGAGGCAATATATTGCTTCAATATTGGCCCAGGGGTCATGGCTGCTCTGAGTGGCCAAGGCACTAATTCCCTAGAAGACAGAGTGCCATTTCAGAACAGACTCAGGAGCATGATTCCTCTGGGCAGCCAAGATACCACTTCCCCAGGAGACACGCTGTCATTTCAGCTCAGGCACAGGGGGTTGCAAGTGCTTTGGGTGGCCAACGCACTATTTCCCTGGGAGGTAGTGTGCTGCTTCAGCTCATGCCCCTAGGAGCAGGGCACAGCCGCAACTGGGAGGGGCAGATGATGCAGCTCTGCCACAGGTTAGTTCCACAGTTTAGAGCATAGCAGCAACTCAGCTCAGGGATGGTATTCCACCAAACAGGGGTGGTTCAGTGGCAACAAAGTCTCAGAGACAGAAGTGTGCCATAGCCTCTCACATGTAGAGCAGGACACCCTCCAGCAGTGGTTCCAGGTCCAAGATGCTGCAGTACAGCAGCCCCATCAGCCATGATGAATGGGGCACAGTGTCAACTCCTTTGGGAGGAGCACAGTCATGTGAACTCCAAGAAGCTCCCTCAGGTGGGCTTTGCATCTGTGACAACTGCAGGAGTTTCCAGTGGTGAGGACTATAGGTGTCCAATGTGGTGATAGAGGCTGCTGAGGGCCTCTTGCTTACCTTTTCTCTGCAGTGAGAAATCCTTCCTGGTTCACCTGATCACAACTGGGGGATGAGGTGGCAGAGCTAAGGTGTTTCCTTCCATTCTCTGAGACCACCCTGGGTTTCTGTACTCTACAGGGTTTCTGCTTCTCCTTTGCTGTACTCTGGTGCCCTCTTTCAGCTATTCTCATCAAGATGTAGTTTTTTAGTCATACTTTTTTCCTTGTGTGCGGATGAGCACTAAAGGCTTCTAGTGTAGGTTAGCTTGCTAATATTACTCCAGTATGAACATTTTAACATTAATTATTTCAACACACAAACATAGGATATCTTTTCATTGCTATGTGTCTTAAATTTCCTTCATCAGTGTTTTATAATTTTCAGTGTACTGATTTTTCACCTCTTTGGTTAAATTTATTCCTAAGTAGTTTGTTCTTTTTGACAGTTTTGGAACTTTTTTAAAATAATAATTATTTTAAATAATTATGTAATAATGTTATTTCTTAATAATTAAAAATAGTTAACTACTTTAAGTGATTATTTAGTAATAATTTTAAAAATAAACTCCCAGGTATATGGTCAACTAATATTTGACAAGGGTGCCAAGATGAAAACAAAATAAGAAAGGACAGTTTCCTCAGTAAATGGTATTGGAAAAACTGGATATCCACATGCAAAAGAATGAAATTGAAACCTTATCTTCCACCACTCATGAAAATTAATTTAAAATGTATCAAAGACTTAAATGTAAGGCCTAACACCATAAAATTCATAGAAAGAAAAATAGGAAAAAAGCCACTTGCCATTTTTCTGGAGAATTATTTTTTTAATAGATATAAGAAGAAAAGCTCCTGTGAACATGGCACGGAGAGTGGCGTGGAGTTTGCAGGCAGTGGTATGTAGCCTGCTTGCACCCTCAGCACCTGCTGGGCCTTGCCTGCAGAGGCTCTGGTGGCTGAGGGTGGGTGCCTTCTAGACACGTTCTGCTCTCACTGCATAAATTCACAGAGAAACATGAATGCATAATAACAGAAAATGGTATTGGAACAGTGAGAATCAGCAATTTGCACAGGAATCTTTGGGAGCCGTTGTTTACTGTAGTCGGCCTGAAGTTGGGACAAAATTGAACAAACAAAATGAGTTTGGTGCTTTGGAAAGTATGAAAGCTATTAATGAACTCTTTTCTCCTTTATCAGAATCCCTTGAAGAAAATCCAGAGTTGTCAACAAATCTATTGGGGGAACCAGCTCCTAGTATTTCAACGTAGGTTCTTTTCTATTTTCCCTAAGTGTTGGCCAGTCTGAGAAATAAAGAGAAAGAGTACAAAGAGAGAAATTTTACAGCTGGGCCTCCAGGGGTAACATCATATATTGGTAGGACCGTGATGCCCCTGAGTCGCAAAACCAGCAAGTTTTTATTAGGGATTTTAAAAGGGGAGGGGATGTATGTGCAGGGAGTAGGTCACAGAGATCACATGCTTCAAAGGGCAATAAAGATCACAAGGCAAGAGCAAAATTAGAATTACTGATGAGGGTCTGTGCCCCACTGTGCTGATGAGGGTCTATGTCCCACTGTGCATATATTGTCTGGATAAACATCTTAACAGGAAACAGCATTAGAGAGCAGAGAACCAGTCTGACTAGAATTTACCAGGCTGGAATTTCCTAATCCTAGTAAGCCTGAGGGTACTGCAGGAGACCAGGGCCTATTTCAGTCCTTATCTCAAGTACATAAGACAGACACTCCCAGAGTGGCCATTTATAGACCTCCCCCAAGGAATGCATTCCTTCCCCAGGGTATTAATTCTTAATATTCCTTGCTGGGAAAAGAATCCAGCTATATCTCTCCTACTCACACATCTGTTTATAGGCTCCCTGCAAGAAGAAAAATATGACTCTATTCTGCCCGACCCCGCAGGGAGTCAGACCTTATAGTTATCTTCCCTTGGTCCCTGAAAATCGCTGTTATTCTGTTCTTTTTCAAGGTGCACTGATTTCATATTGTTCAAACACGTTTTACAATCAATTTGTACAATAGTGGTCCTGAGGTGATGTACATTCTCAGCTTACGAAGATAACGTGATTAAGAGATTAAAGACAGACATAAAAAATTATAAAAGTATTAATTTGGAGAACTGATAAATGTCCATGAAATCTTCACAATTTATGTTCAGAGATTGCAGTAAAGGCAGGTGTAAGAAATTATAAAAGTATTAATTCTGGGAACTGATAAATGTCCACGAAATCTTCACAGTTTATGTTCTTCTGCCTCGGCTCCAGCCGGTCCCCTGACTTCCCACAACACAAATCTTATTATGAAGATGATTGGATGATCACGATGACACTCAGTAACCCTTCAGAACTAGATGAACTACAGCTCACACTTGTAATCCCAGCACTTTGGGAGGCCGAGGCAGGCAGATCACCTGAGGGCAGGAGTTTGAGACCAGCCTGGCAAATATGCTGAAACCCTATCTCTACTACAAATACAAAAATTAGCCAGGTATATTGGCACATGCCTGTAATCCCAGCTACTCAGGAGTCTGAGGCAGGAGAATCACTTGAAACCAGCGGGCAGAGGTTGCAGTGAGCCGAGATCATGCCACTGCACTCCAGCCTGGGTGACAGACAGAGCAAGACTCCATCTCATAAAACAAAAAACAAACAAAAAAAATTTCTAATGATTGCGGATAAATACAATATGCTGCTTTTTCACAATACCCTATGATTTTTAGACTAGGCTCTAATATTCAGAATTCATAAAATTATCTATGACAAAACCTAGTTATCAATATTATGTAATTCAAAGATACCATTGTTGTCTTAAACCTAATATAATACTGTAGCTTGCTTATATCAATATCTGGATTTGGGCCAAAATACTAACTCATCTTTCCATTGGAAATAATAGGGAGTAGAGAACTTTTTGTCAGTGGATGTACAGTGTCAGATGAAGAACAACACTATCTTAATTTTTCAAGATAGTACATTTGCTGGTGCTATTTTTATACAGTGAAACAACAGCTTTGCAGCAAAATAAGAAATAAAATATTCAATTTCATTAAAAAAAAGAAAACCAGGAAACAAAAGCAGAAATAGACAAATAGGATTGCATCAAAATAAAAAGCTTCTACACAGCAGTGGAAACAATCAAAAAATGAAAGAGCAGACTACAGACTGGGAGGAAATATTTGCAAACTATATATCTGACAAGGGGTTAATATTCAAAATATGTAAGACAGGGGTGTCTGATCTTTTAGCTTCTGTGGGCCACATTGGAAGAAGAATTGTCTTGGGCCACACATAAAGTACACTAACATTAACAACAGCTAATGAGCTAAAAAAATCTCATAATGTTTTAAGAAAGTTTACAAATTTGTGTTGGACTGCATTCAAAGCCATCCTGGGCTACCTGTGACCTGCAGGCTACAGGTTGGACAAGCTTGATGTAAGAAATTTGTACAACAGCAATAAAAAAACAAATAATTCAATTTACAAATAGGCAAAGAACCTGAATAGACATTTTTCCAAAGAAAACATACAAATGACCAACAGGTACATGAAAATGTGTTCAACATGACTAATCATTAGGGAAATTCAAATCAAAACTGCAATGAGATACCACCCACACACCTGTTAGAATAGCTATTATTAAAAAAGACAAAAGCTAACAAGTATTGGTAAGGATGTAGATAAAAGGAAAATTTTGTGCTCTGTTGGTGGGGATATAAATTAGTGCAGCTATTATGGAAAACAGTATGGAAGTTCCTCAAAAGATTAAAAATAAAACTATCTGGCAGGGCATGGTGGCTCACACCTATAATCCCAGCACTTTGGGAGGCAGAGGCAGGTGGATCACAAGGTCAAGAGATCGAGACCGTCCTGGCCAACATGCCGAAACCCCATCTCTACTAAAAATACAAAAATTAGCTGGGCATGGTGGTGTGCACCTGTAGTCCCAGCTACTTGAGAGGCTGAGGCAGGAGAATCACTTGAATCTGGGAGGCAGAGGTTGCAGTGAGCTGAGATCACGCCATTGCACTCCAGCCTGCTGACAGAATGAGACTCCATCTCTAAATAAATAAATTAACAAATAAATAAAAATAAAACTATCATTTTTATTTTTATAGGATCCAGCAATCCTACTTCTGGGTATATACCAAAAGAAAATGAAATCACTATCTGGAACAGATATCTGCACTTCCATACTTATTGGACCATTATTCACAATAGTGAAAACATGGAAACAAGTATTGACCAATGGATGAAGGATGAAGAAAATGTACTATGTATATACGATGGAGTACTATTCAGCCATAAAAAATGAAATCCTGTCATTTGCACAACATGGATGAATCCAGAGGGCATTATACTAAGTGAAATATAATAAGTCCTACAGAGAATTACAAGTATTGTACAGTTCTACTTATATAGAGAATCATAAAAAGTCAATCCATAGAAACAGAGGGTAAAATGATGGTTGCCAGGGGATGGAGGGCAGTGGAGAAAATCAGGCAATGTTGGTCAAAGGATACAATTTTTCAGTTCTAAGATGACAAAGTTCTAGAGATCTAATGTGCTGCATGGTGACTATAGTTAATAATGATGCCTTGTACACTTGAAATTTGTTGGGGAGTAGATCTTTCTTTGTGTTTGTTGATACCAATGGCCAGAAGGGAGTAGATCTTAAACGTTCTCACTACACACAAGATTGTTAACTATTTTAAGATAATGGGTGTGGATTAACTAACTTGATTATGGTAATCATTTTATAATATATGTATGTCAAATCACCACAGTGTACACCTTAAATATATACAATTTTATTTGTCAATTATACATCAGTATAGTAGGGATGAAGAGAAAACCAGACAGGAGGAGAAACCACATCATACAATTTTATTGGTAAATAATTCTTCAGCAACCAGACAAAAATTAAGAGAGACTCATGTTCTCTCCATGTGTGCACAATGGGGGTCTTCGGTACAGGCTTTGGCATATGAATAAATGCTTACTTTATGAAAAAGTGAATCAATCAATGTACAGACCAATTCTTTCATAAGTAGAATAGTTGACAGACCACCTAAATTATATGGACCTCCCTTACACATAAATAAGAAGAGCTTATTATCTATCCCTACAATGACAGATGCCAATGCAACCACTTGTTAATGGAGAATGTTCAATTCATAAGTGGATCTTCATCATCTCACAAACTGACCTTTGACGAACAACACAATAAACATCATTCCAGCCCCAACCCCATCTTTTGGATGTTTTACGAAAATTTAGCACAACACAGCGCTCATCGGGATCACTGGGCTCCTGTGGATGCCAGAATCTGAAAGGGACAAAAAAGATGAGGGCATTTCTTCAGAGCTTTGAAAAGAGTTAGAGGTTGAGTGAGGAGCTAGGGATGAATTTCATGGAACATAGGGTCAGATATGCCCAAATCCACCTTTCAGCCACTCATCATGCAGCTTCTCCTCCATCTGCATTTCCGGCATTTCCTTTGAAAACTCTGCCTACGTCACTCAATGTTCTCTATCTTACTGCTTTGAATATCCTCACCACAGATTTTCTAGAGGTTCTCTTCTCTTTGTCCATCCTTATGTCCTGTCCCTATGGGCCCGTCAACCTATAGGGTGTCCTTGTATGATGAAAAGATTTCACCCTGTTCCCACTTATCAATAGAGTTTTTCCTTTTTTTAATGCATTGTTTTTAAAGTCTAGAGAACTAGTAAAATCTTTTGGATCTTCTACTTATCCCTGTTATTGGATAAGCAATTGAACTTCCTTGATTCTCAATTTTTCTATCTAAAAAATGAGGACTAGAGTAATATCACTATTTATTTCATACAGTGGATATGAAGATCAAAGGTGGTAATCCAGTAAAGTATGTATTTTATGTAATTTATGTAATATATGTAAAGTATGTAATGTATGTAATTAATTACATAAATATGAGATGTAAGATTATCAGAATTTAGCATTTTTGCTTCATAAGAAGTATTAAATCTTCAGCCTGACTGGGTGTGGTGGCACACACTTGTCGTCCTAGCAACTCAGAAGACTTAGGTGGGAGTATCCCTTGAGCCCAGGAATTCAAGGTTGCAGTGAGCCATGATTGCACCACTGCACTCCAGCCTGGTTGACAGAGTAAGACCCTGTCTCAAAAAAGAAAAAAAGAATTATCAAATCTTAATAATTGGTTATGATCTTAATCAACATAGATTTTCACTATGTAGAGACAGGTAAATATACTGGTTAAAAGCACAGTAAGATCCACCCCATTTGAGAACTATTGTTAGCCAGGCATGGTGGCTCACGCCTGTAATCCCAGCACTTTGGGAGGCCGAGGCGGGTGGATCACGAGGTCAGGAGATCAAGACCATCCTGGCTAACAAGGTGAAACCCCATCTCTACTAAAAATACAAAAATTAGCCAGGCGTGTTGGCGGGTGCCTGTAGTCCTGGTTACTTGAGAGGCTGAGGCAGGACAATAGTGTCAACCTGGGAGGCGGAGCCTGCAGTGAGCCGAGATTGCGCCACTGCACTCCAGCCTGGGCAACAGAGCGAGACCCCATCTCAAAAAAAAAAAAAAAGAGAGAGAGAGAACTATTGTTGACACCATTGGGTGACCTTAGCTGAATTATCTACACTCTCCAAGCTCAATTTCCTCATATCTACAGTGGGAAAAATAACGATGTGTGCCTCATAGGGTTCTTGTGCACATTAAATGAGATAATGAAATTATTTAACCTAGTGCCCAAGAGCTAAAAGAATAATGAGCTATTCTACTTTTATAGCTGATAGCTAGAATACCCTAAGCTCTCTGCATGATCCAGGACCCAAGATTCTTTCATCTCATTCTATACTCACGTGGAACTTTCATTATATGGTGTCTGATCTACCCATTGCCAATGTCGCTGACCTTCTGGATCTGAGAGCCCCACAAAATAAGCAGATTCTTCTTGCAGATTCTGGAAGATGAAATCCTGAGGGGGGAAAAGAAAGAGTCACAGCCTTTACAGTATTTTTCACAGCTCGAACTGAATTCTTAATACCTTAGAGAAACGAGAAGAAAAGGAGAGGATCCAGCAACAGCCGCATTGGAGCTCTAGGTAGGAATGGAGGTCTCTGGCTGAGCAGGGCAGAATCAAAGAATCACTTGTGAGCATGATGTTCAGTACATATAGAAGGAATTTTTTTTTTTTTTTTTTTGAGACGGGGTCTCACCTTCTATCCCAGGCTGGAGTGCAGTGGTGCAATCTTGGCTCACTGCACCTCTGCCTCCCAGGCTTAAGCAATTCTCACACCCCAGCCTCCCCGGTAGCTGGGACTACAGGCGTGTGCCACCATGCCTGGCTAATTTTTGTATTTTTAGTAGAGGCAGGGTTTCAACACTTTGGCCAAGCTGGTCTTGAACTCCCAGCCTCAAGTGATCTGCCCGCCTTGACCTCCCAGAGTGCTGGGATTACAGGCATGAGCCACCATGCCCGGCCAGTATGGAAGCAATTTCTATGATCAGAATGAATTCTCATCTTAGGTTTACTTCCCCTCTTTTCTTCACTAAGAGATTACGTTCTTCAAAGTTGTACACGAGAAACTTTTGGCAGATTCAGTCATTTTCCTTTCATAACTTTAGGGATTATTTTCACTCCTGAGTGTTGATTGTGATTCATCATGAGCTAACTTTCTTTTCTCTATTCAACCTAATACCACTTATCTGCTAAATAGTTAATCATGTATAAAACATTTACATATTGAAATAACAAATTGATATTTCAGACTGAAACATTTTCATCCTTCCATTCAACCCTCATATATCTTTAATGCCACAATTTCTTTCGGGGAGGTTAGTTTTACTGAAGCAGGAAGGAGGTATGGAATATAAAGGCGTAGGAACTCTTTCTATTTATTTTATTTAAAGCCTTCTGCCACAGCACAAATATCCCAAAGTAGCAAAAACCTCCTTCGCAGCCAAGAGAGATATACAAAGATCAGGCAGGGCTCACAGTTCTATTACCTATTAGAAAGTACCTGCTCTTCTTGAGTGTTTATCACCAGCAGGTGAGCCTCCATTCTAGCGCAGTCCTTCTCACTATTTTGCCAAGATGCTGACTCAGTAGAAATAAAGTAGCAGTTGGAACTAAACGGCTTCCAATTCTTTGGGCAACAGCTCCAGGCTGTCTCTATATTGGGAAGAGGTGCACATACTTGCAGTATAAATAATCACTTTTAAAAGTGTGTATAGTATTAAAATTAAGAGCCAAAGGAGAACACATGGAAGCTGGAACTCCCATCCCCACTCAGATGTAACCAGGAGCCCCTGCCACTCAGGTGTCAAGGAAGCCAAGTCTACCTCAATCAGGCAGTAATGCGGCAGGGCCCCTTTTCTCTTGCTGAAGTGCTATCTGAAAAGGACAGCTCTTAATGAAACATGTTTAAATAAGATCCAGACTCTCAGAATATAATGCAAAAATGTCCAGAGTTCAATAGAAAATAACTCATTATGCTAAGAACCAGTAAGTTTTCAAATTTAATAAAAAATAATAATCAATAGATGCCTACAATCAAGACAACAAAAATGGGACCGGGTATGGTGGCTCACGCCTGTAATCCCAGCTCTTTGGAGGCTGAGGCAGGAGAATCGCTTGAGCCCAGAAGTTCAAGACCAGCCTGGGCAACACAGTGAGACCCTGTCTCAAAAAAAAAAAGACAACAAAAATGTTAGAATTATCTGACAATGATTTTAAAGCAGCCATGATAAAAAAAAAAATGCTTCAACAAGAAGATACAAACATGCTTGAAACAAATGAAAAACTAGAAAGTTTCAGCAAAGAAATAAAAGATATAAAGAAAAACCAAATGGAAATTTTATAATTAAAAAATATAATAACCAAAATAAAAAGCTCAGTGGATGGACTCAATAGCAGAATGTAGGGGATAGAGAGATTAGTGAATTGGAAGACAAAACAATCTGTCAACTGAACAACAGAAACAAACTAGACAGAAAAGGCTAGACACAGTGGCTCATGCCTGTAATCCCAGCACTTTCTGAGGCCGAGGCAGGCGGATCACCTGTGGTCAGGAGTTCGAGACCAGCCTGGCCAATATGGCAAAACCTTGTCTCTAAAAAAAAACCCTGTACTAAAAATACCCAAAACAAGGCTGGGTGTGGTGGCTCACACCTGTAATCCCAGAACTTTGGGAGGCCAAGGTGGACGGATCACCTGAGATAAGGAGTTTGAGACCAGCCTGGCCAACATGGTGAAACCCCATATCCACTAAAAATACAAAAATTAGCCAGGCGTAGTGGCGCATACCTGTAACCCCAGCTCCTCAGGAGGCTGCGGCAAAAGAATCGCTTGAACCCAGGAGGCAGAGGTTGCAGTGAGCTGAGATTGTACCACTGCACTCCAGTCTGGGCGACAGAGTGAGACTCTGTCTCGAAATAAATAAATAAATAAAAATAAACAGAACCTTGTAAAGTGACCCCAAATGTGTACATACCAAACAAAGCTGCAAAATCTATAAAGCAAAACTGATATAATTGAAGGGAGGAACTGAAAAATATACAATTACAGGTGGATACATCAACACCTCTCTCTCAACAATTGACAGAACCACACAGAAAATCAGCAAGAACATAGAACTTAAAAACATCGTCAACTACAAGGCTCTAATCCACATTTATAGAACACTCCACCCAACAACAGAATACCCATTCTTTTCCAGTGCCCCTGGAACATAGGCTGAAACAAACCTTATCTTGGGACATTAAATAACCTCAACAAATTTAAAATTGCTGAAATCATATATCCAGCCACAGTGAAAACAAGCCAGAAATTAATAAAAGAAAGAACACAGGGAAATCTCCATACACTTGAAACTAAATAGCACACTTCTAAATAATCCATGAATCAAAGGAGATGTCTAAAGGGAAATTTTTAAAAATACATTGAACTGAATGAAAATGACATTACAGATTATCAAAATTCATAAGATACTCTTCTTCAGTCAAAGGAACTAGGGCTCCTCAAAGAAATATCTGATTCTAGGATAGGGACATGAAATGTACAATGTGAGTCTCCAGCATTTTCAGTCCCAGGAAGTGAGGAAGTGCTGAACCAAAACAAAAGAGAAAACACATTCTGGTGATACGTTGAAGGGTCACAGGAGTCCAGTGAAAGAGTTCCCAATGTCCAAAGCTGGAGCCACAGAATAAAGTAGTATTGGATTATAAACCAAAATTTAAAATAAATATCCATGAGTGGGACACACGGTGGGGAATAACACACACTGGGACCTGTGGTGGAGGGAGCAAGCTGGGGGAGGGAGGGCATCAGGAAGAACAGCTAATGGATACTGGGCTTAATACCTGGGTGATGGGTTGATCCGTGTAGCAAACCACCATGGCACACATTTACCCATGAAACAAACCTGCACATACTGCACATGTACCCCTGAACTTGAAAGTTGAAGAAATATATATATATATATATATATCTCCATGAGTACATGCAGATATAAATAAATGACTGGATAAATAAATGGAATAAAAGAGGCAAATATCACCTGGACAAAATTTCAAATATATAGATACATGTGATGGCTAATTTTATGTGTCAACTTATCTGGGCCACAGTACCCAGATATTTGGTCAAACATTCTGGATGTTTCTGTGAAAATGTTTTTGGATGAGATTTACATTTAAATTTGCTGGACCTAGAGTAAAGCAGATTGCCCTCAATAATGTAAGTAGACTTCATCTAATCAATTGAAGATCTGAATGGAACAAAAAGAGGACCTCCTCTGAGCAAGAGGAAACTCGGTGGACCATCTTTGCACTTCATCTGCAGCACTGGCTCTTCAAGGTTCTGCAGCAGATGATCTTTGGACTCAAACTGCAACTCTTACTCCTGAGTCTCCAGCCCGCTGACCACGACTGATACCATACTCCACCTCATGAAAGGAGAGCGTAACTCCCCAATCCTTAAGTATGGACTGAACCTTCCAAAGAGTGTAGTATGGAAAGGGGCAGGGAGGGAAAGAGTAACTTTACACTGGAGAAACTTGACAAACACTACTTTAGCCAAGTGACCAAGGTCAACATCAATAGACAAGAATCCTTTTGATAATATATGCCCTTGATAAAACCAAGAGGTACTGAGAACATGAGACATGAGACATGAGAACTCAATGTAATGTGGTGTTCTGGATGGGGATCCTATTGCAGAAAAGAAACACGAGGTGAACACTAAAGAAACCTGAAAATTGTGAATTTTAATTAATAATAATATACCAATATTAGGTAATTAGTTGTAAGAAATATACCATATTCGTGTAAGATGTTAACAACAGGGGACAGCATGTATGCAGAACAGGGGTAAAATGAGATCTCTTTGCATTATCTGCTCAATTTTTCTGTGAATATAAAACTGTTCTTAAAAATAACCTATTAGCTGGGCACGGTAGCTCACTCCTGTAATCTCAGCACTGGGAGGCTGAGGTGGGAGGATTGCTTGAAGCCAGGAATTCAAGACCAGCCTGGGCAACATGGCAAGACCCTCTCTCTACAAAAATTCAAAAAATAAAAATAAAATCAGTCAAGCATGATAGCGGGCACCTTTGATCGCAGCTACTGGGAGGCTGAGGTAGAGGATTACTTGGAATCCAGGAGATCAAGGCTACTGTGAGCTGTGGTCACACTACTGCATTCCAGCCTGGAAAACAGAGTGAGATCCTGTCTCAAAAAATAATAATAATAATAATAATCTATTAATATAAAGAATTTAAATAATTCACATCCATAAAAAATCATCATCACATTTTCATCACATGGTTTTAACTGATATGTGAGAAAAAGAGCAAATGTGTATAGAAAGTTCAGAAAGAAGCAAAGGTTGAAGACGTCTGAAAGCAATGTAACCTTTTTCACAATTAAGCTTCTATTTTTTACCTTAGACAAACTAAAGATATATGAGTACATAAAAAGAATTTTAGGACCAGGCACCGTGGCTCACGCCTATAATCCCAGCCCTTCAGGAGGCTGAGACAGACAGATCACTTAAGCCTAGGAGTTCAAGATTAGCCTGGGCAACAGGGTGAAACCCCATCTCTACAAAAAATACAAAAACTAACTGAGTGTGGTGGCATGTGCTTGTAGTCTCAGCTACTCAGGAAGCTGAAATAGGAGGATCACTTGAGCCTGGGAGGTTGAGGCTGTAGTGAGCTGTGTTTGCACTACTGCACTCCAGCCTGGGCAACAAAGTCAGACCCTGTCTCAAAAAAACAACAACAAAAGAATGTTATGTCCTATATATTTGCTTTTGTTTTTTGGTTTTGGGTGTTTTTTGTTTGTTTGTTTGTTTGTTTTTGTTTTTGAGACGGAATCTTGCTCCGTCACCAGGCGGAGTGCAGTGGTGCGACCTCGGTTCACTGCAACCTCTGCCTCCCAGGTTCAAGCGATTCTCCTGCCTCAGCCTCCCGAGTAGCTGGGATAACAGGTGCACTCCACCACGCCCAGCTAATTTTTGTGCTTTTAGTAGAGACGGAGTTTCACCATGTTGGCTAGGATGGTCTCGATCTGTTGACCTCGTGATCCACCCGCCTCGGCCTCCCAAACTGCTGGGATTACAGGCGTGAGCCACCATGCCTGGCATGTCCTATATGTTTGTATATTTGTAGCTTAAATTATTGTGAGACTCAACTTCTCAGTATGATCTACCTGGGAATCTTACTGGAAATACTGATTTGGGATCCCTACATAGTATAGTCAGCAACTGAATTCTAGGCACATTAACTTTTACCTTCCATGGTCGTATTTTTTTTCACACACTCCAATGTTGTATGAACCAGGTCTTTTGTAGTCATTTTTTCAAGAAGCTGAGAATATTTTTGAAAGAAAACTGGAAAAGAGAATAAAGACCATTTATTTTCCTGGTAGCATTATGACTTTGCTCTTTATCGTTACTTTCTTGCATTGTTTATTGAAACAAAACTTACAAGTGCCGTATTACTTGAGTAGAGGGAAAAGATTTCCCATTTTGAAACTGTAGATATCTCTAGGAATATCTAAAAGATCAGTAGTTGGAAGAGGACACAACAGTTCCATCATAATGGATCTAAAGTCCCCCCACATTCTCCTTCAATACTTAATATAAGATGCATGCAAAGGCTAACTCTTGGGGGTCGGGGGATAGAGGGCAATAAACATTTGTATTTCGGGATGTGCACACCTTGGGACTTTGGAGTGGAGGGGAGAAGGGCAAATTAATTCTGAGGAGTTCTGGGTTACCTTGGACAATGGAGAATTTTAAAAAGAACCCCACATGGATCAAGAGGGCATGATTTTCTTCCTCTTCTCTCCATTACTCTCTCCATCCCAACTGGCTCTTACTCCTCAGCACACCAACGCTCCCATGTTTCTCCCAATTTAAAACTAACCCACCTCTCCCTCTAGAAACTGAACTTTTGGGCAGGCACGGTGGCTTATGCCTGTTATCCCAGCATTTTGGGAGGTCAAGGAGGGTCAGGAGTTCGAGACTAGCCTGGCCAAGATGGTGAAACTTCGTCTCTACTAAAAATACAAAAATTAGCTTGGCGCAGTAGCAGGTGCCTATAATCCTAGCAACTTGGGAGGCTGAGGCAGGAGAATTGCTTGAACCTGGGAGGCGGAGGTTGCAGTGAGCCGAGATCGCACCGCCGCACCCCAGCCTGGGTGAGGGAGCAAGACTCCATCTCAAAAAAAAAAAAAAGAAACTGAACTTTTTCCCTTCCCTCCCTACCTTTCATTTGCTCCTTGACGCATCATATTCTGGGTTTTACTTCACTATTTCACTAAAACCATCCCTAAAATGGATCCTCAGTAATACCCTAGGGTTACTTAGTCCTTTTCCCATTTGACTTCCTTAAAGGCTTGACCCCAGTTACCTTTCCCCTTAGCTCTTGGGACACTACTCTCTGTTGTTTTTGTCTTACCTTTCTTGCTGCTGCTTCTTACTCTCTTCTGTAAGCCCCTTTTCCTCCATCCACCTCATTTAAAATGTAACATATCCCAGAGTTCCATCCTTATCCCTCTTTCTCATACTGTTATCTCCCTGAGTGATATCATATATTCTCATGGCATCACCTGCTACCTCTATGTGAAGGACTTCCAAAGCTCAGATCTCTCCCCCTAAATCCAGACAAATGGACCAGCAGACATGTCCATTTGAGGTTCTCACAGTCATGTAAAACTCAACATGCCCAAAACTTAAGTCACCATCTTCCAACCCAAACCTGCTACTGATCCTATATTGTCTACCTCTTTGAAAAACTTAATGATTTCTGAGTTTACAAAGTCAGAATATTGGAGCCACACTTTACTTCTCTAGGTCCCTTATTTCCCAGAACTGAATATTCATCAAGCCTCTACCTCCTTTATCATTCAAAACTACTTCATCTTCTCTTTTTGTGCTAACACTAGCCATAGACCAGTCTGACAATATTTCTCAATTGAATTAGTGAATTATCCTTCTAACCTCTCTTTCCCTCCAAATTTGTCCTCATATATTCATTTTCCACACCTCTGTCAACATTCTATTTCTTTTTTTTTTTGCTTTTAAAAACATTTTATTTTGTTACTTATTATTTTATTATTTGTTGATATTTTTAGCTATTGCATATTTATGTGTTTTCATTTCTTTCGATTGATTTTCTTTGAATCTTTATACATCATTACTACTTTTGGTGTAATTTATTCCACTTTGGGCACTTCTTCATAAGTCTAATCCAATTATATCAATTCCCTGCTTAAAATTCTTCCATTTTAAAAATTGCAAAAATGGCCACAACTTTCAACATTCCCTGTATCTACACTGTTTTGCAATGTGATTTTGCAGTTTCTTCATTTAAGAGACGTGGTCTATTTCTCCACTGCCTGGATCTGGGCTGCCTGTAAGACTTCTTTCGGCCAAGGTGAGTTCTGCGCTAGTTCCAAGTTGAGACCTCAAAAGGCGTTGCTTACTTCGGCTTTCAGTCTTAAAAGCCTGCCAGTTGCCATGTGAACAAACCCAGGCTAGCCTGATGAACGATAAGAGAAATGTGGCCAAATCTCTCCTGCCATTCCAGCTAATATCTCTTCCTCAGAAGCTAAGTTGCCTATGGCCAATCCCCAACCACATATACATAAGTGAGTTCAGCCAGGACTCAGGGAATCTCCCAACTGGTGCCAGTCTCAATTACCAAGCCCCAGATGTATGAGCTAAATAAATAGTTGCTGTTTTAATCTACTACGTTTTAGATTGGCTTATTAACCAGCAAAAGATAATTGATAAAATAACCTTTAGGAGGGAAAAAAATCCAAACTCTTTATCATGATATACAGCACTCTTCATGGTCTGAGTCCTGTTTATTTCTGCCACCTACAACTTCATTTCTTAGTTCTTTACTTAGCGCCATATGTTCCAGTCATGCATACTTACGTTTCCCCAAATTCCACACTCTCTCATCTCTAGGTCATTCTTGGTATACACAGCTCTAGATGTCACCTCCTCCAGGAAGCCTACCTCAGCCTCTTGCACTTGTTATCCTTCTTAACTGCACAACACTTACCATACAATGTTATAACCGCTGGTTCATTTTACCATTCTCTAAATTTCTTGAGACCAGGCGCTGTGGCTCTGTCTTGACTCTCTGTCTGGCACAGTGCCTGACATACAGTAGATGGACAATACTTATGAAATGACCAAAGAAATTAATAGAGAATCTACCTAAATGTACACTGGTTTTGATGCCTTTTAAAAATTTGATGCCTTTTAAAAATTTGCCTCAGCCTCCTAATGTGCCTCAGCACATTAGGAGGCTGAGGCAGGCAAATTGCTTGAGCCCAGGAGTTCAGGACAAGGCCAGGAAACATGAGAAAACCCTGTCTCTACTAAAAACACACAAAAAAATTAGCTGAATGTGGTGAGGCACACCTATAATCCCAGCTACTTGGGAGGCTGGGGTGGGAGAATCGCTTGAACCTGGGAGATGGAGGTTGCAGTGAGCCAACACTGCACCACTGTGCCCCAGCCTGGCTAACAGAGCAGGGGGGAAGAGTCCAACAAATGCTGAAAGCCAAAGATATGCAGCAATCCACCTAATCTGCTAAATTGGCTTTTAGATCCCACACAGTCTTGAGCAGGACAGGAATAATCAGAGTAAAAGTCAGTGGAGAACTCCTCCTGAAATATGTCTTCCCATCTCCTTGTTGTCTACCTGCTCATCCCAAAAGATAAGTGTCTGTGCATTCAAATAAGACTGGCCTGATAAATGCTACCAAGGAAATATAGATTTGTCCTCACTTACATAGTGTCTAGTATAGAGATGATGCCCCATAGATTTCATTCTACAATACAAATACATATACCCACATTTACGCTTCAGTTTCGCTAAATGAGAATAGATTCCATTATTTTTACAGGACAGTAACTAAATCCAAATAAAGAGTAAAATTCACAGTGGATTCCCATGAATTATGTCTCCCCAGAGAAAATTTCACTTCGGATTTCTGGATAAACTCATTTTCAAAAGTCGATTTTTAAAAGATACCCTCTCTTCATGTACAGCAGATATTGCTTATTGGTTCGGTTGGCATACTTACTGAAAAAAGCAATAAAGAATGAGATTGCCAATAGCAGGAAAAGTATCATCAACGAGGCACAAAGCAGCTTGGAAAACCCGGTATTACCCTCGTGAGGAGCAGTCCTCTCCTTGGAAGCTGAAGAAGAAGCCAAATTAGTTTTATCAGTAATAAGTTCTGTCTTTTTTTTTTTTTTTTTTGAGACGGAGTCTCGCTCTGTCGCCCGGGCTGGAGTGCAGTGGCCGGATCTCAGCTCACTGCAAGCTCCGCCTCCTGGGTTTACGCCATTCTCCTGCCTCAGCCTCCCAAGTAGCTGGGACTACAGGCGCCAGCCACCTCGCCCGGCTAGCTTTTTTTGTATTTTTTAGTAGAGACAGGGTTTCACCGTGTTAGCCAGGATGGTCTCGATCTCCTGACCTCGTGATCCGCCCGTCTCGGCCTCCCAAAGTGCTGGGATTACAGCCTTGAGCCACCGCGCCCCGCCAATAAGTTCTGTCTTTACTTCCTCTTCTTCCTCCTCCTCCTTCCCTTTTCTTGGATGACACACAATTACTAACGGTATGACATTTGAAATCACATGAGAACAGGAATAGAAAGGCTATAATAATATTCACTTTAGAAACTTTAGAAAATATATAAAAATACAAATTCCTACAATTGAGGATAACTGTTATGCCATATAAGTTATAATACACCATAATATTTTGATATATATCTTTCCAGCAATTTTTTGAATGTATATATACATATATGCAAATTTCCCACATGATTGACATACCATAAATACTGATATCCGACCTATTATTTTCCTTACACTGTATCATGAACATTTTTCATACCATTATATTTTCTTCTTTAACACTCCTTATTATGGTTGCATAGTATTTCATCATGTACTTAAATAATAGATTGTTTCCAACTTTAAATAATGCTATAGCAAATAAATTTTTATAATCATCCATGGTTGCCATCTCATGGTTAGGAATTGCTTTCTTAAAGTTGTGATATTTTGTCAAATGATGGGGGAGAAATCTTCAGTATTATGTAATATGATTACATTTTTAGTAAAATACATATGCACATGATATGTATTTGTATGTGGAAGGATATTCACTAAATTGCAAATTATGATTGTCTCTAGATGATAAGAGTAATTATAATTCAAATATCTGTGTACCTCTGGCTAATTTATTCTATAATGAACATGAATACTTGTGTAATAAAGAAATTATGGCCGGGCGCGGTGGCTCAAGCCTGTAATCCCAGCACTTTGGGAGGCCGAGACGGGCGGATCACGAGGTCAGGAGATCGAGACCATCCTGGCTAACACGGTGAAACCCCGTCTCTACTAAAAAATACAAAAAAAGCTAGCCGGGCGAGGTGGCTGGCGCCTGTAGTCCCAGCTACTCGGGAGGCTGAGGCAGGCGAATGGCGTAAACCCAGGAGGCGGAGCTTGCAGTGAGCTGAGATCCGGCCACTGCACTCCAGCCCGGGCGACAGAGCGAGACTCCGTCTCAAAAAAAAAAAAAAGAAATTATACAAAGTTTTTAAGGGGAAAACATTTCCCTAAGTGCTCTCCACACCTTCATAGAGATATTTTAGAAAGCATAACTATAGTCCTGACCCCTTCCCCCATAGTTTCTTGTACTCTATACACATTCTTCTCTCTCTTTTGCTCTATACTTGGGATATCACACATGACACCCAAATTACCTTGCATCTACTCCCAAACGTAACAGAGTCTGTCTCAGAGATGCAACATGCAATAGGTTCTCTGATTTCAGAAAAAGTTTCCTGGAGATTTAAGAGACTTTCTTTGTAGACTTTCTAGTCTTTCATTTGCAATGGCCTTTTGTTACATTTCCATCCGTTACCAACAAATACACCCTCACCACTGTCCACCCAAACTCTTTCCCTCTAACTGATCAAAAAGCAAATCTCACAAATTCATCAGGACTCCCTGCATCTGAGTTGATGATTTCAGAAGCTGTATTCAACCTCTTAACCCCAGCCCCACTCACCCTTAGAAAACACAGGGGCATTGGCCGGGCGCGGTGGCTCAAGCCTGTAATCCTAGCACTTTGGGAGGCCGAGACGGGCGGATCAGGAGGTCAGGAGATCGAGACCATCCCGGCTAACATGGTGAAACCCCGTTTCTACTAAAAAATACAAAAAAAAAAAAAACTAGCCGGGCGAGGTCGCGGGCGCCTGTAGCCCCAGCTACTCGGGAGGCTGAGGCAGGAGAATGGCGTAAACCCGGGAGGCAGAGCTTGCAGTGAGCTGAGATCCGGCCACTGCACTCCAGCCCGGCTGACAGAGCGAGACTCCGTCTCAAAAAAAAAAAAAAGAAAGAAAACACAGGGGCATCAGAGCACTCGCCTTAGCTCAGAACTGGCATTGATTTCTCTCACCTCTATTTCAGTAAACAGAGTGGAGGCTGAAGAGAGTGGCACAAAATCTTTTGTTCTCCACAATACAAATGTACACTCCGTAATGTGTATCTGCAGGCTACTCAATCTTCTGGGACTCTTGTGTTTCCCAGACATACTCAATCAGAGAACCAGCAACTCACAACACCTAGGCTTTATTCATAAACCCTCTCCTCATCCTTCATCTCATCATTCACTCTGACCCCCAGAAAATGATCTTTACCTGCAGAAGAGGCTGAGTCCATGCCTGAGAACTTGGATTCATTTTGGAACCTCACTTCAGCATAAGTGATTTCCGAAGTCATCATGGGAAGAGACCGTCTGCTTTCTTCAAAAAATTTGTTTCAAATCTTTCTTAAAACATCTTATGAACGAGAACCAAACATGGTAGTAAATCACCTCCTTCCTTTCAGTCACCTAGAGGACAGCAGAGGCACCAGATAGGCACATATCTTCAAGAGGGGTCTCTTGAGAACTAAGGATCACAATAAAAACCAAAAACCTCAGTTCACAGAGGCCCTTTCCTCAGGACCAGTAAAGTGGGAATCACAGCCTTGAAACAAATGCAAGCAAATGTAATCAAAGCAGGAAACTAAAGGGTTGTGGAAACAGGAAGAAAAAACAAAGAGGAACCAAGCAATTAGAGAAGTATTTCTTGAAAACCGTGTTCTTCACCAGTAAAAAATACAATTTGTGTGCTTCCACACGCAAATGTAATTACTTTTGACCAAACAACCTGAACAAAGACTTAGGTTGCATTCATCTTATCATTTTTGACTGACAGGCAACTTGTTAGTACCATATTCTAAGAGTATACACACAAAACTCACGTATCAGCCTCCCTACCTTCAAGAATCCGTTTCCTCTAGCATGGTGGGGAAGGCAAAGCTTAAAGCCCATGCCTTCTGAAGCTGCTTCTCCATGCTCTCTGTGTTTCCTTGTTGGTAACTGGCTCTATCAAGAGTCTGCATTCATCTTGCTGGAATCTCCAGAAAGCAGCTCCCTTTACTGGATGCTGGAGGAGCGGGAAGGCCCGCCTTTAGTCCACACTTCCCTAGCCTTTTAATCCCCACACCACCTCCAATATATATGACTATTTTTTAAGTTAGGATAATTAAATAGAATCACAATATGGAAGGGGATAAACTTAAAGTACAAAATATAACTTTTTCCAAAGGCCTAGAAGAAAACACTCCAAATATTAAATCCTTCCTGTGGAATCTCTCCATAGACGTGCTCCTAGCTCACACCTGGATTCTCTGCCCTCAACTCTCCGCAAATGACCCTCCTTTTAATCTCCCCAAGCGGATTCCTTCTCCTACATAACATGCATGCATACATGCATGCACACACACACACACCCACCTCTATATTTCTATATTATTTCTGTATCTAAATATATTGAATTGAGTTCACACAAATTCCTCTAATTCCAATCTAACACCACAGGATTCATTCTAGTTTTCTCCCTTCCCACATTCCTAACTCCTTTCTGTGACAGTAAGAAACCTGCTTTCATTGTCTTTCACTTACTCCTTATTTGATCAATCTCCTGGATGTCTTCAATCTCCCACCTGCTAAGATGTCCCTCTCTTCCTAGTTGGGCTCTAACTCCTCAGTCCAAGCCACCATCCCCTGTGCTGATGCCCTCCCTCCTCACTCTGAGGGTGCCGGCAAAGGGCCAGCCCACTCCCCAACCCCACGAACATCCCCCCACAAACATCCTCCTCACCCTGCCGAGGTTCTGACTCCCTGTGCTAGGCCACTCCTCTGCAGGAAAGCCCTCCTCACTCTGCTTGCACTCTGATTCCTGATGCTGCTCCCCTAGTCACCACTTAGACCCCCTTAGGTTCTAATGCTCCACACAAGGTCACCCCATGGGTGGGAACCCTCCTCACCCTGGAGGGGTTTGACTTCCTTAGTGGGCTATCCTACCACATGGACCACTTCCTTATCCTGCTATGTTTCTGAAACCCACACCAAGTCTACCCTCTGCATAGAAGCTTTCTTCATCCTGCTTGGGCTCTGACACTCCATGCAGGTCCTCCATCCCCCAGCAACAATGCCCACCTTACCCTGCTTGGGATCTGAGTTCCCTCACTGGGCTACCCCACCACATAGACACCCTCCTTATCATGCTTGGTCTCTGAAAACCACACCAGGTCTACCCTCTGCAAGGATGCTCTCTCTCCTCATCCTGCTTAACTGCTGAGTCCCAACCCCAACTGGGCCAACACTAGGCATGGGTGTCCTCCTCACCTCTCCCACATGCTGACTGACATACCAGGCTGGCCCCAGAGTACTCTGCTTGTGACTCTGACTCCCTACAGAAGGTGACCTCATACACGGATGCCCTCCTCACCCTGCTTGCATTCCAACTCACTACACCTGACTCTCCCACCACCTCTCAGGCTCTGACCTCTCACATCAGGCTACCCCTCCTATGGACACCCTCGTCGATCTTATCCTCTGACACCCTGCACTGGGCCGTTGTCAGGAGTGGACATCTCCTCGCTCTGGTTCTCCGTGCCAGAATGCTTTCCCACCCCCACGGGGTGTTCTTCTCACTCTGCTTGGGCTCCAGCACCACTGTCAAGCCAATACCCTGCATAGTCACCCTTTTCACCCTGCTAAAGCTCTCACCCTGTGCCAGCCAGGCCACTCCTGCTCTCCCAGCCACCTCAACACAGACACCTCTCCTGCTACTGCTTTGTTTAGAATCAAATTATTTAGTAAGAAAAGGGAAAGGGGAATGACAAAGCATAAGGGAAGGATAAGAGAATTTTAAGTTCTCCACAATTAATTATTGGACCTAACCAGCATGTGCATATAGACAGGTATACATGCACACATACTCCTTGAAATAATGATCATTGATTCTCAGAGGCTATACAATCTAAGCTCATAATTAGAAAGCAAACCATATTCCTAAAATGATAACTCTTTCCCTGGAATAAGTCACATTATAACTGGATTACACTGTATCACCAACAACCCCAAAATCCAAGTGGCTTACAACACAAACATGTATTTCTCACTCACATTACACATGTGCTTAGGGTCACCGTGGAGCTGACTGCAACTCTGCTTGGTTCCTTTCCAAGTGTTTTCTCATTCTGGAAGCTGAGATCACAGAATAGCTCCTTGTAAGCTGAACCATGTAGTAGCATCCTTTGTTCAGATAAGGTGTACATTATATTTGCTCTGATTCTGTTGGCCAATGCAAGTTATCTGTCAGCGAGACAGGGAAATATACTTTGTCTACAGAAAGATATGTCAAGGGTATCAAAGTTTAATCCTTTCACAAAGGAGAACATAAACATTTGGAAACAATAATAGAATCTACCCCCCCCATCCCTTTAAATTATTTATCCAAGAGATCTCTTGGACAGTGATCTCCAAAATAGGGTGCAAGTACTTTAGGCAGTATAAAAGAGGATCTGCTAAGGCACAGAGATAAAACACTAAACATCTATTTATACTGATTTAAAGCTTTAAGGAAGATAAGCTTTACTAGTATTGATTGCATGTCATGTGTGGTACGGCACCTATTATGAGGGAAGACTGGAAGTTCCACAACTCTGAGAGGTTGACCGTGTGCCTTCACTTGTTTGTTTACTCTCTGAATATTGTATCCTGCTGCAGTTAACCTGGGTAGTAAAGAATTTGCTTGGATTTTACCCCACTTCCTGGGAGGCAGCCTTTAAATCCTTGGAATTTTCCAAGTAATAGGATTGTCTTTGTTATTCATGGTGGGCCCGATGAGGTCTCTCATGATGGGCTCCAAGATGGTTTATGCTAAGAAGGTGACTCAGGATGGGGCTGGCCATGCTGGAAAGACCAGCCATGTGATTGGAGCACTGGGGCCTTGAGCCATGTTATTTCAGCGGAGGTGGGGAAGGGAAGCTAGAGACTGAGTTCAACTCGTGACCCATGGTTCAATCAATCATGCCTACATAATGGACCCCAATAAAACCTCTGGACATTGACGCTCCCCTGGTTGGCAATACTCTGTGTATTATCACACATTAAAGTTCTAAGAAAGTGACATACTGATGGGGTCAATGGAAATTTCCATTTAGGACTCTCTCGGGCCTTACCCCATGCATCTCTCCCTCTGGCTGGTTCTGATTTGTATCCTTTTGCTATAATAACTGCAATCATAAGCATGGCACTATCCTGAGTTCAGTGAGTCATTCTAGTAAATCATAAAACCTGAAGTGATCATGGGAATCCCCAAATTTGTAGTCAGTTGATCAGGAGTGAGGACACCCCTGGGAACCCCTGAACTTGTGGCTGGTATCTGAAGTAATGGCAGTCTTATGAAGGCCATGCCCTCAACCTGTGAAATTTGGCCTAAGTCCAGGCAGTTGATATCAGAAGTCAATTTAATAGCTCAGTATTGTTAATTTTATGAAAACAAGATATTTGTTAGACTATTTATATTGATATGATGGCAAGTGACCATTTTGTTTGCTGTGATAGTAATCTCAGTATTTAGAAGTAAGGATGGAGTAAATAGGGCACTTTTTTTTTTTACTTTAAAGTTTTTTTACTGTTTGATATTTTATGAGCATGTATTTCTTTCATAATAAAAAGATACAGGCTAGGCATGGTGGCTCACGCCTGTAATCCCAGCACTTTGGGAGGCCGAGGTGGGTGGATCACCTAAGGTCAGGAGTTCGAGACCAGTCTGACCAACATGGTGAAACCCCATCACTACTAAAAATACAAAATTAACCGGGCGTGGTGGTGCATGCCTGTAATCCCAGCTACTAGGGAGGCTGAGGCAGGAGAATCACTTGAACCTAGGAGGCAGAGGTTGCAGTGAGCCGAGATCGCACCATTGCACTCCAGCCTGGGCAACAGGAGTGAAGCTCTGTCTCAGAAAACAAAAGCAAACAAACAAATAAATCTATCTTATTTTCACCAAAGATGAGACTAAGACCATTTTTGCAGCAAGGCTGGTTAATTCAGCTGGTATAGTATTTTGTTCAGAGGAACTGCTTAAGAAAACAGATCTTTTGTGTCTGGATTGTTTCATTTAGCGTAGTGTTTTTGAGGTTCATCCATGTTATAGCTCAAATCAGTTTCTCAGTCCATTAGTGTTGTAACAACAAAATACCTGAGACTGGGTAATTTATAAGGAAGAGAAATTTATTTTCTCAGTTCTGGGGGCTGGGAAGCCCAAGATCAAGGCACCAGCATGTTCAGTTACCTGGTGATGATTGTATCTTCTAAGGGGAGGAACTCCATGTCTTCACATGGCAGAAGGCAGATGGGCAAGCGATAGACCAGCAATGCATGATACCTGTTTTATAGGAGCCTTAATTCCATCCGCAGAGCCCTCATGGCCTAAGCACCTCTAAAAGGGCCCATCTCTTAATATCATCACACTGGCAATACCTGAGTTTTGGAGGATGATGTGGTTTGGATCTGTGTCCCCACCAAATCTCCCATCAAATTGTAATCCTTGGTGTTGGAGGTGGGCCTGGTAGGAGGTGACTGAATCATGGGGGTACATTTCCCCCTTGGTAGTGTCCTCGCCATAGTGAGTTCTCATGAGATCTGGTTGCTTAAAACTTTGTGGCACCTCACCCCTCTCTCTCTTCCTCCTGCTCCGGTCGTGTGAAGTGCCTTGCTCCCACTTTGCCTTCCACCATAGTTGGAAGCTTCCTGAGGCCTCCTCAGTAAGCAGAAGCTGCTGTGCTTCCTGTATAGCCTGCAGAACTGTAAGCCAATGAAACCTCTTTTCTTTATGAATTACCTAGTCTCTGGTTTTCTTTATAGCAGTGCAAGAATAGACTAACACAGAGGGGGACACATTTAAACCACAGCAATCAGTAATTCATTCTTTTTTACGGACAAATAATATTCCACTGTATGTTGAATCTCACCCTGACAATGTAAATTATTAGCTTATCTTCACAGGTAGAAGGCAAGAATAAGACTAGAAATCATCCCTCTGTCTACTCCCAGATGAACGCGTAAATGACTTTTGTTTTACTCCTACTTTTCACATGTAGATTCACTGAGTGCTAATCAGAGCCTCACAAGAAAGTAACCACCTGCCTCCTTGTCTACTCTGCCTTGTCTTTTTTCCCCCTTACCTCCTATCCCTCCTGCTTGCTCTTTTCCCTTAAAATACTGAAGTCCTCAAAACCCTCTTCGGAAAAAGCACCGATCGCAGACGCTTCTGTGATTTGTGTTTCGTTCCTGGGCACGTCCTCAACCTTGGCAAAATAAACCTGTAAATCAGTTGAGACCTGCCTCAGTCACTTTTTGGTTTACACAAAGAATGGTTGTCATTCTTTTTGGCATCTAACTCTCCTTCTGTTTGAAGAATATTCCCACTTTATGAAACAGAGTTCTTCATATTCTATAACAGCTGCAAATCCAGGCATTTGCTTTCAGAAACTGTACCATAAATACTTGAAAGCTATAGACCTTCAGTGAAATAGAGGAAATTTGAGATTTATTATCCAATCTGGCTGAAGCTGAGAAAAGAGGAAGTACTACTAGTATTAACAAATGGGACTTGGTAGTCCTTGTCATACAATGACAAGACAGGCAAATTGAAACACATTATCACCTAAAACAAAGTTCCCATTGGAGATAAGCCTTTAAGAGCACAAGCAGGCCAGGCGCATTGGCTCACACCTATAATCCCAGCACCTTGGGAGGCTAAGGCAGGTGGATCGCCTGAGGTCAGGAGTTCAAGACCAGCATGGCCAACATGGTGAAACCCCATCTCTACTAAAAATTTATATTGTCTAAATTATAAAAATTTATATTGAATAACAAAGACAATTCTATTACTTGGAAAATTCCAAGGATTTAAAGGCTACCTCCCAGGAAGTGGGGTAAAATCCAAGCAAATTCTTTACTACCCAGGTTAACTGCAGCAGGATACAATATTTAGAGAGTAAACAAACAAGTGAAGGCACACGGTCAACCTCTCAGAGTTGTGGAACTTCCAGTCTTCCCTCATAATAGGTGCCGTACCTATTATATTTTTATATAATTTTTATAAAAATTTATATTTTATATAATCACCAGGTTGGTCAGACTGGTCTCGAACTCCTGACCTTAGGTGATCCACCCGCCTCGGCCTCCCAAAGTGCTGGGATTACAGGCGTGAGCCACCATGCCTAGCCTGTGTCTTTTTATTATGAAAGAAATACATGCTCATAAAATATCAAACAGTAAAAAAACTTTAAAGTAAAAAAAAAAAGTGCCCTATTTACTCCATCCTTACTTCTAAATTCTGAGATTACTATCACAGCGAACAAAATGGTCACTTGCCATCATATCAATATAAATAGTCTACTAAAAATTAGCCAGGTGTGCTGGTGAGCACCTGTAATCCCAGCTACTCAGGAGACTGAAGCAGGAGAATCGCTTGAACCTAGGAGGCAGAAGTTGCAGTGAGCCAAGATAGTGCCACTGCACTCCAGCCTGTGTGACGCAGTGAGACTCCACTTCAAAAAAAAAAAAAAAACAAAAAAAAAACAGAGCCCAAGCAACCCCAAGGGAAAGAATTTAAGAACTGTAGAGTAGAATAGTTGCTTCTTATGGCACTGGATAACCCAAAAGAAGAGAGTAACAAACCCAATAGATCCTAAATTCTTGGCCCAAGGTAAAAACTGAAAACTAGAATTTCTATAACTATATTAAAAGAATTCTTTATTGCTTGTAGCTGCAGGCTGAAGAGGCCAAAAACCAAAGTTTTAGTTGGACTCTATGGTTAAATATTGCAAATCCAGTTGAATTCAAGCTTTGCTATGTCTCTTAAGTGAAAACGAGAGGCTTGATTGCGATAAAATATGATCTCAAGAACTGATAAAGGAATATATGGAGGATACTCGTGTATCGTCCAAAGCATCACAAACACTCCAAGTCCACGAAGTTTCCTATCCCCACAAAAGCAGCAGGTATAGTGAGAGCCTGAAGTCACCCTCTGGTTATCTCCCAAATTCCTGTTGTCCAGAATCCCCACACTATCTCCCTGACCTGTGAAGCAAGGTCCGTTATGATGGAAAACCAAATTGAAGTTCTGAACCTCCCCTTCCTTGTAAAATAAAATCAAAAGCAGTAAAGCATCTATAATGAAATCACAAAGATTAGTACCACTAGCAAAGGATTCAAAACTGAAGCATAAGCAATTCCTATTATAGTCTTGATTTAAGTCACTCATCTTGCCCATACAGATGGTTCATAAAGAATGGGAGTAGATGACCATCCATTTAATTAGGCGGTGACTCCAATTGTAGCTGCTTTCCAAATGCGAGGTCTAGAGCAAGTCAATACAGTACTTGGCGCTTAATATAAACCTATTAATGGCCAGGTACGGTGACTCACGCCTGAAATCCTCACACTTTGGGAAGCCGAGACAGAAGGATCGCTTGAGTCCAGATCTTTGAGACCAGCCTGGGCAACATAGTAAGACCCCACCTCTACAAAAATAAAAAATAAAAATTAGGCCGGGTGCGGTGGCTCACACCTGTAATCCTAGCACTCTGGGAGGCCAAGGCAGGTGGGTCATTTGAGTTCAGGAGTTCAAGACCAGCCTGGCCAACATGGTGAAATCCTGTTTCTACTAAAAATACAAAAATTAGCCAGGCAGTAGTGGCGTGTGCCTGTAATCCCAGCTACTCAGGAGGCTGAGGCAGGAGAATCACTTGAGCCTGGGAGGCAGAGGTTGCAGTGAGCCAAGATCACACCACTGCACTCCAGTCTGGGTGACAGAGTGAGATCCTGTCTCAAAAAGTATATATATATATGTTAAAAATTAGCCAGGCGTGGTGGTACACACCTATAGTCCCAGCTTCTTAGAAGGCTGAGGTGGGAGGATCACTTGAGCCCAGGAGGTTGAGGCTGCAGTGAGTTGTGATCGTGTCACTGCACTCCAGCCTGGATAACAGAGCAAGACTGTCTAGAAAAAATTAAATATGTATCTATATGACATATATGTATACTATCTGGTGGGTATTATTTCTTCTAGTTAATAAATAAGCAAAAAATCATAATCAAATTGCTTTTCTCCTGGCAGAAACAACATACCTTCATCATCTTCAGGCCTATATAACTCTTCAGATAACTATATATATAACTCTTTCAATCTGGCCTACCATTTATCCTGCAGAAAACTTAAACATCTCACCATTTTACAGGATATCCTGCTGGTTCACTCCATTGATGATATCCTACAGATGCTACAAGGAAAGCAGGACAATATGGTACCCCAGATGCCTTGGTAAGCCTCATGCCATTGAAGTCTTGGTCTATCAGGCAGTGGTTCTCAGTGTGGTCCTAAACCAACAGTATCACCTGGGAACTTGTTAGAAATGCATATTCTTAGGCTCCCACCTTAGATGTACTGAATCCATAATTTTGAGGATGGGGCCCAAAAATTGGTGTTTTAACCAGTCCTTTAGTTGATTCTGATTGATGTCTGGAGCACTTAAATATCGCCTCCAAAATATCAAATAATTTGCTATTTTAAAAGGCAGGATTCATAGGCCTCTCTGAATTTTTAAGGCACTATATTTCACATTTGGATGTTCAAACAGATTTGCTAGAAAACTGAAAACCCTCCAGGATTTGGTGACACACTGAAAAGGCTGTTCAGGTGGTCCAGGCCATAGGTAGACAGTCTGCACTTAGCGCTAACAAATTAGTGGTACTTGAACCCTCTTTGGCAAATCCATGTAGATTGGAGCCTAAAGCAAACCAACCTGGAGATTGGTAGGAGAATTCAAAGGAGGCCAGTAGGATATTTTAGAGCAAGTCATTCCCTTTCAGCAAGTAATCGGTCTATTCTTGAAAAATGCTATTGGGTCCTCGCTGAATCAGAATATATCAACATGGGACAACAGGTAAAGATGCAACCTGAGGTAACCTTCACGAGCTGAGAGTCATCTAATTGGAGTAGAAAATCATTAGCTCTAGTAATGGCTAAGGGTTTGGATTTAAATACACACAAAGATGAGGGAACAAGGCCTTGGACAAGCACTAAGCAAGGAGTTGAAATTGAGACTTCTATATAATTCATAATTTTTGCAAAACTATAAATTAAGTGAAAGGGAAACTAGAAAGTAATACCTCTCCCTGGGCTTTAGGTGAAAAAGGAAAAATTCGTAGGAAAGTACAAGGTGAGTCTACAATATTTTGTTCCATCAGAAATAAAGGAATTGCTCAAACATGAATGCAAGTATGTCAAAAAGCAACAAATTAGCTTGAAGGGTACTAGGCAATGTTAGGGCAATGTGGGCACTGTATGGACGCCTCTTTTGTAGGTATCACATCTTCACCTTTTACTTCAGCTCTTGCTACAGAAACCAACCTCGGGCAAGTGCAACCTGATAACACCTTGCCTCAGCCAACCATGAATCTCTTGTTTTCTGTCCCAGGGCTCCTCTGACACTACAAGTACGGATGTGCCCTGTACAGAACAAACCTGAAACTGTGCGGGTGCCAACACCCCATGAGGAAATCCTGATCCAATGATGGAAGGAAGCTAGTGGATAAACTGTCCCCTCTTTTATCACTTGGGGACACAATTTTAAGGTGCATTCTACACAGCTCCTCAGAGCTCCAGAAGAATGGAGTCCCAATTGCCCAAAGCAGTAACCAACTTAATAATGCACCCTTGTATTAGCTTTCCCTCTTCCCCATTTAACTCTTCTAGTCTCTCATTCCTGTTAGGCAATAAGAACCTGGGTAGGGGGTGAGAGGGCAATAAGATTCAAGAAGAGAGAAATCTGAAAGGTGAGCAGATTGCTACAACTGCTTTATTCTGAGGTTTGCTAATTCTGAGCGCAGGCAGGAGGCTGAGAATCTGGGTTTTGTGCCCACAGATGGCTGCTGCTAGGGGACCAAAAAGCCATCAGAGCCTTTGGTAGAGCTTTCAGGAGACTTCAAATACATTGCTAATTTCTCCCTAGAACATTTTCTGAATTTAAAGACTGTACAACTCAACACTAAAACAAAAACAAATCACCTAAGCAGAAAGTCAAATTTGTCAAAATGTCAACAATTGTTAAATATGGATGACGGATATATGGGTATTATTTGTATTATTCATTCAACTTCTGTTTGAAAATATTCATGATAAAAAGTGGAAGGGAAAATTCCAGGCCTCTGTATGTAAGTTTGGAGTACCAACTTATATTATCTATAATATATGTAATTTTGGAGTATAAACTTACATGACTGATGATATAAAGGAGCCTCTGAGCCAGGAATTTAACTTAAAATTAGGTCTCAATCTGATAATAGCCCTAAGGACTTAGAAAAGACAAATGCAAAACCACTCCAAAGAAATACTCCCACAACTGTGGTAGAACAGGATTGCCCATAAGAAAAACACACTAAAGACAAACTCACAACTAAAACTTGAACACCTGACAACACATGAAAAAAAGATAATAAAGAAATATATGAAAAGAGCACAATCTCACTATAGTAAGAGAAATGAATATATTTTTCACCCAATATATTAAATATTTTTAAAATAATGTGTTGACAAAATAGAGAAACAAACAACCTCAGAATTTATATTAAGTATATGAATTAGGCAGAAGATAATATAGAAATAAATCTATAAAAATTTTAAATGTTGTGGGAGGAAGGAAGGGAGGCAAGGGTTGAAACACTATTGGATACTATGCTCACTACCTGAGTGACGGGATCAGTCACATCCCAAACTTCAGTATCACGCTATATTATCCACGTAGGCCAGACGCGGTGGCTCATGCCTATAATCCTAGCACTTTGGGAGGCCGAGGTGGGCGGATCACCTGAGGTCAAGAGTTTGAGACCAGCCTGACCCACATGGAGAAACCCCATCTCTACCAAAAATACAAAATTAGACAGGCGTGGTGGTACATGCCTGTAATCCCAGCTACTCGGGAGGATGAGGCAGGAGAATTGCTTGAATCCGGGAGGTGGAGGCTGCGGTGAGCAGAGATTGCCCCATTGCACTCCAGCCTGGGCAACAAGGGCAAAGCTCTGTCTCAAAAAAAAAACAATATGTATATATGTGTGTGTGTGTGTGTGTGTATATGTATATACACACATATATGTACATATATGTATGTGTATATATGTGTGCATATACACACACATATATACGTGTGTGTATATACATATATATACACACTCACATAACAAACTTGCACATGGACCCCCTGAACCTAAAAAAACAGTTGAGGCCGGGCGCGGTGGCTCAAGCCTGTAATCCCAGCACTTTGGGAGGCCGAGACGGGCGGATCACGAGGTCAGGAGATCGAGACCATCCTGGCTAACATGGTGAAACCCCGTCTCTACTAAAAAATACAAAAAACTAGCCGGGCAAGGTGGCGGGCGCCTGTAGTCCCAGCTACTCAGGAGGCTGAGGCAGGAGAATGGCGTGAACCCGGGAGGTGGAGCTTGCAATGAGCTGAGATCCGGCCACTGCACTCCAGCCTGGGCGACAGAGCAAGACTCCGTCTCAAAAAAAAAAAAGTTGAAATTTTTTTTTTAAAATTAATCACATTTCACCCACCAAGTCCATTTTTGGGGAATCTATCCTTTAAATTTTCATTTAAGTATATTTATATGTAAAAGATGTTCAGTGTAAAATTTAGTGTCAAAAATGTGAGAAATGTTACTATCAATGAGGACAGTCGTTAAATATATTATACATTAGAGAACCTGAATAGTTCTAAACATAAACTAAACATAAGTAAACACAAATGCATGGGCAAAGAAAGAACTTCACAACATTATTAATTTTTAAAATAATAATATAAATAATTTACATGTCATTTTTATTTTATTTATTAAAGGATCTTTGCATAGGCAGATACACACAGAGAGAGAATGCTTTAAAAAATGTCTAGAAGGCCAGGTGTGGTGGCTCACACCTGTAATCCCAGCACTTTGGGAGGCCGAGGCAGGTGGACCATCTGAGGTCAGGAGTTCAAGGCCAGCTTGGCCAACATGGTGAAACCCCGTGTCCACTAAAATACAAAAATTAGCCAGAGGTGGTGATGCACGCCTCTAATCCCAGCTATTTGGGAGGCTGAGGCAGGAGAATCGCTTGAACCACACTGTTCTATATACTTTATCATGTCTTTATCACGATGTCTTTATCATGTGACAAACACTATATTAGGAGTTAAGGGATGGGGGAAGGAAGGGACATGATTCCTAATTTAAAAACTTGATGTCTAATAGAGAAGCATGTAAATAAATAATTTCAATACAATGGGAGAAGCATGAGACCTAGTTATACAAGGTGCAGTGGTGGCACAAAGGAGAAAGAAGAAGTGGTTTCTGCTTGAGCTTATGAGGAAAGGTTCTGTAGTGGATGAACAGGAACTTGGGAAAAGAAGTATTTGAGGCAGAAAGACCAGAGAGTGTAAAGGCACTGTAGTATGAAATAGTGCAGCATATAATTAGATCAGTCTGGCTGGAATATTAATATGAATATGGCGGTTTCCTTTTGAGAAAATGAAGGTACAGAGGTAGGCCACAATCAATTCATTAATTATTATCTTTGACACTAGCATGTTGTCACTTTAGGTACAAATGAGTAAAGTTTTTTTAACCTCTCTGTGTCTCTGTTTCCTCATCTGTGAAATACGGATAACCCTACTACCCACCCCAGAGGGTAAGAATTAAGAAATCCCAGAAGTAAGAATCTCAGGGGTTTGTGTGAAGATTGAATGAGACGATCTTTATAAAGCACTTAGCTAGTCCCTAGCAAATGATCAGTGCTCAAAAAATACAGGATAAGAAGACAGTTGGTTTGGGGTTTCTTACTTATGTGAAAAGGTATATAGTATAAAAGCTAAAAAGGGGGTTGAGCAGGATTACAAAGACAGAATAAGAATTTAAACCCTTACTATGGAATCCGTCTGAAACATGTCTCAGAAGCGTGTCTCCCTATCATCCCTTATTCCTGATTTCTCCTCTATTAGATGACTCTTCCTACTTCCTGCCCCAATCTTGGGCATCTACCTCACTTCTAAGACAATGAAAAAAAAAAAAAAAAAAAAACTCCTGTGATTTTGCCCTTACACCATCTCATTACACACCTGGACAGCCAGAACTAGAAGCAGTACTAGTACCAGCAACAAATATTTAAACGGAGCTTACCATATTCCAGGCCCTGTTCTAGGCACTTTAATTACTTTATATATTTATTTTTTAGAAACAGCATCTCACTCTGTCACCCCAAGCTGGAGTGCAGTGACACCATCATAGCTCACTGTAACCTCAAAATCCTGGGCTTAAGCGATTCTCCCACCGTAGGCTCCTAAAGCACTGGGATTACAGAAGTGAGCCACCATGCCCAGCTAAGCAATTTAATTTTTAAATTTATTTTACGGTCACAATATTCCATAGATACTATTTTCATTTTGCATATGAGGAAACTGAGGCAAACAAAGTTTAACCAATTTTTCCAAGGTCAAAAAGCCAGTAAGTGGCAGAGACAAATTTTGTAGCAAAGTAGTCTGTCTTCTCCCAAATCCATGTTCCTGACCACAGCTCTTTACTGCCCGTTAATCCTCTATTATGAGTGGAGCTAGGAGGAGGAGGGTGTCATTAAAATTAAGTATATTCCCCATTCAAATATTTATTAAAGTATTAAAGGATGAAGAATGGATCGTTTGGTACTTCATTTTCTGCCTGCCCAAACAGCTATTTTTTTTTTTTTTTTTTTTTTTTTTTGAGGCGGAGTCTCGCTCTGTCGCCCGGACTGGAGTGCAGTGGCCAGATCTCAGCTCACTGCAAGCTCCGCCTCCCGGGTTCCCGCCATTCTCCTGCCTCAGCCTCCCGAGTAGCTGGGACTACAGGCGCCCGCCACCTCGCCCGGCTAGTTTTTGTATTTTTAGTAGAGACGGGGTTTCACCTTGTTAGCCAGGATGGTCTCGATCTCCTGACCTCGTGATTCGCCCGTCTCGGCCTCCCAAAGTGCTGGGATTACAGGCTTGAGCCACCGCGCCCGGCCCCAAACAGCTATTTTTCTACATTCTCAACAAACTTTGGATCAGTTACAGGCTTAGACTCCATAGACTAAATGTCCCGTCCAATCTTCATTTCTTTCTTTTTAAATTCTTCCCCTGTTCTCGTCCCATCTTAGATTGTTGAAAAAGAAAATAAAAAATGAAAAACAAATGCTTCCCCTGCCACCAGGAGTCTGAGCAAACGCCTGCAACTATTTCAGTTGCTAAGGAGGAGCATGCCCTCTAGTGGTCCCGTGTTAATATGCAGCCAGATGCAGCACTGACACTAAGTACTTCAATGACTTTTTTTCCCAATAATAGGTACGTTGGCAGAATACACATAATAGGAAGAAAGAAAATGTCGACAAGCAAGCCAAAAAATCCATAGTGGGTCTTAATGTATTATTTTGTTTAATTGAGGAGATGATGTTATCCTTAGATTGATGAGGCAGAACATGAAGTCACAATGGACAATTATTTCACTACCGGCTCAGATGCAGGTAATTTAAGTATACCAGAGCTTTTTTGAAAATATACCACCCTGTACTGTATGTCTTTGAAAAGGAAACTGGAGATGACAGTTCTAGCAAAATTTTGAAATAAATGCAAACCATAAAAATGCTGTGAAAACCATCTATATAAACCCAGGCTAAGGAACCACAAGTAAATAAAATTCTCCCTCTTTCCTTCCTTCAAATATGTGACTGATGGAGAATATATGATTGATGGAGAACTCCTGAACATTAGTCCTATAGTCACATATGTATTTCCTTCATGTACAATTGAGAAGCAATTTTAAAAATGGTTTTTGAAAAGGCTAAAAAAGAACTAAAACTTGAGCAAAGTGCAATGCAATTTTAGCCACGTATAATTAAAATGAGACAGTAAACTACCAAATGTATCAGCAACTCTACTACACGATACCTGGTGTTCCTTCCCCAGGTCAAAAAGTCTATGTACCAAAGCAAAATCTGTCTTCATTACTACTTACTTGGCTCTCTCATATTGACTGGCTCTCAAGCACAAAAATAAGATTTTCTTCACTCAAAACCATACAATTGCACAGAAATTAAACAACCTGCTCCTGAGTGACTTTTGGGTAAACAATAAAATTAAGGTAGAAATCAAGAAATTCTTTGAAATTAATGAGAAATATATAATATACCATAATCTCTGGGACATAGCTAAAGCAGTTGTTAAAAGGGAAATTTATAGTGCTAAATGCCCACATCAAAAAGTTAGAAAGATCTCAAGTGAACAACCTAACACCACTCTTAGAAGAACTAGAGAAACAAGAACAAACCAACCCCAAAGCTAACAGAAATCAAGAAATAACCAAAACCAGAGCTGAACTGAAGAAACTGAGAAGCAAAGAGCCATACACAAGATCAAGAAATCCCACAATTTGTTTTTTAAAAGAACAAATAAGATTAATAGACCACTAGCTATACTAATAAAGAGGGGGGAAAAAAGCAGAAGATCCATGTAAATACAATCAGAATGACAAAAGGGGCATTACCATTGGCCCCACAGAAATACAAAAAAACCCTCAGAGACTGTTATGAACACCTCTATGCAGACAAACTAGAAAACCTAGAAAAACTAGAAATGGATAAATTATTGGAAACATGCAGCCTCCCAAGATTGACCCAGGAAGAAATGGAATCCCTCAACAGATCAATAACAAGTTCTGAAACTGAATCAGTAATAAAAAGTCTACCAACCAGAAAAGGCCCAGGACCAGGTGGATTCACAGACAAATTCTACCAGATGTATAAAGAAGAGGTTCCTACTGAAACTGTTCCAAAAAGTTGAGGAGGAAGGACTCATTGCTAATTCATTCTATGAAGACAGTATCATCCTGATTCCAAAACCTGGCAGAGACAGAATAAAAAAAAAGGAAACTGGGTCAATATCCTTGACGAGCATAGATGCAAAAATCATCAACAAAATACAATCAAACCAAATCCAGTAGTATATCAAAAAGTTAATCCACCATTATCAAGTAGGCTTTGTCTCTGGGATGCAAGGTTGGTTCAACATACACAAATCCATAAATGTAATTCACCATATAAAGAAAACTAAAAACAAAAGTCACACAATCATCTAAATAGATGCAAAAAACACTTTTGATAAAATTCAACATTTCTTCGTGTTAAAAACCCTCAACACACTAGACATTGAAGGAATATACCACAAAATAATAAGAGCCATCTATGACAGACCCACAGCCAACATTATACTGAATGGGCAAAAGCTGGAAGCATTCTCCCGGAGAACTGGAACAAGACACGGATACCTACTCTCACCATTTCTATGCAACATAGTACTGGAAGTCCTAGGCAGGACAATCAGGCAAGAAAAAGAAATAAAAGGTATCCAAATAGTAAGAGAGGAAATCAAATCATCTGTTTGCAGAAGAGATGATTCTATACCTAGAAAACCCATAGTCTCTGCCCAAAAACTCCTAGATCTGATAAACAACTTCAGCAAAGTTTCAAGATAGAAAATCAGTGTACACAAATCCAACGTCCAAGCTGAGAGACAAATCCAAAATGTAATTCCATTCAAAATAGCCACAAAAAATAATAATAATAAAATAAAATACCTAAGAATATAGCTAACCAGGGAGGTAAAAGATCTCTACAACAAGTATTACAAAACACTCTTCAGAGAAACCAGAGATGACACAAGCAAATGGAAAAATATTCCACGTTCATGGATAGGAAGAATCAATATTGTTAAAATGGCCATACTGCCCAAAGCAATTTACAGATTTGATGCTATTCCTATCAAACTACCAATGACATTCTTCACAGAATTTTTAAAAAACTATTCTAAAATTCATATGAAGCCAAAAAAGAGTTCAAATAGCCAGGGCAATCCTAAGCAAAAAGAACAAAGCTGGGGGCATTGTGTTGCCTGACTTCAAACCATACAACAAGGCTACAGTAACCAAAACAGCATGGTACTGGTACAAAAACAGATGCAAAGACCAGTGTAACAGAATAGAGAGTCCAGAAATAAAGCTGCACACCTACAACCATCTTATCTTTGACAAAGTTGACAAAAAACAAGCAACGGGGAAAGGATTCCCTTTTCAATAAATGGTGCTGGGATAATTGGCTAGCCATATATAGAAGATTGAAACTGGACCCCTTCCTTACACCGCATACAAAAATCAACTCAAGAGGGATTAAAGACTTAAATGTAAAACATAAAACTATAAAAACCCTGAAAGATAACCTAGGAAATATCATTCTGTACATAGGAACGGGCAAAGATTTCATAAAGAATATGCCAAAACCAATTACAACAAAAACAAAAATTGACAAATGAAACCAAATTAAACTAAAGAGCTTCTGCACAGCAAAATGAACTATTCAAGAGTAAACAGACAACCAACAGAATGGGAGAATATATTTGTAAACTATGCATCTGACAAAGATCTAATATCCAGAATCTATAAGAACTTAAGCAAATTAACAAGCAAAAAACAAACAACCCCATTAAAAAGTTGGCAACAGACAAGAACAGACACTTTTCAAAAGAAGACATGTGGCCAACAAGCATGTGAAAAATTGCTCAATGTCACTAATCATTAGAGAAACACAAATCAAAACCACAATAAGATACCATCTCACACCAGTCAGAATGGCTATTATGAAAAACTCAAAATAACAGCTGTTGATGAGGCTGTGGGAAAAAGGGAACACTTATACACTGCTGGTGGGAACATGAATTAGTTCAGCCATTGTAGAAAGTAGTGTGGTGATTTCTCAAAGAACTTAGAACTACCATTCAACCCAGTAATCCCATTGTTGGATATATACCCAAAGGAATATAAATCATTCTACCATAAAGACACATGCATGCCACATACATACGTTCACTGCAGCACTATTCACAATAGCAAAGTCATGAAATCAACCTAAATGCCCATCAATGGTAGACTGGATAAAGAAAATGTGGTATATAATCACTATGGAATACTATGCTCCCATGAAAAAAGAAAAAGAACATGTCCTTGGCAGCAACATAGATAGAGCTGGAGGCCATAAACCTAAATGAACTAATGCAGGAATAGGAAACCAAATACCACATGTTCTCACTTATGAATGAGATCTAAACACTGAGTACATATGGACACAAAGAAGGGAACGACAGACATTGGGTCCCTGAGTGGGGAGGGAGGAGGAGGGAGAGGATTGGAAAACTACCTATCAAGTACTATGCTTATTACCTAGGTAACAAAATGATCTGTATATCCAACTCCCATGACATGCAATTTACCTATATAATAAACCTGCATATGTACCTCTGAATCTAAAATAGAAGTTTTTTAAAAAAGAAAGAAAAGGCGCAGGAAAACATCAAAGATATGGTGGAGAAGGCAGGGATGGTTTGATTGTTTCTTGAAGAGAATCAACTGGCCTATATTAGGATTCATGGAGAAGCTGTAGGCTTTGATATGCACAGCAGCACCCAATTGGCTTGATTTGTAACGATGACCACAGAAACCAATTTATTTGCAAGGCATAAAGTAGCTGTTTGCCATCCTCAATACAGAGGAAAAATGGGGAAAATGCACTGGAATGAAAAAAGGAAAATAGAATTTAATTTATTCTGAGGTGACTTGCAATTCAATGTAAGACCAAGCATTTGTCACAACTGGTGTATCTCATCTAGAAAACATTGAAGGTAATGAACTGACCTTACTAAAATGTACTAACCCTCCCAGGTTCAAGTGATTCTCCCACCTCAGTCTCCCGAGTAGCTGGGACTACAGGTACACGCCACCACACCCAGCTAATTTTTGTATTTTTAGTAAAGACAGGGTTTCACTATGTTGGCCAGATTTGTCTCGAACTCTTGACCTCGTGACCCACCTGCCTCGGCTTCCCAAAGTGCTGGGCTTACAGGCGTGAGTCACTGTGCCTGGCCTGTTACTTCTTTATTTCTGCTAACTGTGGGCTTTTTCTAGTTCCTGTAGGTGTAACATTAGGTTGTTTGAGATCTTCCTTTTTTCTTAATGTAGGTATTCAGCACTACAAACTTCCCTTTTAGAACCACTTTTGCTGCATCCCATAAATTTTGATATGCTGTGTGTTTCCACTTTAATTTGTCTCAAGATATTTTTTTTTCTGATTCTTTGACCCATTGGTTGTTCAGGAAACTTTTTAATTTCCACATATTTGTGAATGTTCTGGTTTTCATCCTGTCATTGATTTGTAATTTCATACTATTATAGTCAAAAGATACTCAACACGATTTCAATCTTAAATTTGTTAAGACTTGTTTTGTGACCAAACATATTTATACTGGAGAACATTCCATGTGTACTTGAGAAGCATGTGTATTCTGCTACTGTTGAATAAATGTTATGTACATGTCTCTTAGGCCCATATTGTCTAAAGTGCAGCTCAAGTTCAATGTTTCCTCTTTGATTTTCTGTCTGACCTATCCATTGTTGAAAGTGGGGTATTCTATTGCCTTCTATTTCCCTCTTCAAGTCTGTTAAGACGGCCGTTCTGCCATTCTTTCGTTCCTTTACTTTGTTAATAAACTTGCTTTCTCTTTTTTTAAAAATCTGTTATTTGCTTTATATATTTTGATGCTCCAATCTTAAATGCACATATAATTGTTATATCATCTTGATGAATTTACCTCTTTGGGCCAGGTGCAATGGCTCACACCTGTAATCCCAGTACTTTGGGAGGCCGAGGTGGATCACTTGAGGTCAGGAGTTCAAGACCAGCCTGGTCAACATGGCAAAAACCCATCTCTACTAAAAATACAAAAATTAGCCGGGCATGGTAGTACGTGGCTGTAGTCCCAGCTTCAGGAGGCTGAGGCAGGAGAATCACTTGAACCCAGGAGGCAGAGGTTGCAGTGAACTGAGATCATACCACTGCACTCCAGCCTGGGTGACAGAGGGCAATTCTGTCTCAAAAAAAAAAAAATTTACCTCTTCTACATTTATGTAATGACCCTGTCTCTTGCACTTGTTATAGCTTTTGACTTAAAAATCTATTTTGTCTGAAATACATCCAGTATTTCCCCCTTATCCTCAGGGAATACATTCCAAGATCCCCCATGGATGACTGAAACCACAGATAGTACTGAGCCCCATATACATTATGTTTCTCCTATATATACACACCTATGATAAAGTTTAGTTTATAAATTAGGCACAGCAAGAGATTAATAATAAGTAATAATAAAACAGAATAAATATAACAATATGCCAGAGTCACTACTCTTGTGCTTTGGGGCCACTATTAAGTAAAACAAGGGTTAACTGAACTTGTACAAGCATTCCATTACTACAACAATCAGATAACCGAGAGGACTACTAAGCGTCATATAGGTAGGTAATGTATCCAGCATGGACACATTGGACAAAAGGATGGTTCATATCCAGGGCAGGGCAAAGTAGGATGGTGTGAGATTTCATCACACTACACAGAACAGTGGGCCACTTTTAAACTTATGAATAATTTTGGAAATTTTCCACTTACAGTATTTTCAGAGCATGGTTGACTACAGGTAACTGAAAGCACAGAAAACAAAACCTCAGATAAGGAGGGACTATATCTACCCCTGTTCTCTTCTGGTGTCCATTTGCATGAAATATCTTTCTCCATGCCTCACTTTCATCTGTATGTTTCCTTCAAGGTGAAGTGAGGCTCCTGTAGGCAGAATACAGTTGAGTCTTGTTTATTTAATTCATTTAGCCACTCTGTCTTTTGATTGGAGAATGTAATCCATTTTGCATTCCAAATAATCATGAATAGGTGAGGACTCACTACTGCCATTTTTAAGATTGTTTTTGGTTTTGTGGGTCCTTTGTTCCTTTCTTCCTCTCTTGCTCTCTTCCTTTGTTATTTGATGATTTTCTACAGTCCTTTGTTCTCTTTATCTTTGGTGTATCTACTGTACGTTTTCGCTTTGTGATTCCCATAAGGTTTACATAACACTTTTTAATGGTCTATTTTAAGCTGATAATTTAAATCACATACAAAAACTCTGCACTTTAAATTTCCATCCCATCTATAATTTTTGTTTTTTCTTAGAGACAGGGTCTTACTATGTTGGCCAGGTTGGTCTTGAACTCCTGGTCTCCAGCAATACTCCCGTCTCAGCCTCCCAAAGTGCTAGGATTACAGGCATGAGCCATCACACCCAGCCGCATTTTGTTTTGGATACCAATTTTCATCTTTTTATACCACGTATCCACTAACAAATTATTGTAGCTATAGTTTTACAGTTTTCAAGGGAGGGTTTTTTGGTTTTTTTGTTGTTGTTTCTTTGAGATGGAGTCTCACTGTCACCCAGGCTGGAGTGCAGTGGTGCAATCTCAGCCCACTGCAACCCTCTGCCTCCCAGGTTCAAGTGACTCTCCTGCCTCAGCCTCTAGAGTAGCTGGGATTACAGGCACCCAGCACTACGCCCAGCTGATTTTTGTATTTGTAGTAGAGACAGGGTTTCAACCATGTTGGCCAGGCTAGTCTCAAACTCCTGACCTCCGGTGATCCACCCGCCTCAGCCTCCCAAAGTGTGGGATTATAGGTATGAGCCACTATGCCCAGCCTTGATTCATGGTTTTTTGTTTTTTGGTTTTTTTTGAGAAAGTTCATTTTATCACCGAGGCTAGAGTACCGTGGTACAATCACAGCTCACTGCAGCCTCGTCCTCCCAGGCTCGTGATCCTCCCACCTCAACCTCCCAAGTGGCTAGCACTACAGGCACATGCTGCCATGCCCAGCTAATTTTTATATTTTTTTGTAGTGACGAGATCTCGCTATATTGCCCAGGCTGGTCTTGAACTGGCTTCAATCAATCTTCCCACCTTGGCCTCTCAAAGTGCTGGAATTACAGAAGTAAACCACCACATCTAGCTAATCAATCTCCTGTGACAATCACTGAACAAGAACTCCCAGGATCTTTTCTGGTTTCCAAAGTCTGTGGCTCTGACCTTCGTTCTTTCTCTTATACTGATCCCTGTCATTTCTGCTGATTACAGTTAAGATATAAGAAGTGGCACCATCCTGGCTAACACGGTGAAACCCTGTCTCTACTAAAAATAGAAAAAACTAGCCGGGCGAGGTGGCGGGCGCCTGTAGTCCCAGCTACTCCGGAGGCTGAGGCAGGAGAATGGCGTAAACCTGGGAGGCGGAGCTTGCAGTGAGCTGAGATCCAGCCACTGCACTCCAGCCCGGGCGACAGAGCAAGACTCCGTCTCAAAAAAAAAAAAAAAAAAAAAGAAGTGGCCTAGATCATGAAGGTAATTGGAAGCAAATTAACTGCACCAGAAAATAAATAATGAATATTCATTGATGACACAGAGTACTCTGTCATTTTAGGACCATGAGCACAAAGCTCTAGTCTCAACTTCTTAAAAGCCTTATTTCTTAATAAAGAGTGATATAAATATCCTTTATTACCTACTGGTCCATTTATGTTTGGCCGATTAAATTTAAAAAGTAATCAAATAAGCAAATTAAAAGATAAAAGAGACACTTTTTCCATATTTTTAATTACCATTATTGCACCAATACAGCATATGCTTTATATACATATATCTTAAACATTTTCCATTTTTCAGGAATTCAAATACATAATATATTATCATCTTGAGAATACAAAGAACACAACATGGAGGAAGATTGAGAAAATAGGTTCCCAGTATTTAGTCACTAGTGATTCTACAGACTTTCCTTTTAGTGTTTTCTATTGGAATTTTAATATGTCCTGCCATGGCTCTGCAAGAATAGAGCTGCCTGGAAAAGGAGGCAATGAAAACAAAATGGACCCAAGTCAGAAAAAGTTAAGAAGGGAATCCAGGAAGGTAATATATTTTGAAACTAAACCTAAGGACTCCCTTCTGCCAGAATGTACATACCCAAATCGGTGCAAAAGGGAAGCAATTATAGCTTCCCATTTCATCCTCAAAATTGCTCATTTAGAAACAAAATAGAAAGTACCCACTCACCTAAGAAGCAGAACTTTTTTCACAGCATTGTAAAAGGAATGGCAGGGCAGAGGGAAAGGAAAGTAGTGGGAGAACAACTTGCTTTTAAGATACCCTGGGTGACAGGTATCAAAGCCTTGGGCAAAATCTGTCACAGTAAAGCTGTGACTCTTCAACTTCCTTCACAAATGACAATATACATAATAGCAGCTTTCTATTAAAGAACTACACGAACTGAAAAGAAATGTTTATGGAAAGGAGCCAGATACCCAGGCAGCAAGGCAATGAGGGTACTAAACAAGAGTTAAGTGTTTTCAACCTCTCTGCTCTACAGATCAGGTTAAAAACTCTAAACCCTTCAACTTTAGGTCAAATAACAGGGCAAATACAAATTAATGCCATGCTTCAAATGCAGCAACCAGATGGAGCTGCAAGAAATTAAACACTCCTATAGACTATCACTTGGAAAGCACAGCCTCTTGAACCTCCTTCATTACAGAGACACCCACTGGTCAAAGATGTTACACAATTCAAATTCAACAAACAGAAAAGAAGAGTGGAGGTGCCACCAACACAACCCTCTTATCATAGAGAGAGACATGTAAACACACAAGAGGGCGATGGAGCTGCACCCAGCACTGGATGTTCACTGAGTACAATAAGCCTGAAGGAGGCTACACAGCAGAGACCCAGGAAATAGGCCTTTCTCCATATCTACCCCTATCAAAATTCGGAATTTGTAAACACTGAGGTCAGCCTGTCCATTTTTAGTCCTGGGTTAGTGGAGAAGGAAGTTGCAAGGTTTTTGACTCCCCTGAAATTGCTAAATAGGGCTTCACAAAGAGGCACACAAGGGTCATGAGATGATTTTGAAGTAAGTTAAAGAATTTAAAAGATGAGACAAATTTTACAGATGTTAGAGGTCATTCCCCCTCAAACAGACGCTGGCCTTTTGAGCCCTGCATAGTCAGCCAAAACTATGATAAGATCCACTAGTCCCCTACCTTGGTACTAAGCAGGAGATAACAGATACTTTCTTGGCGGTACAAGTAACAACACAGGGGAGTGACATAAACCAGCTTGAATGTAATGGAGAAGCTATGAAAAAGATTGTCCAGTCATTCTGGTTCTGGGGAGGAAATGGGTTCCTAACTTCCCTCACAGATTGGTGCCCTCAAGGCCATTTTTATTCCTCAAGTCTGTCCTTAATGTCCTGCCAATACCATTCAGAACTGGACCCAGTTGGATGGCTGTGGTGCCTGGTTTGGAACAGAGCTGTAAGACAGGAAAATAGAGAAAGCGAAAGACATAATATTAGGATAACAACTCCATTCTTTACTTAATAGTTTCTAAGAAATCACCGCCTAGAATTTCCGAAACCACACTTCATGGCAATTCTACTTACCAAGGCCTGAAATATCCCACTCAAACCTCATCCTACAGCTTTCTTGTCCCACCATTCCCAGCACTACTATATTTCCTTCCCTATAACTCCTCCAAAAGACTCTATGTGACCTGCATATCCATCCATTGCTTCTCCAGATCAAAGATTTCAATTGACGGCACATATCTTCTATATGCTGATTGAGAGTACGCTAGTTTCACTATGCCCATTACCTGGATGCAGTGCTGAAGTCTCCCCACAAGTCATTGCTTGCAGAAACTGGAGTTGGTGCTGGTGTCGTGACAGGAGCAGGAGAATCCAAATCTAAAAGGATATCTAAACACAAGGTAAGAAAAGAAAAAAGAAAAACATAATCAAAATCTAGGAAATGAGAATTTTATGTTCACACAAAAAATCTGTACACAAATGCCACGGCAGCTTTATTCATAATGGTCAAAAACTGTAAACAACCTAGATGTCATTCCTTGGGCAATAGTTACTCACACTGGTATATCCATACCACAGAATACTACTCAGCAATACAAAGGAACAGACTATTGATATACACAACTTGAATGCATCTCAAGGGAATTATGCTGCGTGGGAAAAGCCTGTCCCAAAGGTTACTTGCTGTATGATTTCTTTCACAGAACATTCCTGAAGCGACAAAAGTATAAAGATGGAGAAGAGACTGGTGACTGCCAAGCGTTAGGAATGGGGGAAGAAAGGATGAGAGGGAGATGGGTGTGGCTCTGTAAGGTTGACACAGGGGATCTTTGTAGTGATTAAACTGTTCTATAGCCTGAAATGATGGTGGATCCATGGACCTACACACAACAAAACTGCAAAGAACTGGCCAGATGCAGTGGCTCACACCTGTAATCCCAGCATTTTGGGGGGCCAAGACAGGATCACTGAAGCCCAGAAGTGTGAGGCCAGCCTGGGCAATATAGTGAGACTCTGTTGTCACAAAAAATTTAAAAATCAGCTTGGTGTGGCAGTGTGCACCTGTAGTCCCAGATGTTTGGGAGACTGACGCAGAAGGATCTCTTGAGCTCAGGAGTTTGAGGCTGCAGTGAGCTATGACTGCACCGCTAGCCTGGGCAACAGTGCAAGACCCTGTCTCAAAAAATAAACAAACAAACAAAAAAACCTGCACAGAACTAAATATACAGATCCACACAAATATACACAGATGAGAACATGTAAAATGGTGTAAGCTGAGTAAGATGGGAAAGTGGCATAATGTCAATTTTTGATTTGGAATAATTGACAATAGTTTCACAAAATATTACCAACTGAGGGAAACTGGGAGAAGGGCAAACAGGTCACTTCACACTGTGTCTTACAACTGCGTGCTCATCTACAATTACCTCAAAGCAATCATTTAATTTAAAAAAATCTTAGATACTATCCCCAGTGCCTTCTGGCAACACTTACCAAAAGAAGCAGGCTGTAACATTTTCACCTCAAAAATTCCAGAAAGAGAAAGCTCAGCCTTAGTAATCAATTCAACAAATTATCTGTATTTGTCCTTAATGTATTGTTCAATACAGTAAGTTAAAATTCTCAGATTGTAAGACACAGCTCCCTAATCTTAGAAAATGTCTTTTCTCAGTTCCAATGCTCTCACTTTTCAAATGAGAAGATGTAACTGTATTTATTCTTTCTCCCACCAGACAGAAAAAAAGAATGAAAATGTATGCACAAACCTAGATTTCTTCTCCTTTTCTCCCAATTGCTCTTGTGAAGAAATGGGAAGGTTTAAGAAATAACATTTACTAAATGGTTACCATGTTCCAAGTGCTATGCTAGGTGCTGTCAAATCAGTTAACCCTCACAGCATTGGGATGGCAATTTTTTTATTTTATCTACTTATTTATTTATTTATTTTTGTTTCTTTTTTATGAGACAAGGTCTCACTCTGTCACCCAGGCTGGAATACAGTGGCGCAATAATGGTTCACTGCAGCCTCCCAGGCTCAAGCCATCCTCCCATTTCAGCCTCCCAAATAGCTGGGTCTACAGGCGTGCACCACCACATCCAACTAATGTTTGTATATTTCTGTAGAGATGGGGTTTCGTCATGTTGCCCAGGCTGATCTCAAACTCCTAAGCTCAAGCAATCTACCCAGCTCAGCCTCCCAAAGTGCTGGGATTACAGGCGTGAGCCAAGGTTCCCGTAGGGGTGATTTTACATCTCCAGTTTGTAGATAAGGAAACTGAGACTCAAAAAACTTAAGTAATGTTTACCAAGCACATTCAAATATAAAGTAGCAGAGCCATGACCAAAATCTTGGTCCATCTGACTCAAAAGCTTATAAACATCTAACCAAGAAAAAAGTGAAGGAAATTATCTTTTTAATAAGCATATATTGGCCGGGCGCGGTGGCTCAAGCCTGTAATCCCAGCACTTTGGGAGGCCGAGACGGGCGGATCACGAGGTCAGGCGATCGAGACCATCCTGGCTAACAGGGTGAAACCCCGTCTCTACTAAAAATACAAAAAAAAAAAAAACTAGCCGGGCGAGGTGGCGGGCGCCTGTAGTCCCAGCTACTCCGGAGGCTGAGGCAGGAGAATGGCGTAAAACCCGGGAGGCGGAGCTTGCAGTGAGCTGAGATCCGGCCACTGCACTCCAGCCCGGGCGAAAGAGCAAGACTCCGTCTCAAAAAAAAAAAAAAAAAAAAAAAATAATAAGCATATATTTTCTGTCAAAGAACCTATGAGATACTACGACTCTCAGTTTACCAGAAAAGCTTTGATTACTTGCTAGAAGCTGCCAGAATCACCTTGTCAGTACCATGAGCTATTTCATAGCAAAAACATTAACTCTCTTTGACAAACAGGTGTTACTTAATTAAAATATAAGATTGGATTTCTCAAAATTAGAAGTATCAGATTTACCTGCATCACTGCCTCCATGGTTAGATTTCGGAATGGGTGGTGGGGTGACATGATTGCTGATGGCGACTGAGGAGGACGGTGGGGGAATAGTGACTTTGCCTCCTGGCGGGGGTGGGAGTAAGCTCAGGCCCCCACCCCTTGCAGTCCTGGGCTTAGAAGCACCACCTTTCTTGGTTGTAATGTTCTACAAAAGAAAAAAGGGAGAGCAAGAGAAAGATGTGATAGGCTTATGGAAGCACAGGAAAACAAAATTTTTAAAAACCATACTCACCCCGATACTCAACTTGATGGTTTGTCCTTCCTTGAAGCCCAGATCCAACTTAGGACGAGCGTCCATTTCTTGAGATTCCTTGGAAATCTCAGATTCCTGCTTTACCCACCTTTGGGAACAGAGCAAGTTGTCTTAGTTTGAGATTTCCTGAAAGCAGAGTCTGACATACAAATTTGGGTGTATTTACTTTTATGAAATGGGATTCCAGAAAGCACAGTGAGAGATAAAAACGAGTGAGAAAAGAAAGGAAAAAAAGCCAAGAAAGAAAACAACTGGCGTTCAGTCCCACTGGGGGCTCTCTGAGAAATCTCACAGAATACATGTTAGACTTGCCCCTTCCAAAAGGATGGCATTTAGCCACCAATTCCCATTCCCCACAGTTGGGGGCTGCTCCTGAGGGGGTGTTAGTTTCTTAGTCTTTCCAAGTTAAACCTTGCTCTTAGCCTTCTACAACTTCAAAGAGTCCTGAGGCAGAAAAGGATATGCTTGCTCTTGAGGTAGGAAGCTGACTGTGCACAGTGCGGTCAACCACAGTGGCACCAAAATCAAGCGGGCTAAAGAAATACTGCAAAAGTCACAAAACACGTCAGCTACATAAGGTAAAAAGAGTGGCACATAACTCCCCACATAAAGCCCTGCTGTTACTGTAGACCTCCCTCTACCACCTAAAAGACGGGGCAAATTCTTGTCTGGGAAGTGAGGAGCACCTCTGCCCAGCCACCACCCCGTCTGGGATGTGAGGAGTGCCTCTGTCCAGCTGCCCACTGTCTGGGAAGCGAGGAGCACCTCTGCCCGACTGCCGCCCCATCTGGGAAGTGAGGAGCGCCTCTGCCCAGCCACCGCCTCGTCTCGGATGTGAGGAGTGCCTCTGTCCAGCTGCCCACTGTCTGGGAAGTGAGAAGCGCCTCTGCCCAGCCGCTGCCCCATCTGGGAAGTGAGGAGCGCCTCTGCCCGGCTGCTGTGCAACCTTCCAAGTGTGAAGTGACAGCCTTGTGTGTCACCTTTCTGCCTTCCCCAAGTTTGCATTTTCGACGTTAAAGTTTACTTTTTAATTAAAAGTTTAAAAAAAGAAAAAAGAAAAAAGACGGGGCAAATTCGACAGAGCATCATTTCAGACTACTGCACAAGGGATCTAAAACATACTGCAGGCTATAAGGAAAGGAAACACAGAATAGATGCAAAGATGACCGAAGGAAACAAAAGTGAATGGGGAGATTTATAACCATAATGAAATAGTTTAAGAAATAAAGAAACCAGGAGGAAAAGAGACACTGCCCATTCATGTCAGAAGCAGCAGGCCTATAAGCATTCAACCTGGGAACCAAGGACAAGCTTCACTCACTTGAAGTGATCCTGCAAGGAGACATTAAAGTCGAAGGCATCTCCCCGATCTGTGAAGCCAATGCCAATGAAAGCACTGCGCCCTGTGAAAAGGTAGGAAGACTCGAATAGGAAGTATCCTCTACGGCAGGAGTCCCCAGCCCCCGGGACCAGTCCGTGGCCCGTTAGAAACCAGGCCACACTGCAGGAGGTGAGTTGTACACAAGACAGCAAAGCTTCATTGTATTTACAGCCACTCTCCGTTGCTTGCATGACCACCTGAGCTCTGCCTCCTGCCAGCTCAGTGGCAGCGTTAGATTCTCAGAGGGGTGTGAACCCTACTGTGAACTGCACATGTGAGGGATCTAGGTTATGTGCTTCCTATGAGAATCTGCTGCCTGGTGATCTGTCACTATCTCCCATCACCCCTAGATGGGGGTCTCCCCTTACCCCCGTCTAGTGGCAGGAAAACAAGCTCAAGGATCCCACTGATTCTACATTATAGTGAGTTGTATAATTATTTCATTATACATTACAATGTAATAATGGAAATAAAATGTACAATAAACGTGATGTACTTGAATCATCCTGAAACCGTCCCCTAATGCCGGTCTGTGGGAAACTGTCTTCCACAAAATGGGTCCCCGGTGCCGCAAAGGTTGAGGACTGCTGCTCTATGGCAAATTCTGCCCAGTGAAAATGTAACAGTCTCCCTAACTGGACAGAGTCTGATTGTGAAACGCCTTCTCACAGACCAAGAGCTGATAAGCTACAGAGAGCCCATGCGCTTTTATCCTGCCATAGCTTGGTTTTCTAGAAAAAGTTTCATTGGAACATAGTCAATATCAATGTGTGCATTTATTTTTTTACAGTGCTTTCACACTGCAACAGCAAAACTGAGTGGTTGCAACAGAGGCCACTTGACCCGCAAAACCTAAAATATGTATTATTTGTCTGTTTGCCGATCTTTGTTATAGACCATGGAGAAAAGAGTGAGAATAACTGCCCCACACATAATACGATTCAAGTTTTGCCCCACCAAAAACTACCACAAACAATAAATGGGCAAAAAGTGTTCATTCTTCTTTTTTTTTTGAGATGGAATTTCGCTCTTGTCGCCCAGGCTGGAGTGCAATGGCATGATCTCAGCTCACTGCAACCTCTGCTTCCTGGATTCAAGCGATTCTCCTGTCTCAGCCTCCCGAGTAGCTGGGATTACAGGCATGTGCCACCACACCCGGCTAATTTTTGTATTTTTAGTAGAGACGGGGTTTCATCATATTGGTCAGGCTGGCCTCGAACTCCTGACCTCAAGTGATCCACCCGCCTTGGCCTCCCAAAGTGCAAAATGTGTTAATTCTTTTGTTAGATGTGGCCTTTTGATTTATTTAAGTCTACATATGAATTACCACATCTTGAACTTGTGCTCATATCTATTACAAATAACATGTTAATACTTTTCCTTTAGCAACTATAGTAACTTTAGAGAAAGGGAAGAAAAAAATGAAGTAAACCAAAGAAAGATAAACGCAATCGGACCCACTTTTCACGGCCGTGCATTCACCTGTTTTCCTAACTTCGTTCCATTCACAATCCCAGTTCTCTTACCAGTACCATCCTGGATCCGGATTACAAAGTAGCGGCTGGAATCTGTCACTGTCTCCACAGCAATACCAGGATATTGTTCTACTGGAGCCTGAGCAAAAAGCTCCCCTGACAGATAAGAGAAAGACTTTTTTGAGCAAAGGAAGCCAAAATCCAGAACTCCAATTAACAAGTATTTCCATTCCAGTCCCCAAATTGAAGGTACTTATAAAAGCACACCAAATTAATATCCTTAATGTTAGAAGGTCACCTGTGAAGATTACCTGAAACTTTATCCTCGAGTTTGATATAGGCAATCTTCCCTTTTGAAGTGATTCGGAGGCGACCAGTCCAATCAGGCTGGTCTAATTTCCAGTCAGATGCCCTAGGAGAGGAAAAGAGGAAGGCTCAGGCACAAGTCCTTAATTTACTAAAGCCTACTCAGAATATTTTACTGTATTTCTATTTCCCTGTCCTGGATTACCTATTCTTTCTACCTATTAATCAACAAGAATAATTCATGATATATTTAGATGCTTCATGTTACATATAGTCCAAAGCAAGTAAAAGACAATGCTACTACTTGAGGACTTTGGAGTCCAATAAGCATCATTAAAAAGATGTAAACACACGAATACAAGCAATAAAAAATAAAATTCTGGCTGAGCATGGTGGCTCAAGTCTGTAATCCCAGCACTTTGGGAGGCCAAGGTGGATGGATCACTTAAGTCAAGAGTTTGAGACCAGCCTGGCCAACATGGTGAAACCCTGTCTTCTAAATATACAAAAATTTGCTGGGTATGGTGGCGTACACCTGTAACCCCTTGGGAAGCTGAGGCAGAATTAGTTGAACCTGGGAAGTGGAAGTTGCGGTGAGCCGAGATTGCGCTGCTGCACTCCAGCCTGGGTGACACAACAAGACTTGGTCTCATATAAATAAATAAATAAAATTTCTCATAACGATGCTATTTTCAAACTATAGATGGTATACTAGATAACAATGCTTTATTAATCAGATAACAACAAAGTCTACTAAATTAAATATCCTAGATAATGGGCGCCCTCCCAAATCACTAAATATACTATCTTTCACTGAATTCAATCAATATTTATACAATACTTATTAAGACAGAGGCACCACTGTTTTAGATGCTTGGGATACAACAGCAACCAAAACAAAGATTTCTACCCTCATGAGGCTTACATTTTAATAGAAGATAGAAAATAAAAAAGAAACAAAATAAACAGCATAATTAGTATCTTAGAAAGTGGTTAAGTTCTAAGGTAAAAAGAAAATGTAGAGGCAAATTAGGAAGGTTGAGAAGACAATGGGAGAATGAACAGGTTGTAGCATTCAAGAGGGTGGTTGGGGTAGGTCTCATTAAGGTGAAATGTGAACTAAAATGTGAAGCAAGTGAGTTATCCATACAGATATCTACGGGGAAAAGCATTCTAGATATAGGGAACAGCTAGCCCAAAGGTGCTAAGGTGGGGGCATGCCTGGCATGTTTGAGAGACAGCAAGGAAGCCATAGAACAGAGTAAGAGACAAGGTAGGAGAGGTAACAGAGGGCCAGATCATGCAGGGCCTTGTGGGCCATAGTAACAACTTTAGCTTTCACTCTGAGTGAAAAAAGAGCTATTACAAATTTTAAGCAGAGGTGTGACATGATCTCCCTTATATTCTAAAAAGATTACTACATCTGCTGTCTGGAGAAAAGCTGTAGGGATAAGAGGACTGAAGCAGTGGGATTAGCTAAGAGACTACTACAGTAATCTAGAAAAGTCACAATGGTAGCAGAAGTGGCTAGGTTCTGGATATATTTAGGGTACAAGCAGCAGGATTTTCTAATGGATTAGATATGGGATAGAGGACACAAAGAGAAGTCAAGGACAACTCCAAGGTGTTCAGCCTGAGCAAAGGAGTTGCCAATTATTGAGATGAGGTGGAACACGTCTAGGAAGAAGGATCAGGGATTCAGTTTTAAATATGCTGAGTTTGAGATGTCTAGTAGATTTTCAAGAGATGTAGAGTAGGTAGTAAAATATATGAGATAAGTTCAAGAAAGACATCTGGGCTGGAGATACAAATGTCCATGAGAACATTAGAAATTTATAAAATGTGGTATAATCAACTTGAACAACAACTAAGATTATTTATGATGAATTTTACAAAACATTGTATTTGTGATTTGTTTTGCCAGGAGTATGGAAAAGAGATTAGCAAAGTAAAAGTCATTAATAATTCATTTTTTTTTTTTTTTTTTTTGAGACGGAGTCTCGCTCTGTTGCCCAGGCTGGAGTGCAGTGGCTGGATCTAGCTCACTGCAAGCTCCGCCTCCTGGGTTTATGCCATTCTCCTGCCTCAGCCTCCCGAGCAGCTGGGACTACAGGCATCTGCCACCTCGCCTGGCTAGTTTTTTTTGTATTTTTTAGTAGAGACGGGGTTTCACTGTGTTAGCCAGGATGGTCTCGATCTCCTGACCTCGTGATCTGCCCGTCTCGGCCTCCCAAAGTGCTGGGATTACAGGCTTGAGCCACTGTGCCCGGCAATAATTCATCTTTTAGGAAACCAATGACTAATACTTAAAGGCTAGAAAAGCAACATAAGGTATATCTGAACAAGAATGAGTTCAACAAGATGAGGTAAAAAGCTGAAAGGAAGAAAATGAAAGTGAAAATTAGCACAGGTTTTGAACAGGATCTGTAAAATAAACCCTTCCTATTCTCTTCCCTCTTGATTCCCTGCCCTCAAAGACCCTCCAGTACCTAAATCTGATCCAAATTACAGAGCTCTAAAGTTCCTCATCTATTATACTTTTTTAATGAGTCATTACTTATTATAATCATGCCACCAAAAGCTAATGTAAATGGGCTAATTAAAAATATTAGGAAGAGCCAGGCACGGTGGCTCACACCTATAACACCAGCACTTTGGGAGGCCAAGGCAGGAGGACTGCTTGAGCCCAAGAATTTGAGGTTGCAGTGAGCTATGATCACCCCACTGCACTCCAGTCTGAGCTGAGGTGAGACCCTGTCCCTAAAAAAAAAGAATTAGGAACAAGCCTATTAAATGTATTTTTCTTGGATGAGTTCCTTATTTATCTTGTGTATCTAGTGCCCAATATTTAACAAATTCTGTAAATAAATGGATATTCGTGGCAGCAGATTCCCTCAGCCTTGAGACTTAATTCCTTTCCTACTCCAAGACCTAATCTAAAGAACTCTTGATTTTGCTGGTCCTCTGACAATACTCTAAACTCACCTCACAAATTTTCATTTACCTTAGTAATAAAACTTTATATATATAAATAACCATTACGATGATTCACAGTAAGATTCCACATGTACATTTTCTTATGTCCTTATAGTAGCTATGTGAAGTAGGCATGAAAAGCCTATCATACCTCTCTCTCTCTCTCAATGATGGAAAGGAAAACACAGTAATAATGCCTACCTTCAAAGTCCATTATTCTTTCATTACACTGAAACACATTATAGAGGTTAATACTGATTTAGCTAAGGGAAGAGGGTAGTGAAGAATATTTTTAAAAAACAGTTTTACAGGTTGGAACTGTTTTCTAACCATTTATTTGTGTGTGTGTGTGTGTGTGTGTGTGTGTGTGTGTGTAATAGAGTCTCACTCTTCCACCCAGGCTAGAGTGCACTGGCGCGATCTTGGCTCACTGCAACCTCCGCCTCCTGGGTTCAAGCGATTCTGTTGCCTCAGCCTCCCGAGTAGCTGAGATTACAGGCCTGGGCCACCATGCCCAGCTAATTTCTTTTGTATTTTTAGCAAAGACAGGGTTCCACCATGTGGGCCAGACTGGTCTCAAATTCCTGACTTCAGGTAATCCGCCCGCCTTGGCCTCCCAAAATGCTGGAATTACAGGAGTGAGCCACCGCATCCAGACTGTTTTCTAAGCATTTGTAAGTTTTTTTGTTTGTTTTGAGACGGAGTCGTGCTCTGTCGCCCAGGCTGGAGAGCAGTGGCATGATCTCAGCTCACTACAACCTCCGCCTCCCGGGTTTCAGCGATTCTCCTGCCTCAGCTTCCCAAACAGCTGGCACCAGGGGCGTGCGCCACCACGCCTGGCTAATTTTTTTGTATTTTTGTAGAGATAGGGTTTCACCATGTTGGCCAGGCTGGTCTGGAACTACTGACCTCAAGTGATGCGTGCGCCTCGGCCTCCCAAAGTCCTGGGATTACAGGCGTGAGCCACCACACTCGGCCTAGTAAGTTTCTTCTCAACCCCAGTCTTCCTTCTCATAGTCTAGAAGTCTGGTCAGTGAAAGTCCGGGAACGAACAGCTTACACTAGGTGAATTAAAGTCAATTATTCTCTTTAATCTTATCAGTCACTCAAAGGAAAAATTCCTCCTACTTTCTGAAAAGCCCAGTTTGTCCTTTAATGTCGGCCTAGAGAATAAATCCTGCTTATAATATAAGTGGGTTCTGGTAAACAAGAAAGATTATGCAGACAAAAAGAAAACTACCATTTATCAAGCATTTATTATGTGCCAGGCATCATGTCCATTCCTGTGAAAATTAAGTTAGAGGGCCCAGCACAGTGGCTTATACTTGTAATCCCAGCACTTCAGGAGGTTGAGGTAGGTGGATTGCCTGAGGGCCAGGAGTTCAAGACCAGCCTGGCCAACATGGTGAAACCCCATCTCTACTAAAAATACAAAAAATTAGCCGAGCATGGCGGTGCACATCTGTAATCTCAGCTATTCAGGAGGCTGAGGCCACAAGAATCGCTTGAATCTGGGAGGCAGAGATGGCAGTGAGCCATGATCACACCACTGCACTCCAGCCTGGGTGACAGAGCAAGACTCTGTCTCAACAAAAAAAAAAAAGAAAAGAAAAGAAAGAAGGAAGGAAGGAAGGAAGGAAGGAAGGAAGGAAGGAAGGAAGAAAGGAAGGAAGGAAGAAAATTAAGTGAGAGGATCCTACAAGGTAAGTATTGTTACAGTCATTTTTACAAATGAAGAAACTAACATTCAAAAGTGGTAAGTGATTTGCCAAAAGCAACCCAGCAAATAAATATTGTTATTCAAACTTAATTTTGCTCTCTTCATGTACTATACTAAAAAAGTGACTGATGATAACATGTCTCTTGGAGGATAAAAAAATGCCAATAGGCATGAAAAACACAGAAGTATAACAGGAAAAAAAGGAAAACTAAGAAACCGCTTTAATGGCTCAGTGCAGTTAACTGATGTAAGTATAAAGGTTGTGGAAAACTAGGAAGTGAAGATAGAGAATGCATACGGGTGAGAGAGGCGAGGTGTTTTAAAAAGCTTGAAGTAGGCCAGGCGCAGTGGCTCATGCCTGTAATCCCAGCACTCTGGGAGGCCAAGGCGGGCGGATCACAAGGTCAAAAGTTTGAGACCAGCCTGGCCAACATAGCGAAACCCCGTCTCTACTAAAAATACAAAAATTAGCCAGGTATGATGGTGTGCACCTGTAGTCCCAGCTACTTGGGAGGCTGAGGCAGGAAAATCACTTGAACCAGGGAGGTGGAGGTTGTGGCAAGCTGAGATTGTGCCACTGCACTCCAGCCTGGGCAACAGAGAGAGACTCCATCTCAAAAAAAAAAAAAACAAAACTTGAAGAAAAAGAATATAATCCCACTTCAATGTGTATCATATCCTTAACTCCTAAAGTTGGAAGTAATGAGCTATTTCACCTTATTTAACAGTTCAATTAATGCCAATTTATGTGATTAGGTTTCTCCGTGTAATCTGCCGATTTCTTCTTTCAGTCAACATTTACAGAGTGCCCAAAGTGTACCAGATACTGTACTAGACCCTGGGAATATAAAGTTAAAAAGATCTCAAGTTGTTCACAGTCCAGTCTGGAGAAAAAAGGAGACTAAACAATCCATTACAATACAAAATGAAGAGCCCTGGAATACAGACAAGAACAAAGTGCTATGCAGGAACAGAAAACCAAACACCACACGTTTTCACTCACAAGTGGGAGTTGAACAATCAGAGTGTATGGACACAGGAGGGGGGAAAAACACGCACTGGGGCCTCTCAGGGTAGGGGCGAGGGTGACAGGTTGACAAATGCAGCAAACCACCATGGCACATGCATACCTATGTAACAAAACTGCACATTCTGCACATGTATCCCAGAACTTAAAGTTAAAAAAAAGAAAAAAGAATAAGGTGCTATGGAAGCACACAGGGTGCATATCTAAACCAGAATGGAAGGGTCACATAGGGCTTCCCAAAGAAGGTGATGTTTAAGTGACTCATATAGTACCTGTAACTACCATCTAAAAGCATGTTGATTTCTACTCAGGGTCAGTTTGGGGTCCAACTAAAAACTTATTAAAAACAGAACTGCTACTTCTTTGCCAAAGGTGCAACCCACAGGGCCCAGTGCACAGGTCAGCAAGCATAAAAATATCAATTCATGATGAATAAAACTCCAGTAAGGGGCAAAATAATAGACATAAGGAGAGGGTAATTTTTCAGCCAAGGTAATGATAAATGCCAGGAGGAAAAATCGCAATGATGATGTGGGTCAGAGAGAAGAATAAGAACAGTATCTTGGCCAGGTGCAGTGGCCCACACCTGTAATTTCAACATTTTGGGAGGCTGTGGCAGGAGAATCACTTGAGGCCAGGAATTCGAGACCAGCCTGCGCAATATATCAAGATCCTGTCTACACAAAAAAATTTAAAAATTAGCCAGGCATGGTGAGGCAATGCCTGTAGCCCTAGCAACTTGGGAGGCTGAGGTAGGAGGATCCCTTGTGCCCAGGAGTATGCAGCTGCAGTGAGCTATGGTCACACCACTGCACTCCAGCCTGGATGATAGAATGAGTCCCCACCTCTCTTAAAAAAAAAAAAAAAAAAACCGACGGCTGGGTGCAGTATCCCACCTGTAATCCCAGCACTTTGGGAGGCCAAGGTGGGCTGATCACAAGGTCAGGAGTTCAAGACCAGCCTGGCCAACTTGGTGAAACCCCATTTCTACTCAAAATACAAAAATTAGCTAGGTGTGATGGTGCGTGCCTGTAATCCCAGCTATTCAGGAAGCTGAAGCAGGAGAATTGCTTGAACCCGGGAGGCAGAGGTTGCAGTGAGCTGAGACTGAGCCATTGCACTCCAGCCTGGGCAACAAAGCGAGACTCCATCTCAAAAAAAAAAAAAAAAAAAAAAAAACTAACAAATAGTATTTATAACTGCTTTACTGCATTTCCTACATTCTTTCACATCCATTATATGACTTAATTTTACTCTCCCAAAAACCCTTGTTAAGTACATTATCAGGAGAGCGCAGGTATCATCACTAACAGTTTTTGTTTTTTTTTTTTTCTGTTTTACAGATGAGAAAACTGAGGCTTGGAAAGGGCTCACACTCATATTGTTTAACATGAAACCAGTGAACTGTCTTTCAACTACATAATGTCCTACAGCATCCTCAGAACCTCACAGTCATTGGATTACAAGGTGGTTAGTTAAGCCCCACAGAGAAAAATGCTGCCTCAACTTTGGAGGGAAAAGGTGTAGGAGAGGTTAAGAAGGGAGGTAGTGAAGGAAGACAGAAAATACTATCTAATCATCAAGAAAATACAATGAGAAGAAACAGAATGAACACCATTGTAAAGCTTATGATCATAACCTTTGCTCACTGGTAAAACAGCTGAAGGAAAAACCGAGTGGTGGATGATGACAGTTGGTGACGAAATTGACAATAGTACAAAAAACAAATCGGATCATCCAGAGAGTGGCAAGCAACACGATTACCCATAAATGTGCATGGGGAACCGGAAACGTGTGTGACCTGGAAATGTGCATGGGGAACTGGAAACGCGTGTGACCTGGAAATGTGCATGGGGAACTGGAAACGCGTGTGACCTGGAAATGTGCATGGGGAACTGGAAACGCGTGTGACCTGGAAATGTGCATGGGGAACTGGAAACGCGTGTGACCTGGAAATGTGCATGGGGAACTGGAAAGGGGAACTGGAGAGAGGATGAGGATGATAAGCTGAAGGACGCAGGGAAGAGCGAATGAAAGGGGACTGGCGATGGAGCAGGCACGACTGAAAGTGGATGATGGGGAGCAGATGGGTGTCCCAGCGGGTTACGGGGGAGGCGGAGTTGAATAATGCAGAGTGGTCATTAAAAAAAACAAACAAACACGGCAGAAATATGGTGATGACAGTCCAGAGTGGAGATGGAGCAGGAAGTCAGGGAGATGACAACCCAGGTAGGGAGGCTAGCAAGGTGACAATACAGAGGTAGTAGTGGCAGGGACAGGCAGCGTGCTAGCTGAGGAGGAAGCTGTCATCTGCGACAAAGTACGCGTGTGCGGCAGCGCCTCGGGGTTAGTACCTGTAACCGCGGTTGGAGGCCCGGGGCGGAATCCGGTAGACGCTGACGTCCGGCTTCACACACAGCACAGACTCGTACTCCAACTCGGCCGCCATCTTGGCTCCGCTGTCCGCGCTGCCGGGGGCGAAACGTAAGACCGGGGGCGGAGCACGGGAGGCGGAGATGCAAAGCGCGACAACTTCTGCTTGCGTCACTTCCGCGCGAGTTCAAGTTCGTTTCTGATATTAACCTCTTCGGTGACGCGGGGAGCCATATTGAAACCTGGAAACGATGAGGCTGCGCGGCTCACCATCTTGGGTAATGGCAAAGATGCCTCCAAGTGCATGACTCTCGTTATGGAAATCTCTCTCCCGGAGAGGTGCTTAGGAAAAGCGCCATCTTACTCTAGGCAGGTTCCTGGAGTGCCCCACGAGGACGAGGACCGTATTGAATCCTGACGGAGTTTCTTCCAGGAGTCACTTCCTAACTGTAGTCTCCTGGCAGAAAAGAGGCATCCGCCAGCCGGTAATGCCAGACGAGATACCTACAGAAAATGATGTATGAGCTGGTCATAGACACGGTGAATTTCAACTCTCCAGAGTCTAAACGCTGAAAACACCCAACTTGATTTAGTGCCTTACACTCTTTATCTCCGATTTTTCAGGACGACACCTGTTAAAATGTTTTGCCACACTTTCAACGTGTATTTCGATTATCTTTTTGGAAAATTTAATCCTGTTAAATAGACTCTAAATGCGATCAACCCAATTCCTGATAAAATTGGAAGCATAATGAACTATCTAATGGCCGCTATTAGCTCCCAGTTCTATTATGATGATAAATGCTACCGAACTCGCACCATAAATATGATCTTTCTGCGCCCCAAAAGTAAACTTAACCACAACACCGTAACTTAGTACAGATAGCAAGTGGCAAAACCGAGATAGGAACTCAAGCCTTCCTCATTACAACAGCAGCAGTCTTCATCACTTTGTTGACTGGTTGAAAACCTGCCTCTAATTTGTCTACTCCACCTTGGAAAGTGATATCTTAAATTTCAAAAAGAATTACAATATTTATCCCCGGCGAGGACGTGAGGAATAGTCTAATCTCATACACTGTTGGCAGGAATGTAAATTGGCACAGCATTTTTAAAAGGGAAATTAACAGAATTTATCAAAATATTAATTGGACGTAATCTTCCATTTAGCAGTTTCACTAATAAGTATTGTAGAGAAATCCTTATATGCACAAAAAAGTAGGTACAACAATACTACAGCATTGTTTGTAGTAGTGAAAAAAATGGAAACAACATGACCATCTATCAATGGAAAATGGTTAATGGCACATCTATTACTATGAGATGTTTTGAACTAAAGAGCCATTGAAAGAGATCAAGATTTTTTAAAGCCACCTGCAAAAAACATACAGCATTATCAACTTTTGTCGAAACACCCCAAAAGTATATATGTATGCATGTAAATGCATTGAAAAGGCTTTCAAAGGATATAGGGCTAAGTGGGGAAAAGAAATTTATTTTCTCCTCCATATATTTCTCTGTTAAGATTTATATAGCTGTTACCTTCACTGAATACATGTTAAAAGAAAAATAAAGACAAAAAAGTGGTTTATTACTTCTTGTTCCATATTTCTGACCCTATGATCTCATCTGAAGCCTAGGTCATATGACTACACCACATTGTACCTCTTTTTTTCTCTCTCTTCTGTGTTATCACTGGCAATCATTTTTGGAGGATTCTGGCTTCTGGTTCACCTTCTTACTGGTTTACACTCTTCCTCTTCTCCCAAATCTTTTAGAGATTTCGAAGTCCATATAGTTAACTCTTCCTAGCTATACAATCTCCTGACATAAATCTAACCATCTTTACCTCTCTTTTCTACCTCACCTGTTATTCTTCATGTTCTGCACATTGTTAGCCTTCTCCTCTTTATTCCTCCCCTCTCCTTGTTTCAACAGTTCTCTTGCCAGCATCCTTAAGCTTCCTTTCCTCTTTGTCTTTCCATCACAGCCAACCCAAAAGACTCCAGTCATAGGTATTCCAACCATCTCCCTCCATCATTCTCCAAAAGCAAATCATGCAAGTATAAAGATTGGTGTCCCTAAAAGTTTATGGGTTTGAGTCTCAGCTTTGCCTTTTAACACCCAGATTTGCCATTGCTAGTTTTTATTTTCATTCCCTTTAATGATTGTTCCAAATTTTGCTGCCCTTTCAGGCCTTCAACTCTAAGTCTTCTCCTTTTCTTTCTTGACAGGTGAAATATCTCACTACTTCCCTGAAAAAAGAAAGTTTATGCGAACTCTCTCAACTTAATGACACCCTATTCATAGTCCTATCTGCATCTTCACCTATTCTTTTTCCTGTCCACTTATGTGTGCCCTGGATTCTCCCCAATCTCCTCAGGCACCTGGCTTAATCAGTTATCTCCTTTCTTTCCTGTATTTTAAAACTCATTTTCCATTCACCCCTTTCCCTCAGCATATAAGTATATTCAAGTCCTTTCACACAAAAAAAACTTAACCATGTTTTTTCTTTATATAAATTTAAATTTCCCTTCCCTTGCTTCATCTCAACAAAAACAGAAAAAAATACAGTCTTCCTCACTCTCACCCACAATGTCCTCTCTAGCTTAACTGATCACATTGCCATAATTTTCCATACATGCCATTTTTATTCATGCTGAACATATTTGCACAGACTGAAATGCCCTTCCCATTCATTCCTTGGTAAGATGCCTTTAGATCTAATCCAAATATCAATTTATCTGAGAAGTTTTCCTCAACTTCTCTATATAGAACTGGCAAGTGCCTCCTCTATGCGCCCACATTTTTATACCTGTTTTAGTTCTTATCACATTGCATTCAACTGCTTGTTGGCATATCTGTTTTCCAAGGGAAAGAAACAGGTTTGTGTTTTCCTAGCATCTAGCACAGTTTTCAGACTATAGTAAGAATTCTGTATGTTTATTTGCTAAATGAGTGATCATTTCAGCCAGCCTTCACAGGGATGATTTGTTCTTTCCCAATCAAAATAATTAAAAATGTCTTGGGCCTACGGCCGGGCGCGGTGGCTCAAGCCTGTAATCCCAGCACTTTGGGAGGCCCAGACGGGCAGATCACGAGGTCAGGAGATGGAGACCATCCTGGCTAACACGGTGAAACCCCATCTCTACTAAAAAAAAAAATACAAAAAACTAGCCGGGCAAGGTGGTGGGCGCCTGTAGTCCCAGCTACTCGGGAGGCTGAGGCAGGAGAATGGTGTGAACCTGGGAGGCGGAGCTTGCAGTGAGCTGAGATCACGCCACTGCACTCCACCCTGGGCGACAGAGCGAGACTCCGTCTCAAAAAAAAAAATGTCTTGGGCCTGCACAGTAGCTCATGCCTGTAACCTCAGCACCTTGGGAGGCCGAGGCAGGCAGATCACTTGAGGTCAGGAGTTCAAGACCAGCCTGGCTAACATGTTGAAACCCTGTCTTTACTAAAAATACAAAAACTAGCTGGCCATAGTGGTGCGTGCCTGTAATCCCAGTTACTCGAGAGGCTGAGGCAGGAGAATCGCTTGAACCCCGGAGGTTGCAGTGAGCCAAGAACACGCCGCTGCACTCCAGCCTGGGATACTGAATGAGACTCCCTATAAAAAAAAAAAAAAAAAAAATTAAAAATGTCTTGTCTTGAACTTATCTTTGCCCACCACTAGGGAGTAGTAGCTACACAGCTCACAGGTTCTGGGCTGACAGCAGACTGTGCTGAAAGTCAAGCTAGTGTTCTTGTATGTGACTCTGTAAGTATATGTGATTTAACCAAGTTTAACAAAAGCACTTTTGTTGAAATTCATGGAGGCCTTACCCATCTCAAATCTTGATCACTTTTAGATGTAATTTAAACATGAAAATAACTTATGGTTTTCTTAACTTAGCCCCACCAGTAACATATTTCCCAGCTCTTCTTTAAGCACACACACAAAAGATATTTATCACAGATTAAATTCTGACTTATCTTTGCTCAGAGTACTGCTATCAATGTATTTGTTAAAGTATAATTTTCCTAAATGCTGAAGTTGCTACACATGCAGTGGTAATAAAAATTGTAATGAGATTCGAATCATAGTTTACAGGAATTTTTTAGCTAGAGTAGACCTTAATAACCTTTTAGTTCAGATCTCATCTAAAGACGTAGTTGGTGATGCAGTCAGGATTAGAACTTCCTATCTTGTGATTTGCAAACTAACACTCTTTCCACCGTGAGATGGGTAAGGCCTCCATCAATTTCAACAATTCAAAAAACAAACACTTTTTGAAGTTGAAAACACTGTATTGGTCTTACCATGATTTCATATTTTAATCAAATAGCAATTAAAATCAGCCATTGACCTAAATCTAGCCATACCTACTCCTTGCTGTGCCGTGTTGTGCTGCAGCTGCTGTGTCAGGTTAAACTGGCTTTGCTTGTAAATTTGACAGTCTTCAAATCTGAGGGGTAATGAATTCTAACTTTGATTTATGTACTGCTGTATGGCCAACACCTAGAACAGTGCCTGGCACATAGTAGGTGTTCAATCAATATTTGTGGTTTCAATGACGATAATCTAGAAACCTAGAGAGAAAAAAAATAAAAAAGATTGAGAGTCCTATAACTACAGAACTTAGGATCAAAGCCACTTTAGTATTAACACTATTCATGAAGAAAACACATCAGGTTCTACAGCCTGAAAAGCAAAGGATATGTCTCACTCGGGACACTTTAAGTTAGAATTATGTTTCCTGATGATTTAAGGGAAATAGCCTTTCCTCCTACATGTCCAAGCTATATAATAGCTTCAGAACATGAATAAAACTTGGCCCCAGGGAGATTTACAGCAATGACTCACGCTTTGTGAATCTCTGCTCCTTAATGAGGATGTGAGGTGTCTGGCAGGTGCTGGGTGTGATTAGGAGAAGGACCAGGCCCTAAATCTAAAGATATCTGCTTTTTCCCCCAACTCCATCATCCCCTACTACACCATCAAATGGAAATCCAACAGAAAGTATTTATACTACCTGCTATAGTTACTAGAGTGCAGATGGCTTACTAAGGAAATAGTTGATTTCCAGAGTGATGAGCTTATGCATTGAAAAGTCTTAGAGGACATTTCTCAGACCCCAGATTGTCAAAAATTTAAATATCTGTCAATACCCAGTGCCGGTAAGGATGTGGGGCAATGGGAACTTTGGCAGTATCTGGTAAAATGGAATATGCTCCTACCGCATTACACCTGAATTCCCTACTTAGGTAGAGCAACTCCTGCAAATATACAGTAGGAAAAAATGTGCAAGAATTTCACTGCAGTGCTGTTTACTACTTATAATACCAAGACATTGGAAATAACTCAAGTGTCCATCATTAGAACAAACAATGGGATAGTATAAATAGTGAATATACATGAACTACTTGCTGTGTGCTTCAACATAGATAGATGACAAAAATACAATATTAAGCAAGGGAAAACAAATTTAAAAATAAAACTGTCCTATTTATACAATCTTCAAAAAAAGGCAAATCTAAGATGGTGTTAACATTTTTTGAAATGTGAGGAAATGATAAATACAGCCCAGGCATGGTGGCGAGCGCCTGTAATCCCAGCTACTCCAGAGGCTGAGGCAGGAGAATCACTTAAACTCAGGAGATAGTGATTGCCGTAAGCCAAGATCGTGCCATTGCACTCTGGCCTGCACAACAAGAGTGAAACTCCGTCTCAAAAAAAAAAGAAAATGATAAATACAAAATTTCCAGTTGTGATTACTTGGCAAGGAGGTGCAGGAGGTAGAACAGGGTAGTTTGCAGAGGGTACTTGAGAGAAAATGGTAGCAATCTATTTCTAATGCTGAATGGTAAGCTCATGGATGGTACTTTTATTATTCAGAATGTATCTATTAATTATATGCACTCTTCCAAATATATGATATAACACACAATAAATTATGGTGAACAACTAAGTCCTCAGATACAGATTTTAACAATAAACATTCTGTATAATAATAATGACGATCATATTACCTAATATTTATATAAGATCTTTAAGATTACAAAATGCTTTCACACATACTATCTCATTTATTTCTCACAACAATCTCATATAGTAGGTAATGTTATTCCCATTTTCATACAAAGTATGCTGAGTTACAGAAAGGTCAGTGACTTGCTCATGTAATATTTAAGTGTCAGGAACAGAACCCTAAATTCCTGGTACCAAAGCAACCGCTGACTATAACTTATACTTAAATGTTTGTATGTATTACCAGCACTGCTATGGCTATGGTTGAATTATAGTAATAACTAAAATTTATCAATTACTGAGTACTGTTCTACATGCTTATATGCATTTTATCACTAATCACATGACATAGATACTATTATGATCATGCCCACTCTACAGATGAAGAAACTGATACATTGTCATTAAATAATTTGTCCACAGTCATAAGTGGCAGACATATATCTAATTATCTCCAAGCCCAAGTCATTAACCAAAATGCAAGTCTGTGTCAATAATGTGTTCCTTCTTTCTTCAACCTCTTCATCTATCAAATGGACAGAATATACAATAGTTATAGCGATTACAGTAGATACTTGTTATTTATGGATCACATATTTGCAAATCAGGTACTTATTAGAATTTATCCAGCTGTCAGACAAGGTGACACTGCCTTCTTGTTTTAGCTTTCATACTATAAACAAGTATCCTTTTCGCAGTCTATTTAGTGCCATGTTTTTTGAATTTTTGGTTTTTTGTTGTTTTTAAATGATTTTACCACTTAAAATGGCCACTGAGCATAGTGCTGAAATACCATCTAGTATTCCTAAACATAAGAAGGCTTTGATATACCTTACAGAAGAAACATGCGTGTTAGATACACTTCATTTGGGGATGAGTTATAGATCTATTGTTATAAAGGTCAATGCTAATAAATCAGCAAGGTATAGTAAATAAGCCATTGGCCGAGCGTAGTGGCTCATGCCTGTAATCCCAGCACTTTGAGAGGCCAAGGCGGGTGGATCACCTGAGATCAGGAGTTTGAGACCAGCCTGGCCAACAGAGCGAAGCCCAGCCTCTACTAAAAATACAAAAATTAGCTGGGTGTCGTGGCAGGCACCTGTAATCCCAGCTACTTGGGAGGCGGAGGCTGGAGAATCGCTTGAACCCAGGAGGCGGAGTTTCCAATAAGCCGAGATTGTGCCATTGCACTCCAGTCTGGGCGACAAGGAGTCTCCGTCTCAAAAATAATTAATAAATAAATAAGCCATCTTTAAACAGAAACACACATAAAACAAGATTATGGATTGATTGGTCGGACATGGTGGCAGACGCCTGTAATCTCAGCTACGCAGGAGGCTGAGGCAGCAGAATCGCTTGAACCTGGGAGGTGGAGATTGCAGTCAGCCCAGATTGTACCACTGCACTCCAGCCTGGCAGACAGAGCAAGACTCAGTCTCAAAAAAAAAAAAAAAAAAGTATTGATCGTTTGATGACTTTATAAAACATGACTGCCGGCCGGGCGCGGTGGCTCAAGCCTGTAATCCCAGCACTTTGAGAGGCCGAGAGGGGCGGATCACGAGGTAAGGAGATCGAGACCATCCTGGCTAACGCGGTGAAACCCAGTCTCTACTAAAAAATACAAAAAAACTAGCCGGGCAAGGTGGCAGGCGCCTGTAGTCCCAGCTACTCGGGAGGCTGAGGCAGGAGAATGGCGTAAACCCGGGAGGCAGAGCTTGCAGTGAGCTGAGATCCGGTCACTGCACTCCAGCCTGGGTGACAGAGCGAGACTCTGTCTCAAAAAAAAAAAAAAAAAAAAAAACATGACTGCCTAGAATAATGAGAATATTCACATTTAGGGGAACATTCCAGCTAACAGCAGAAGCTCTGGAGGCCAACTCTTTGGTTCTAGCTCTGCCATTTACAAAGTGGTGTGAACTTGGGTAAATAGCCACTTTGCAAGTCAGTGTCCTGTTTGACACTGAGTTACCTATCTCATCACTGGGTTGTTGTGTGAGTTAAATAGCATACAACCAATGAAGTGCTTAGCACAGAGCCTAGTTAATAAACCATCCTGTGTACATTATTACTATTATTGATACTAACTAGCATTTGAAATAAGTGTTATCATGTTTGTTTAGGGAAATATAAACAATGATACAATTGATATTTTGGTACTTCAGAAGATATACAACAGAACATAACAACTAAAATATAATTGCCATTTTAAAACCTTTTCTCGCTAGGCGCAGTGGCTCACGCCTGTAATCCTGGCACTTTGGGAGGCTGAGGTGGGCGGATCACAGGGTCAGGAGATTGACACCATCCTGGCCAACACAGAGAAACCCTGTCTCTACTAAAATACTAAAAATTAGCCAGGCGTGGTGGCGGGGACCTGTAGTCCCAGCTATTCGGGAGGCTGAGGCAGGGGAATCGCTTGAACCCAGGAGGCAGAGACTGCAGTGAGCGGAGATCACACCACTGCACTCCAGCCTGGGGACAGAGTGAGACTCCGTCTCAAAAAGAAAAAAAAAAAAAAGAAACACCTTTTCTCCTAATGGCTAACAAATCTGCTCAGTGTAGTATGATTTGAAGAGATTTAGAAGGAGCATTTTATCTGAAAAGTTTATGTATCATCACCTTCTTTTGCCTGCATTTTAGTGGAAATGAAATGGAGAAGAAAGAGCAAAGGAGAAAAGAAATGGAGAACACATTTTCTTTCTTTCTTTTTTTTTTTTTTTTTTTTTGAGATGGAGTCTACTCTGTCTTCCAGGCTGGTGTGCAGTGGTGTGATCTCAGCTTAGTGCAACCTCTGCCTCCCAAGTTCAAACAATCCTCCTGCCTCAGCCTCCCTAGTAGCTGGAACTACAGGCTTGCACCACCATGCCCGGCTAACTTTTGTATCAAAAATATATCTTGACCTACATTTACGAGAGCCATCTACCCCTCAGTAGTCCTCTATTCTGTCTCCCCTCCAAAAAAAAAAAAAGTTTCTATGACTTCTCATGAGATCAGTTAGACACACACAGAAGACTTGTCTCTGTAGCAGGACAAGCCGCAGACAAAACCCCTCAGACGCTGAGTTAAAGAAGGAAGGGCTTTATTCAGCCAGGAGCTTTGGCAAGACTCATGTCTCCAACAGCCGAGCTGAGTGAGCAATTCCTGTCCTTTTTAAGGGCTCACAACTCTAAGGGGGTCCGCATGAGAGGGTCGTGATCAACTGAGCAAGCAGGGGGTATGTGACTGGGGGCTGCACACACCAGTAATGAGAACGGAACAGAACAGGACAGGGATTTTCACAGTGCTTTTCGCTGCAATGTCTGTAGTCTATAGACAACATAATCAACTAGGTCAGGGGTCCATCTTTAACTACCGGGCCCAGGGTGTGGCACTGCGCTGTCTGCTTGTGAATTTCATTTCTGCCTTTTAGTTTTTACTTCTTTTTTTCTTTGGAGGCAGAAATTGGGCATAAGACAATATGAGGGGTGGTCTCCTCCCTCATTCCCCCCCTTTCAGAATCTCACTCAATAGTGAGAGTTCTCACTTTTATTCTCACTACCCATGTCTTCTTGCAAGACAGATCCATAGTGATTCATATAGCACATTTGTGCTGAAGCATTTTGGTGAACTAAGGTAGCAATGAAGCTTTTTATCATTTGAAGAAGTACAGGTAGCAAACAAGGGAGCAATAAGCAGGTTTCTCTTACTGTTATAACTCCCATTATAAGAGTTTTAAATCTTTCTAGTGCTAGGAACCATTTTCCAAACATGGCCCCAGGATCAAATCCATGCCACACTTGCCCGGGCACATGTGCCAGTTTTGTCATATCTTTAACTATGTCTTCAACTACTTGCCCTTGATCATCTATGTGTAGACAGCGATTAGTAAGGTTAAATTTCCTACAGACCCCTCCTTCAGCGGCTAGCAAGTAGTTGAGAGTCAATCTATTTTGATAGATAGCATTTCTCATCTGAGTTTCTTGCCAGGCCAGAGTAGTCAAGGCTCTGCTGGTCTTATTAGTGATTATTTCTAAGACAGCTTGTATCCATATGATTCGGTTGAGCATGTAAATTTGGGTCAGGTATCCTCACAAGCCATCTTGTGCCTATGTACCAGGCCTATAGTATTGTACGATTCTCTCAGGGGACCATTCATCATCTTTTTAATTTTCTACAGCTATGCTTCTCTTTTTGCGGGAAGCACAGACAGGGAAGCCCAGGAGTTTGCCTGTTTTTATGGTCAGTAGGAAGAAAGATGGTTTAATAGTGCCAATAACTCAACTACCTGCCCCATTGGTCAGGTAATTTGGTGTAAGCTCTATGCCCATATATCCAGTATAATCCAGTAGGGGCCGTCCAGTCCCGGTGGGACTCCGGGTGGGTCCACACGGTTTGCGACTTTGGGAATTTACTAAATGGATTTTTCTTAGTTTGTGGGTTGAACTCCACTGGGTGGCTGTGTTTGTAGTATTATTATACAGTTTTTGCCCAAGGCAGCTGAGTCTTCCCACAGGAAGGATGAAGTCCTTTCTCCCTCTTGCTATACAGTATTGTCTAATGATTGAGGCTTTTAGGACCCAGAAGTGATCAGGGTGATTCTTTTGAGCCAGGAATTTATCAGGAACTGGGTCTGTAGGTACTAATTCTCAGGCTTCCCATGGCCATTGATCTCCCATTACCATTCCTCTACATACATAACATGAAGTGACATTGAGAGACTGGGCTACAGTATGCTCAGCTAATTGCAAAAACAAATTTCTTGTTTTTCCTGGAATTTCTGGTACTGGCACATTCAGTTTATCATAGAAGGTTTGAAATACAGGCTCAGGAGAGCGTTTATAAACTCCTCAAACCATCATATTTACTCAAGGATCCAGTCCAGCCTCATCGATTCCTAGGGTTACATGCTCCCCTTTTTTCCAGCGAGGATCAGGGGGGTTGGTTTTTTTTTTTTTTTTTGAGCCGGAGTCTCGCTCTGTCACCCAGGCTGGAGTGCAGTGGCCAGATCTCAGCTCACTGCAAGCTCCACCTCCCGGGTTTACGCCATTCTCCTGCCTCAGCCTCCCGAGTAGCTGGGACTACAGGCGCCCGCCACCTCGCCCGGCTAGTTTTTTGTATTTTTTTTTTTTCTCTTTTTTTTTTTTTTTTTTTGAGGCGGAGTCTCGCTCTGCCGCCCAGGCTGGAGTGCAGTGGCGCGATCTCGGCTCACTGCAAGCTCCGCCTCCCGGGTTCACGCCATTCTCCTGCCTCAGCCTCCTGAGTAGCTGGGACTACAGGCGCCCGCAACCGCGCCCGGCTAATTTTTTTGTATTTTTAGTAGAGACGGGGTTTCACCATGGTCTCGATCTCCTGACCTTGTGATCCGCCCGCCTCGGCCTCCCAAAGTGCTGGGATTACAGGCGTGAGCCACCGCGCCCGGCTAGTTTTTTGTATTTTTTAGTAGAGACGGGGTTTCACCGTGTTAGCCAGGATGGTCTCAATCTCCTTTTTTTTTTTTTTTTTTTTTTTATATGGAACGCTTCACGAATTTGCGTGTCATCCTTGCGCAGGGGCCATGCTAATCTTCTCTGTATCGTTCCAATTTTTTTTTTTTTTTTTTTTAGTATATGTGCTGCCGAAGCCAGCACGGTCTCAATCTCCTGACCTCGTGATCTGCCCGTCTCGGCCTCCCAAAGTGCTGGGATTACAGGCTTGAGCCACCGCGCCCGGCCAAGGGGTTGGTTATTACTAGTTCTAAGGGATTACACTGACCACTGGTACAGGAAGGGCCACTTCTCCCTTTTTGAAGGTGAACAGGATCTTTTTTGTTTTTTTATCCAAGTAGCCTAAATGACACAAGAGTAGTATCCACATTCATTTCCACACAGTCCTAATTCATGACAAATGTAGTTATTTTCTGACATACAGCCTCTTTTCTAATTAAGAGAACCACATCCTATTCCTAACTTATTACTACTAATGACAGTACAGGCATCAAACTTCAAGGTGACTTGTTTGGGCACCCCTTTTTCTTTTGTTTTGGCTAACACTTTACTCGTATCATTTATGAGCCCCCACCAGTCCTCAGTCCTTAATCTTATTTAGAAAACTGTGGTCATGGGAGGCTCAGATGGGTCATAACACACATCAGGTTGGTCATTTCCTGGGCTACATACCTTGCATAGAATAGCATCATACAAACAAGTTTTTTTTAGAGTCTTCATACACTTGCAATAATCATAAAATAATAGGACCGTAGCAACTTTTTGTCCTACCTCAGTGACTTGATGTATACACTGGGAACAGTCCTCAATCTAAGGAAGGTCAGTTAAAGTCCTTACTGTACAAGTCCAAATTTTAATGAAAATGAGCCCTGCGATGACTTTTCTCAAGCTTCAGCTTGCGGGGTGACTGGAGCAGGATTTGTCGTCTTCTTCAGAGTCACTTTGCAGGGGTTGGTGAAGCTGCTCCCGTCCACGTACCGCTCACAGTCTACCGATGTTCAAGGATGGTCTCGGAGGTTGGGCCTGCTAGAATAAACTGAGTCCAACACCTCTACACAGTTACGTTCAACTGGACTCTCTGATCCCAGGAGCAAGGTGGCGGGGTTTAGGATGTTGCAGACTTCAATGGTTATGCGGGGATTTTCACAGAGCAAGCTTTGGTACTCGGTTAATCTAGCATTTGTTAACCAATGATGTCCTTTGGTAGTCATTAAAGTTACCACAGCATGGGGGGCCTTTATATTCAGGTTTTGCCCAAGGGTTAGTTTATCTGCTTCTGGCGCTAACAGGGCCATTGCTGCCAGGGCCATTAGACATGGGGGCCAGCCTTTGGAAACCCCGCCTAGTTGTTTTGAGAGATAGGCCACCGGCTTCGGCCAGGGCCCCACAGTCTGGGTTAAAACTCCAACTGCTATTTTTTCTCTTTCTGACACACAGTGTTAAAGGGTTTTTTCAGGTCAGGTAGCCCCAGGGCTGGGGCCCCCTTGACTTTTTCTTTTAACTCATGAAAAGCTCGTTGCTGTTGGTTGCAATAGATGCAGTTTATCCAATTTACATTTTTATTAACTGTCACCCACCAAAATACTGACTCAAATCCTGCGGATTTCAGGCTTTAAATTGATGATACCCCTTTAACTTTAGCTAATATGTTTACACACAGAAGTTTTTATATATATATAATTAACATTTTAAAACTTGCTTAAACTTCAAAACAAACTTTTTTTTAACCTTTTAATGTAGGTAAAAATTTACATTCTTATGCCTCCTTAGAATACTTTTACCAAAGGTATATTTTACTTTTCTTATATACCTTGCACATAAACCTTTTTTTTCCCCAAAAGTTTTACATTCAGGAGCCTAGTTACTTTTAAATCATACAACATTTCTTGTATAAATTCTTTTTTCATAACATTTTTCTCTTTCACGACTTTCGCAGACAATTCTTTGACTTGCCTCAACTTTTTGACTTATTACAAACATTTCTTTCTTTAAACAAGCTGTTATTTCAGGACAAGAATTTACCATATAAGACCCTTTTTACATAAATTCTGCCTCCCTTTTTTTTCCCCTTTTTTTTTCAAAGATGAAAACTATTCTTTTCCAAAGCAAACTTATTTTATATCTGTGGACTAGACTGTCTAAGGCCACAAGATTAGACGTTACTGTCATACATGTTACACTGTTAACTTTTAGTAAACTTTACTTTTGTTGAAAACCTTGTAAGTTTGGGATTTTAATTTCCTTTGCTATTAATAAGACCTTGTTGGCCGGGCGCGGTGGCTCAAGCCTGTAATCCCAGCACTTTGGGAGGCTGAGACGGGCGGATCACGAGGTCAGGAGATCGAGACCATCCTGGCTAACACGGTGAAACCCCGTCTCTACTAAAAAATACAAAAAACTAGCCGGGCAAGGTGGCGGGCGCCTGTAGTCCCAGCTACTAGGGAGGCTGAGGCAGGAGAATGGCGTAAACCCGGGAGGCGGAGCTTGCAGTGAGCTGAGATCCGGCCACTGCACTCCAGCCTGGGTGACAGAGCGAGACTCTGTCTCAAAAAAAGACCTTGTTTTGTCCAAATTAACTTAGAATTGGTATAGATGGCTTTTTTTTTTTTTTTTTTACTTCAGTTACCTGGAAGGAACCATCTTGAAGGGAGTTCCTCCTAGGTCTGGTCGGACCTTTGTATGGTAATTAAGATTTAGATCCCCTGTTAGGAAACCTGCTGGGGTAAGGGAATTTTCAGTGGTTAGTGTTAAATCATCCTTTTTTTTTTTTTTCCTTAGGATACTTCTGAACTGGTGAGGTGTGCTCACAATGAGGTTCCTCTAAAAGTTTTTTTTTTTTTTTTACTTTTTTCTGTTAGCAAAGCGGTTGCCACTACAGATTGAATGCATTTGGGCCATCTGTGGGTTACTGGGTTAAGAATTTTTGATGGGAAGGCCTCAGCGCTTTTGGGATATGCTTGTTTACACTGACGACAAAGTGGTATTGGAGCGTTATAGGGTTACGGAGAACACCTTCAATTATCAATTATAGGTTTTAAATTTACCTTGGCTTTTAAAGGAATAGACTACACTGTTTTTTTTTCTTAACTACTTGTATATCTCTCTCTTTTTTTCTTTCTTTTACTCTTTTATTTTCTGTCTCTTTTTTCTCTTTGACTTTCCTTTTGCCTCTGTCTCTTTTTCTCTCTCTGCCTCTTTCTCTCTTTCTCTCTGTCTCTCTTTCCTTAACTCTCTCTTTGTCTCTCTGTCTCTTCCTCTTTCTCTCTTTGCTGGTCTTTCCTTGCCTCTGCCAGCTGCTTATGCTGCTGTTCTCTCAACAACTGTGGGGGGTGGAGCGGGGGGGCATCTAAAACCTGCTGTAACCAAGTGTCTATGTACTGGAACCAGTGTCTGGGTGCCCTGGCTTACAGGTTACCTTATGCCATACCTTTGAAACAAGGGACCTTGGCTGGGCGCGGTGGCTCAAGCCTGTAATCCCAGCACTTTGGGAGGCCGAGACGGGCAGATCACGAGGTCAGGAGATCGAGACCATCCTGGCTAACATAGCGAAACCCCGTCTCTACTAAAAAAATACAAAACACTAGCCGGGCGAGGTGGCGGGCGCCTGTAGTCCCAGCTACTCGGGACGCTGAGGCAGGAGAATGGCCTAAACCCGGGAGGCAGAGCTTGCAGTGAGCTGAGATCTGGCCACTGCACTCCAGTCCGGGCGACAGAGCGAGACTCCACCTCAAAAAAACAAAACAAAACAAAACAAAAAAAAACAAGGGACCTATCCACCCTTCCTTCTGATGGCCAACCCACCTCTAATGCTGGCCAGTCTATCTTACACAGTTTTAAGTTTTCCTGCTGTCATAGTACTCCATAATCTCCCTTAAATCCTTTCTTGAAATTTTTCAACATAGTTCCTAGTGGGGTGGGCTTACTTTGTGCCTGACCCATGCATGCTTCTTCGAGACAAAACATGACGCTTACACCACATGCACACCACAAAACAAAGAACAGGTGAAAAGGGCACACACACACTTTTACAGTTTACACCAAACCAGAATCAAAACCAAAATCAGAGTATCAAGAAATCCGGCCGGGCGTGGTGGCTCAAGCCTGTAATCCCAGCACTTTGGGAGGCCGAGACGGGCGGATCACGAAGTCAGGAGATTGAGACCATCCTGGCTAATATGGTGAAACCCCGTCTCTACTAAAAAATACAAAAAACTAGCCGGGCGAGGTGGCGGGCGCCTGTAGTCCCAGCTACTCCAGAGGCTGAGGCAGGAGAATGGCGTGAACCCGGGAGGCGGAGCTTGCAGTGAGCCGAGATCCGGCCACTGCACTCCAGCCCGGGCTAGAGCGAGACTCCGCCTCAAAAAAAAAAAAAAAAGAAATCCAAGCCAGGTCAAAACCAAAACCAAAGTATCAAATAATCCAAGTCTAGTCAAAAACAAAAACCAAAATGCCAGTACAGGCATGCCGTGGGTGATCAGGCCACGCTTCCACTCAAATGGAGTAGGCAAGTTCCTAAGACCAGTCCACCAAAGTGCCCGTAAAGGCACGCCATGGGTGATCAGGCCATACTTCCAACCAAATGGAGTGGGCAAGTTCCAAAGACTAGTCTTACCAAGTTTCAGATGTCCAGACTCCAAGTGCCAGTTCCTTCCCGGTGTTCAGCCACTGTGTTGATCCTCCATGGGGGCCTGCCCCGTGCTGCTCTGGCGAGGCGACCCACTGGGGTGGGGCAATTGCCTACCTGGGCTCACTCTCAGGATCCGCATCACTCAAGCTGGCGGGAGTTCCCCGCAGGGATGTTCCACAGGGCAGGTCTAAGCTGCCTAAGGGGCTGCCTCAACTGTCCATTAATCACCTCACTTCCTGGTCAGGGAACCAAGAAATGTAGCAGGACTAGCTGCAGACAAGACCCCTCAGACACCAAGTTAAAGAAGGAAGGGCTTTATTTGGCCAGGAGCTTTGGCAAGACTCATGTCTCCAACAACCAAGCTACCCGAGTGAGCAATTCCTGTCCTTTTTAAGGGCTCACAACTCTAAGGGGATCTGCATGAGAGGGTCATGATCGATTGAGCAAGCAGGGGGTACGTGACTGGGGGCGGCATGCACCAGTAATTAGAATGGAACAGAACAGGACAGGGATTTTCACAGTGCTTTTCTATGCAATGTCTGTAATCTATAGATAACATAACCGATTAGGTCAGGGGTCAGTCTTTTTTTTTTTTTTTTTTTTTTTTTTTGAGACGGAGTCTCGCTCTGTCGCCCAGACTGGAGTGCTCTGGCCGGATCTCAGCTTACTTCAAGCTCCGCCTCCCGGGTTTACGGCATTCTCCTGCCTCAGCCTCCCGAGTAGCTGGGACTACAGACACCCGCCACCTCGCCCGGCTAGTTTTTTGTATTTTTTAGTAGAGACGGGGTTTCACCGTGTTAGCCAGGATGGTCTCGATCTCCTGACCTCGGATCCGCCCGTCTCGGCCTCCCAAAGTGCTGGGATTACAGGCTTGAGCCACCGCGCCCCGCAAGGGCTCAGTCTTTAAGTACCAGGCCCAGGGTGTGGTGCTGGGCTGTCTGCTTGTGAATTTCATTTCTGCCTTTTAGTTTTTACTTCTTTTTTCTTTGGAGGCAGAAATTGTGTGTAAGACAATATGAAGGGTGGTCTCCTCCCTTATCTCCTTGTTTACTTTTGGCTTTACGGAACTAAAGTCACAAAGGGTGTTAATGAAACATGTACCTACATTCGTTTGCTTCCCCTTCAGCCTCTCCTACCTGGCTAGTCTAGATACACTGTATAACATAAAGTCAAAAACCAATAAATCCATAGAATAAGCAAAGTTTGTTAGATTTCCTTTAAATTACTCAGATTTGTCTGACTTATCATGCCAAATTTGGCTGATTTCTTTAAAAATCCAGACATAGATATTTGTTATTATGGTAGAGTTAACAGTTGTTTTATTTTGTCGTATTTACTTTTTAACTGAATTATTTTAATTTCTGGGCAACTTTGTTCTTCAATTTGTGTTCCTACTTGGCTTTACCATAACTTTGTGGATAATCAGGCAGTTATACTCTAGGGGGAAAAGAGTACATCTAATCTACATCTTTGAAGGCCACAGGTTAGAATTCGACTTGACAAAAAGGGTATGATTTCACACTGGGAAGGGAACATTTGGTAAATTATTTGCCACTTGTCTAAGACGGAAAATAATTTTGATCTACTAGGCAACTGGAACTCACATTGGTTTTTTGACATAATAATGGCTAATATTTGTTAAGCTCCTTATATGCTGGCGCTGTTTTAAGAGCTTTGCATGTCTATTAATATACTCCTGATAATCCTATACAGTAGGTAGAGAATATTGCCTGAATTAGTCATTTTCCACCAGGAAATCCAAAACCATTGTAGCTACTTCAAAAGGGATATATGAGACAAGGACTTGGGCTAGGCATGGTGGTTCATGCCTGTCATCATAGCATTTTAGGACTTGAGGCCAGGAGTTCAAGACCAGTCTGGGCAACACAGTAAGACCCCATCTCTGCAAAACAACTTTTAAAAATAGCTGGATGTGGTGGTGCATGCCTGTAGTCCCAGTCACTCGGGAGGCTGAGGCAGGAGGATTGCTTGAACTCAGGAGTTCGAGGCTGCGGTGAACTACAATCAAGCCACTGCACTCCAGCCTGGGCAACAGAGCAAGACCCTCTCTCAAAAAAAAAAAAAAAAAAGAAAGAAAGAAAGAAAAAGAAAAAGAAGACTTGGCTACAGAAGTGTCAAAAGAAATAGAGGAATAAAAAGTGAGAAGATATTAGCTGTGTATCAATTACTGCAGAAAGATGCTTTCCTACATTTGGAAGAGAAAAAATGGAGAAGAATGTTACCTAGAACAGGCAAGCATGCACTTGCTTTTAAGGATGGGAGTTCTTGCTGCCACTGAACAAGAATCTGAACTCACAGGCCTGCTGCTGCTGCTGCTGCTGCTGCCTGAACCAGTAATCCTGCTGGAGTCTCCAGTTGCCAGAAGCCACTGCTGCCACACCTGCCCCCTCTGTTGCAGAAATCAGGTGCTAAATGATATCCCTTTCTCCCATATTGCTTTGTTTTAACAATTTTAATGTTTATTCTATTTTATAGTGTTTGTTCTTTTACTTGTATATTTATTTTTATTTTTATTTGGTTTTTGAGATAGGTTCTCTGTTGCCTGAGTTGGAGTGCAGTGGCACTATTGTAGCTCCCTGCAGCCTCAACCTCCTAGGCTCAAGCCATCCTCCCACCTCAGCCTCCCAAGTAGAGGGAGTACAGGTGTGCACCACCATGCCCAGCTGATTTTTGTATTTTTAGTAGAGGGGGTTTTGCCATATTACCCAGGCTCATCTTGAACTCCTGGGCTCAGGCAATCTGCCTGCCTTGGTCTCCCAAAGTGCTGGGGTTACAGGCATGAATGACCACTTTCTTTTACTTTTAAAATAGATTCGCAATCTCCGTGCACAACCACCAAGTTATGAAATTAAAGGCAATAGTTCCTCTTTCTCTTTACTTTCCATTGACACATCAACATGTCCTTCTGGAAGATCCTATTCAGAACCCAGCTGGAGAGAAGGTCAAGGAGATATAGTTCATAGGTTTCAAATAGAGAGATAATAAGGAAAAAGCGTAGGGATGGCTTGAGTATTGATAGATGACATCTGACACAGTCCCTGTTTTGCAGATAAGAAAACGGGAATATAGAGTTTGAGAAACTTCTTTTCAGTAACACAATTAGTAAGCGGCAGAGTTGAGACTTAAACCCAGGCTTTCTGCCTGCCCTCCCTTAGTCCTTAGAATACTCTTTTTACTCCCACCAAAGCAATTTACCTGTGCTATTTATTTGTGTTGGGCTCACCTCCCCCTTAATATGTGCTCATGCTTTTCCCTCAAAATGCCCTCTCAGCTTCAATCTCCCTGCTCAAATGAGATAATTATAGATTGTTAGACGTAAAAGAAACCTGAAAGATCATTTAATCCAACCTTTAATTTTCCACCTAAGAAAACAAAAACAACAAATGTCTAGGTCAGGTATCTAGCCCAAGGTCGAGTAGTTATCACAAAAGTGAAAGTCAAATGCATGTCTCCACATTCCTGGTCTAGTGCTCTCTTCACCTCATGAATCTTTTCTTCCATAAAAATTTTCCAGCTAATTCTAGCCACCATCAATCAATCTTACCCTTTGCTGACCAGCCATTGCATTTGTCTGATCATCCACAGTTTTTGGCACTTAGTTACATGTAATCTAGAGCATAGGTTACTACAAATTATCTAATAATGGATTTAATCATTTTTATTGAAGTCTTTAAGGACAGTAACTTTATTGTGTATTTAACTTTCTCAGAGAAAACAGGCTAGAGATTCTGTGATTCTAAAATTTTTATTTTGGCCAAACAAGCTTTAATACAGATCTCCATCAATGACAGGGTAGAATTAGTCAGTGACTGGTAAAAGGTTTTAATACGGCTGCCTTTGCAATATATATTCAAATTTTCTTTTCTCCAAAGCATCTGATCTCTGCTTTTAGAAATTTATATTTAGATATTCAGAACAGAACAAAACAGAAGTGAATCACATAAATTCCTCAGAGCTTTCCACAATACACCACAAAACAACCAGTACTTTATAAGAAGAGAGAGAAGTCATTCAGAAACAGGAGCAATATTCACAACATGTTTTTAGTAATTTCCTTCCTGAAAAATCCAAGGAACACAGCTGCAAGCTCTTGAACCAGTTTAAATTGCTGTATAATCTTGTTTTTTTTTTTTTTTTTTTGAGACATAGTTTCACTCTTGTTGCCCAGGCTGCTAGTGCAGTGGTGCAACCTTGGCTCACTGCTACCTCCACCTCCCAGATTCAAGCGATTCTCCTACCTCAACCTCCTGAGTAACTGGGATTACAGGTGCCCACCACCATGTCCAGCTAAATTTTTGTATTTTTAGTAGAGAGGGGGTTTCATCATGTTGGCCAGGCTGGTCTCGAACCCCTAACCTCAGGTGATCTGCCTGCCTTGGCCTCCCAAAGTGCTGGGATTACAGGCATGAGCCACCACGCCCAGCCACATTGCTGTGTAATCTTTAGAGAGAGAGAAATTAGTGAAATTGAATTCACGCCAGAAACAACTTTAAGGACTCAAGTTAATTCTTTGAATTATATTCAGATGTCAACATCCTTTTCATTTTTTTTTTTTTTTTTTTTGAGACAGAGTCTCGCTCTGTCGCCCAGGCTGGAGCGCAGTGGCCGGATCTCAGCTCACTGCAAGCTCCGCCTCCCGGGTTTATGCCATTCTCCTGCCTCAGCCTCCCGAGTAGCTGGGGCTACAGGCGCCCACCACCTCGCCCGGCTAGTTTTTTGTATTTTTTAGTAGAGACGAGGTTTCACCGTGTTAGCCAGGAGGGTCTCGATCTCCTGACCTCGTGATCCGCCCGTCTCGGCCTCCCAAAGTGCTGGGATTACAGGCTTGAGCCACCGCGCCCGGCAACATCCTTTTCAAACAAACATTCATTCACTTATTGGTGCCACAGACCTGCTATACCAGGCAAGGTAGCAGTCACTGGAGACAGACAAGAAATTTATGGTAGGGGAGAGAGACAGGCAAGGTATTAGTTTACAGTACTATTGCCTGACAAATTTCTAGCCATCCTTATGGTCCCAGTGCTACCTCTTCAGTGCATCATCGTGGGTTTGCTTCCATGAGAATTAGTCTCTTACGGTTTCGTATTCCCAGGGTGTATTGTGCCCTCCTAGCAGCCCCTCCTGTATTACAGCTATATACATCTCTCATTCCTCCTCCATCTTCCGCAGCGCAACACACTGCGTCAGTAGCAGGAGCAGACTATATGTTTATGGTACTGAACTTAGTGTGACGATTGGTGAAGTCTCTTTAGTGGAAAATTCTGTATCTTTCAAAAATTTAAATGTGTATGCTCTTAGATTTAGCAATTGCAATTCTAAAACTCTTTTCTACAGAAATACGTATAAATACAATAGTGCTCATTGAGTTTTGTTTTAATCATTTAAAATTGGATAAAAACAATATTCAACGAAAAATAATTGATTAAATGAAATAATATGGAGCAATTTTAAAAGTATAATTCGGGGCCGACAGCCTAGCTCACGCCTGTAATCCCAGCACTTTGGGAGGCCGAGGCAGGCGGATCACGAGGTCAGGTGACCAGCCTAGCCAACATGGTGAAACCCCGTCTCTACTAAAAATACAAAAAATGAGCCAGGCGTGGTTGCAGGCACCTGTAATCCCAGCTACTTGGGAGACGGAGGCAGAAAAATCGATTGAACCCAGCAGACAGAAGTTGCAGTGAGCCGAGATCACACCATCGCACTCCAGCCTGGGCGAGAAGAGCGAAGCTCTGTCTCGGGGAAAAAAATATATATATGATTTGGGCCAAGATGTCCTGATATAAAAAGATAAGTGGAAAACACAGAACAAAACAATATGCGTAGTAGAATATGCGTATTTATGAGAGAGATTACATCTGGAAAGTGGAAAAAGGATAGCTAGGTGTTTAGGAAATTTTAGTTTTTACTTTAATCTTCTCATATTTAATTTTTACCATGGGGAATTAACTGCTTTTATAAAATATATTTTAATTGGATATATATGTACATATATGGTAATCCTATCTTTTATATGCTTTCTGAATACCTATATTATTCAATATTTTCAAATATTGGAGGAAAGAAAACCCAAAATAATCAATAGAATTATATGTACTAACATAGAAATGTGTTTTGATATATTGTTAAGTAAAAAAGCAAGACATAAAATCACACCTAAATTACCATCCCATTTGTGTTCAAAACTACCTTTTAAAAAAATATGTGTTAGGCCGAGTGCAGTAGCTCACGCCAGTAATCACAGCATTTTGGGTGGCTGAGGCAGGTGGATCACCTGAAGTCAGGAGTTCAAGAACAGCCTGCCCAATATGGCAAAACCCCGTCTCTACCAAAAAAATACAAAAATTAGCCGGTTGTGGTGGTGCGTGCCTGTAGTCCCACGAACGAGGATGAGATTGGAGAAGTCCTTGAACCTAGGAGGCAGAGGTTGCAGTGAGCCAAGATCATGCCACTGCACTCCAGCCTGGGCAACAGAGTGAGGCCCTGTCTCAAACAACAAAATGTGTGCTATATTCAGAAAAAAAAATTCAGGAAGAATGAACACTAACCTATTAAAAATAGTTACTTCAGGCAGTGGAATTGAAAAGAAAATATTTCATTTTTTTACCCATTATACTTCTGTATTATTTCAATTTATCTCTTCTAGAACAAAGTATGTTCTATTTTTGTAATTAGATGATGACAATGGAAATAAACTAATAAATACTACTCAACTCTTGGCATTTTTCTTTTGGTCTTTCTGCCACAAAAATATTCCGTGGTGACTTGACTGCAAACAAGAGGAGGAGCAGATATTATGGTCTGGACAAGTTGATTAATATAGACCGAAGTCTATATCACAGACAACAGTGTTCAAATACATTTGACCCAAATAAATTTTATTTTATATGCATATATCTAAAATAATAATATAAGAATTATTTACAGCATAGTATTCATTAAGCAGGAATTATCTTCAGTCTTCTGTACTCCTTCCTGATGAAACACCACCTCGACTCCAGCCTGTTCTCCAGTGACCACTAAGCTCTCCCACCTACTTTCCCTCTGCCACCTCCCTGCCCTCTCCCACCTACCTGACTTTGACTAGGCTCCACTTATGGCCTAAGCAGCTTCACACCTTTTTCTGTCTCTAGAATTCCTACAAGTACTTAAGGACTTGCCCACATCTTCTTTCTATCTTTTTTTTTTTTTTTTTTTTTTTTTTTGAGACAGAGTCTTGCTCTTTCGCCCGGGCTGGAGTGCAGTGGCCGGATCTCAGCTCACTGCAAGCTCCGCCTCCCGGGTTTTACGCCATTCTCCTGCCTCAGCCTCCGGAGTAGCTGGGACTACAGGCGCCCGCCACCTCGCCCGGCTAGTTTTTTGTATTTTTAGTAGAGACGGGGTTTCACCGTGTTAGCCAGGATGGTCTCGATCTCCTGACCTCGTGATCCGCCCGTCTCGGCCTCCCAAAGTGCTGGGATTACAGGCTTGAGCCACCGCGCCCGGCCCTTTCTATCTTAAGACTCTCCTAGATTGCCCTGGGTTATATATACCCTTGTCTAGAGTGTTCTATTATTTTACTTCTATTGTTACTTCTATTATTATAGTGTGGGTTATATTACAGTTTTGTGTGTATATGTATGGGTGCAAATTCCCACTTGATTGTGAATCTCTGGAGATTAGAATACAGCTTAATTCATCCTGATTTTGGCATGGCACCATTTTTCACATATATCAAGCATTTAGGATATGTTATTTGAGATTAATTAAATGAGTTTGTTCAGGTCATTCCTCCCCAACCACTCCCCACCCCAACACTCACATCTCGTAGAGTCATTTTTTTTTTTTTTTGCATTTCTTTCTTTTTTTTTTTTTTTTTTTTTTGAGACGGAGTCTCGCTCCGTTGCCTGGGCTGGAGTGCAGTGGCCGGATCTCGGCTCACTGCAAGCTCCGCCTCCCGGGTTCACGCCATTCTCCTGCCTCAGCCTCCGGAGTAGCTGGGATTTTTTTTGCATTTCTAAACAAAACCTATGAAGTTGAACCCTATGTACAGAAGCACCCTCTCTCTAACCATTCTCTGTGTGCTGCAGAAAATGTCTCAGGATTATAGCCTCCTACTTCTGTTTTCCTGCTTTGCCTTTCTAAGTCATTTAGAAATGACTCACTTTGAAACACTTCCTATGAGGTCAGATAGTGTTCTAGAGCTTGAGGCTTAATTTATTGCCAGAAACAGAGAGAGGAAAGAAGAAGAGAAAGCTCAGCAAATTTTCTTGCCATACTTCATGACTTCACGGTGGTTAAGTGTGGGAACCAGACAGATTCGTGGGGACATCCAGGTGCTGAAGCCTTCAGCTACTGTCTCAGTTTTTTGGTAAGAAAATCTAGATCCACCTGATGACTTTTGCTTAGCTTGTTTTGCTCATTATAGGCAATGAGTATGAGGGTCATTATCTTCTATTTCCCCTATTCCTTCTCCGACTTTTAATTCTTTTGTCTTATCTCTATGTCCAACTTCCTTTTTCTAAATATTCCACATTCCATTTGTCTTTGCTTTTAATATTTTCATAGTGGAATTAATAGTGAATTTTTATGTAATTTCTTTCCTCTCTTTGACTTGGCTATGTATTTCACCCTGAAATTTGATTCCAGCTGTCCCCATTAATTCGTTTTTCAAATCATTGATTATACTTTCTTTCCTTTCCATTTCCTCTTTCTCTTTTTTTAATTATTTTGTCCTTATTGCTACTGCCTCTGTTATCCTATTACTACAGTTTGATTCTGGGGTCCACTTTTCTTTCTCTATCATAGTGGAATTTTAGTTTCAGGATATTAATTACCTCTAAATTACTGCTGGTCAACTTAGTAATAATTTTTTTAATCCTCTACTAATCTTAAACATAAAGTTATGGTACTTTTTAGCCAAATTAACTTGAAGAAATGCAAAAAATAATCTTGTTCTGCAGGATTTTTTTTTTTTTTTTTTTTTGAGACAGAGTCTTACTCTGTTGCCCAGGCTGAAGTACAGTAGCACAATCTCAGCTCACTGCAACCTCTGCCTCCCAGGTTCAAGCGATTCTTCTGTCTCAGCCTCCTGAGTAACTGGGATTATAGGCACGTGCTACCACACCCAGTTTATTTATTTATTTTTGTATTTTTAGTAGAGACGGGGTTCCACCGTGTTGGCCAGGTTGGTCTTGAACTCCTGACCTCAGGTGATCTGCCCGCCTCAGCCTCCCAAAGTGCTGGGATTACAGGCGTGAGCCACCGACCGTACCCGGCATTGTTCTGAAGGACTTTTAATCCCTGACTCATACATACTTTCATTTCAAAACAGATAATATGCAATATTTAACATATAGCTCATGACAGATAACTCTATTTTTATTGAAAGTTTGCTGTTTGCAGTCCCTGCTACTTCAATTCATGCATTTCTCGGCAGCTTCCCCTTTATTAGCAATACCATATATCTTTTTTTTAATGTGATTTTTTGTGGTATTAAAAACAGCATTGGCCTAACAGTCATTGGACCTGAAATCCAAGAACCTCCCTAGTAATGATTATATAATAGTAATCTAATTTGCTGAGTTTCACTGTCAAACTTGAGAAATAAAAGCAGAGAAAACATAGGCTAGGCACAGTGGCTCATGTCTGTAACCCCAGCACACTGTGAGGCCAAGGTGGGAGGATTGCTTGAGTCGACGTGTTTGAGAGTAGCCTGGGCAACATAGCAAGACCCTATCTCTACAAACAAACAAAAACAACAACATGAGGAGAGAAAAGATGATTACCAAGTTTTCTTTTGGTCCAAGCATCCTATGACTCTATCCTTCTGTCAATATTTTAGGGGGGTACCCTGATAGGATTTAAACATCTGAGTAGACAAAGCCATGGAAAGGGGAATGAGAATAATTTCTTCTTTTTTTGATCAGCGGGGGCGGGAGGAGGATGGAGTTTCGCTTTTGTTGCCCAGGCTGGAGTGCAATGGCATGATCTCAGCTCACCACAACCTCTGCCTCCCCGGTTCAAGCGATTCTCCTGCCTCAGCCTCCTGAGTAGCTGGGATTACAGGCATGGGCCACCGTGCTGGCTAATTTTGTATTTTTAGTAGAGACAGGGTTTCTCCATGTTGGACAGGCTGGTCTCAAACTCCTGACCTCAGGTGATCTGCCTGCCTCAGCCTCCCAAAGTGCTGGGATTACAGGCGTGAGCCACTGTGCCCAGCCCATGTCTCCTTTTTTATTATTTTGTTGACTTGCTATTTTAACTTCTGCTAATCATGTGAGGCCCTATAACAATATTTGGTTGACTCAGCAGAACTACTTTCAAGTCACAAAAATATTTTGAACCTCTATAAAAATAAATGTAAAATGTTATTTTATCCAATAAAAATTAGGAATTTAACAAAAAGAAAGTTAAAAGGGACAGCATGAGAATTAGGGAAGAGGCCTGGGTAAGGATTACATGGAGACAAATTAGAATTTTAGATGTAATTGCAAAAGAAAAAAAAAAAAGTCAACCCCCAAAATGGGCATCCATCTACTCAAGTACTTTCTTTTTTCTTCTTCTTTTTTTTTTTTTGAGACAGAGTTGCTTTGTCATGCAGACTGGAGTGCAATGGTGCAATCTCCATTCACTGCAACCTCCGCCTCTCCAGTTCAAGAGATTCTTGTGCCTCAGCCTCCCAAGTAGCTGGGATTACAAATGTGAGCTACCACACCCAGTTAATTTTTGTATCTTTGGTAGAGATGGGATTTTGCCATGTTGGCCAGGCTGGTCTCAAACTCCTGGCCCCAAGCGATCTGCTCCCCACGGCCCCCCAAAGTGCTGGGACTACAGGCGTGAGCCACTGTACCCAGCCTGTCCACATAATCTTTAACCTTGGTGTCTCATAAGGCATTGTGTTAAATTATGTGAAACAAGTATTTATGAATAAGACTCCTTTTTACCATCATAAAGTTTAAATCCAGAATAATAGATTAGACAGTCATTATAATTATTATACAAGATAAAATGTGTCATTGCATATAGAATATGAAAAAAGGTTCAAACATACACACACACACACACACACACAAATTAAGAAGCTGAAGACTTGGTGAACAGCATAATTCCAGATAGAAGTAAATAGCATTAGCCATGGAATAGAAAATGGCATTAAGTTGGAATCGTGAATTGTTCAGGAAAGCTACAAAACGGTACATTTCCGAGCATGTTCAGAATTAGGGGAAGGTAATATCACAGAGGCCAAGAGAAGAGAGTGTTAAGAAGTCACTGTATATAATGACACATATTGTGGAAAGTGGCTGAGAAACTTTCAGATTTGGTTTTTAGAAGTAATTTTAGCAGAATTATGGAAGCAGAAGATACATTACAAAGGATTAAGAAGTTGGTGGCCGGCTGGGCGCGGTGGCTCATGTCTGTAATCCCAGCACTTTGGGAGACTGAGGAGGACGGATGACGAGGTTGGGAGTTCGAGACCAGCCTGGGCAACATGGTGAAATCCCGTCTCTACTAAAAATAGAAAAAAAATTAGCCGAGCGTGGTGGTGCATGCCTGTAATCCCAGCTACTTGGGAGGCTGAGGCAGGAGAATCGCTTGAACCTGGGAGGCGGAGCTTACAGTGAGCTGAGATGGATCCACTGCACTCCAGCCTAGGTGACAGAGGAAGACTCTGTCTGAAAAATAATAAATAAATAAATAAATAAATAAAAATTGTCTATCAGAGAATGCTTTTGTGTGGTCCAGTGTGAGGTGAAGGAAGGCAAACTAAAACAGCGTGAGGACCTTCTGGTTTCATGATCCCACATCTTTATGTGGGAAGATTAGAACCCTAAGAATATGTATGCATTTTCAAAAAGATACCGTTCATTTTAACATTTTTTTCATCTTTTTGCAGAAGTTTAGCAATGGCGCCTTTCTCTGCTGAGACCAATTCAACTGACCTACTCTCACAGCCGTGGAATGGGTCCCCAGTAATTCTCTCCATGGTCATTCTCAGCCTTACTTTTTTACTGGGATTGCCAGGCAATGGGCTGGTGCTGTGGGTGGCTGGCCTGAAGATGCAGCGTACAGTGAACACAGTTTGGTTCCTCCACCTCACCTTGGCGGACCTTCTCTGCTGCCTCTCCTTGCCCTTCTCGCTGGTTCACTTGGCTCTCCAGGGACAGTGGCCCTACGGCAGATTTCTATGCAAGCTCATCCCCTCCATCATTGTCCTCAACATGTTTGCCAGTGTCTTCCTGCTTACTGCCATTACCCTGGACCGCTGTCTTGTGGTATTCAAGCCAATCTGGTGTCAGAATCATCGCAATGTAGGGATGGCCTGCACTATCTGTGGATGTATCTGGGTGGTGGCTTTTGTGATGTGCATCCCCGTGTTCATGTACCGGGAAATCTTCACTACAGACAACCATAGTAGTTGTGGCTACAAATTTGATCCCTCCGACTCATTAGATTATCTAGACTTTTATGGAAATCCACTAGAAAACAGATCTCTTGAAAACATTGTTCAGCTGCCTGGAGAAATGAACGATAGGTTAGATCCTTCCTCTTTCCCAGCAAATGATCATCCTTGGACAGTCACCACTGTCTTCCAACCTCAAATGTTTCAAAGACCTTCTGTGGATTCACTCGCTAGGGACTCGGCTAGTCACAATCTGTATTCTAATGTATTTAAACCTGCCGGTGCGGCCTCACCTCAAATCCCCAGTGGGTTTCCTATTGAAGGTCACAAAACTAGCCCACTGGATAACTCTGATGCTTTTCTCTCTACTCATTTAAAGCTGAACCCTAGTGCTGCTAGCAATTCCTTATACGAGTATGAGCTACCACAAGATTTCCAGGATTATTACAGTTCAGGCCAATTCACATATCAAGTGTCAACACCCCTCATGGCAATAACGATCACTAGGCTAGTGGTGGGTTTCCTGCTGCCCTCTGTTATCATGATAGCCTGTTACAGCTTCATTGTCCTCCGAATGCAAAGGGGCCGCTTCGCCAAGTCTCAGGGCAAAACCTTTCGAGTGGCCGTGGTGGTGGTGACTGTCTTTCTTGTCTGCTGGGCTCCATACCACATTTCTGGAGTCCTGTCATTGTTTATTGACCCAGAAACTCCCTTGGGGAAAACGCTGATGTCCTGGGATCATGTATTCATTGCTCTAGCATCTGCCAATAGTTGCTTTAATCCCTTCCTTTATGCCCTCTTGGGGAAAGATTTTAGGAAGAAAGCAAGGCAGTCCATTCAGAGCATTCTGGAGGCAGCCTTCAGCGAGGAGCTCACACCTTCTACCCACTGTTCCTCAAACAATGTCTTTTCAGAGAGAAATAGTATTAGTACAACTGTGTGAAAATGCGGAGCAGCCAACAAGCAGGGGCTCTTAGGTAATCACACAGTGAATGTTTCTAAAAGGATAAAGTGATATGGTGAGCAGGGGACTTCAAAAACTGTCAGAAAATCAATCCAATGGTTCTCAAAGGGTACACAGACTACTGGCATCAGCATCACCTAGAAACTTGTTAGAAATGCAGATTCTCAAGCCCCATCCCAGACTTGCTGAATTGGAATCTCTGGGGGTTAGGACCCAGCAAGTGCATTGAACAAACCCTCGTTTCTGATTAATGAAGACTGTAAAAATCATTGTAAAAATTAGTTCTATTTCTATCCGAAACCGAGCTAGGTGACATAAGAGAATCTACTCCGTTTTTAAATGTTTGATGTTAAATGTTCGTTGATGTTTCCCTCATTAAATTTTTCCTTAGCATTTGTCTAAGTCTTCCAGATTCCATTTAAAACCATTTCTTCTTCTCCTATGTGAGTGAAAGATGATCATATATTCTACTGCTTTGTTGTCGTGTGGTGTTGATGGTTTTAAATGAAAAGAAGGTGCAGAAAGAAAATGCCTCTGAAGACAAGAAGCCATGAGACTGAGTGTGGAGCATAGAATTATGCAACAATGCCTGTCACTGGGAACACCTCTGGGTACAGGACATAGAAATTTCCACTATTACATACAGTTTCCACTATTACAACTAAATAAGCATCTATTGCATGAAAATAGACTACTAACACATCTAAAAACGGACTCATGAAATGTTATGAAAGCTGTGGTTTGGGGAGTTCTGTTTATTCTATCTGCCTACCGGTTGGGTACCTATCTTCTACTCCTTTTCTTAAGCTCCTTAATTTCCTTATTACTCCCCTGCCTCCAAATCTTCCACATCAGACTTTGTGCCTCAAACAACCTCTAATTTCATAAGATTCTAGTTACTCCTTTCCTCTTGCTCCAAAACAATACTTTCTAAGAAACCCATTTCAAGTGGAAGGAGAAAGAGGGTGGAGGATGGAGCAGCAATCCTTCTACTCTCTGCAACTGAGTACCCTACCAGGCTTGCCATCACATTTTAAAACATAACAACAGGTCGTGCACAGTGGCTCAAGCCTGTAATCCCAGCACTTTGGGAGGCCAAGACGGGTGGATCACAAGGTCAGGAGATCAAGACCATCCTGGCTAACACGGTGAAACCCCATCTCTACTAAAAATACAAAAAACTAGCCGGGTGAGGTGGCGGGCGCCTGTAGTCCCAGCTGCTCGGGAGGCTGAGGCAGGAGAATGGCGTGAAACCGCGAGGCGGAGATTGCAGTAAGCTGAGATCCGGCCACTGCACTCCAGCCTGGGCGACAGAGCAAGACTCCGTCTCAAAAAAAAATAAATAAATAAAAAAACAAAACATAACGACGGGCAACTTTCATGCCAAAATTACTAAATATATCTTCTGGGTTTTTAAAAACTTTTTCTTTGCCAAAGTAATACATGCACATAGTTTTAACAGAATTTAATAAAGTATATAATGAAATATGAGGTCTCCTACTTCACCGTGCCCAAAAGTTCCCTCCTCCCACTCTCATTTCCCAGAGATAACACTTGCACAATTTTAGATGTTTCCTTTGATAATTATAATGTTGTTTCTAAATTATGTGCTTATGCTGCTCTTTTCTGGAGACATGATAAAATGACTTCTTGTTTTGAAAGACAAAAATGGGCCGGGCGCGGTGGCTCAAGCCTGTAATCCCAGCACTTTGGGAGGCCGAGACGGGCGGATCACGAGGTCAGGAGATCGAGACCATCCTGGCTAACACGGTGAAACCCCGTCTCTACTAAAAACTACAAAAAAAACTAGCCGGGCGACGTGGCGGCGCCTGTAGTCCCAGCTACTGGGGAGGCTGAGGCAGGAGAATGGCGTGAACCCGAGAAGCGGAGCTTGCAGTGAGCTGAGATCCGGCCACAGCACTCCAGCCTGGGTGACAGAGCGAGACTCCGTCTCAAAAAAAAAAAAAAAAAAAAAAGAAAGACGAAAATGTTTATCCAAGCACCCCATATTTTTAATTTGTTTATCCAGCATCCCAATATTCATTAATAACCTATTTTAATTCACTCATGACCGCATATTTTTCTTCTACGTTGTCTATACACTCCAACCATTTATATAGCTTTCCTTCTGTGCCTCTTCCATTTAAAACAAAATTATCTAACTCCCTACCACCTTCTCATTTTTCTGTGTATGTAAATGTTTGTGTTAAACGTTTGAAATTTCAGGCTTGTTTGTATCACAACATTGCCTCATCTAAACCGAATACAATGATACAGTCTCAAAATAGAAAATAAGATATGTTTTAGACTTGCGAGACATTATTTGTTCAATGGTTGAGGTGAAGATTAAATTTTTTTTTATAAAAACAAAAAATTTAGGCCGGGCGCGGTGGCTCAAGCCTGTAATCCCAGCACTTTGGGGGGCCGAGGCGGGTGGATCACGAGGTCAGGAGATCAAGACCATCCTGGCTAACATGGTGAAACCCCGTCTCTACTAAAAATACAAAAAAATTAGCCGCACGTGGTGGCGGGCGCCTGTAGTCCCAGCTACTCGGAGGCTGAGGCAGGAAAATGGCGTGAACCCGGGAGGCGGAGCTTGCAGTGAGCTGAGATCGGCCACTGCACTCCAGCCTGGGCCACACAGCGAGACTCTGTCTCAAAAAAAAAAAAAAAAATTTTATAAAGTATATGCAGAAATATTACAAATCACTAGGAATTCTCTCAGTTGAAGAATGTCTGACATAAAATTTGAGGTGCTATCTTTCCAGCTTATATATTAATTTGCTTGTATATTTTATATTGATAAGTGCTTTTCTCATGGTTCCTTGCAAGGCTCAGAGATTCATGAATCTTTGTGTTTCACATTCGGAATATATCACAGTCTCTAAATATGCAGCAAATAAATCTCCTAGTGAGTGACTATAGACTTACTATAATAGCAATTAGCCAGGCTTCCAGAAACCCCAGTACATCCCATAAGACCCTGGGAGTAAGACCTAAACTCCTGGGGTTACTGTATAGGATTATCAAGGTAAATAATCTTGACACAGTCATAAAGATTTAATGTACAATGAGTAATCAGCATTTCTGGACTCCTTTTCTTTTCCATTTACTTTGGAAATGTATTCTGAAGAAATTCCTACAATTAGAATTTCCTCATTTCTGATGAAAACCTGGTGAGTACCTGTAACTATTTTGTACTGTATCTTCTCTAGAAAGTCCCAGATGGGAACACAACTCCTGTCCGAAGTATAATATCTTTTCTTTCTTTTTTTGAGACGGAGTCTCACTCCGTAGCCCAGGCTAAAGTGCAGTGGCGCGCTTGGCACAATCTCAGCTCACCGCAACCTCCAGCTCTCGGGTTCAAGTGATTCTCCTCCCTCAGCCTCTCAACAAGGTGCCTGCTTGTAAAACTAGAATTTTTAGTTTTTATTAAAAAAAAATTAGGCATCTTTATAGTAGAGATGAGGTTTCACCACGTTGGCCAGGCTGGTCTCGAACAGCTGACCTCGTGATCCACCCGCCTCAACCTCCCAAAGTGTTGGGATTACAGACGTGAGCCACTGTGCCCAGCCAATGTCTTTTTTTTTTTTTGAGAGAGAGAGTTTCGTTCTTGTTGCCCAGGCTGGAGTGCAATGGCGCAGTCTTGGCTTACTGCAACCTCTGCCTTCCAGGTTCAAGCGATTCTCCTGACTCAGCCTCCCGAGTAGCTGAGATTACAGGCATGCGCCACCACACCCAGCTGATTTTGTGTTTTTAGAGATGGGGTTTTACCATGTTGGTCAGGCTGACCTCGAACTCCTGACCTCAGGCGATGCCCCTGCCTCGGCCTCCCAAAGTGCTGGAATTACAGGCGTGAGCCACCGTGCCCGGCCCCAAAGTACCATATCTTAAATCTTTAAACTATCCTAAAATGCAAGCAAGGTGGGCCTACTCTATACACTAACTAACAAAGGGTGACTGACTCTCCTGCAATATTCCATCACACTTGATAGCATTTGAAAAGAGGAACGTTAAGGACGTGCCTTTGATTCTTCTTTCCCACCAATGTCACAAAAAATGTCAGGGTCAACTCATTCAACCTGGTGGTGAAAGGTGGCAGAGGAATAAAGACCAACAAAAACTAAATGATTTCACATTTCTCTTTTCCTTCCCTGGCCAAAAGAAATTTGAGACCACTACCAGTAAGATAAAACTGTAAACATTCTTTTTTTTCTTTTTATTAAGAAAGCATGCAAAAAAACAATGACAACAACTTGTGAGACCACATACCCCCTTCCCAGGATGCAGCAATGCAAAGCATTATGGGTGGTGGCACAATGGACTCACCAAACCAGAAACATGAGGAGCAGGGACTGAGGAGAGAAAGGTTGGGATGGATGGATCTATACCAAATAATTACTCCTTTTGTCCCTCTCCTCCACTTTCTCTCTTATTTCCTCTTATAGGCAGTGAGCTTCTGCAGTTTTGCACACATCACCCAATACAACAATAATGACTACACTTTGTGTCCAGCAATGCTAGACCAACAAGAAAAAGTAGTATTCTTTTTGTTTCATGAAGGGGAGGGGAAACTGAGGCCCAAAGGGAGTCAGGTTTGCCCTGTGCCATGTAGCAAGACTGGGCTTGGTGGAAGGGAGCTGGAATCTCAGGAGGCCAAATGGCCAATCTCCAGTCCCAGAACCAAACTTCACTACCCTGACTGCACACCAGAATTCTTCATGAGACTAGTTTGCAGAAGACACAGAGGAACAGGGGGCATCTGCATGTATGATTCAGTCTACCCTTGCAAATCCTGTATGGATCTGAACAGGAAAAGGGTTTAGAAAAGAGGAGTGATCATTTACAAAGGGGGAATATTGAGGAGAACTAATGGGAAGTTATGTGTAGGACACACCCTGACTGGAAGGAATAAGGAAGGAAAAGATGCCTAAAATAGAGACACTGGGCAAAGGCATTTTGCCACCCTCTAAGAGAAATTCTCCTTTCCCCAATGGGAAATATTATGTCATACTTCAACCCCACTAAGTGCCCTCCAACGTCATGGGAGATTCAAGCCACTCGCACCCCCATTTCTTTCTTACAAAGGCTTCAAAGAAATAAAGTGCTCTTTAGTTAACTGCCCTATCTTGCCCCTTTACTTCAGCCTCACTGGACTTCTTCAATAAACTCTCATATATAACCCCCTTCCAAAAAAAGGAAAGGGGTGGATGAAAGAAAAAAGCAGGAGAGCAGAAAGCCAAATCTCTTGGAAATCATGGGTAAATAAAATAATATGAATGAAAAGCAGAAATCACAAAGAAAGTGGCCTTGTCTATTCCATACATTTTGTCCCACAGCTTTTCAGCAAGTGATATAAGGACAGAAATAAAATTGTTCTTCCCTCTCATAACTAAAATTCAACAATTAACATTAAATATACACGGAGTACTTTGCAACAGTAAGTCATGGCCACCCCTTGTACAAGAGATGAGTTCGCTCTATACCTTTTTCTGGGGGTCCCCCTTGGCCCTCACTGAACTCTTGCTTCTAGAGTATTTACTCGCCTCCACCAATCTCCTTCACCTCTCAAACCCCACTTGCAAAAGCTTCAGCCAGATGATCTAGATTCCACGAGAAGCATCTGCCTATATATTTAAAGAACTAAAATATTCCCTCTCCATTTCCTTGCCAGCTCCCTTTTCCTCTCCCCATCCTCCTACCACCAACACTAAAGGTTTGGTTCTGCTATGAGAGGTGGGAATGAGATTCCCATCATGTCTTGGGACACAACAAAACTCAGAGTGATAATGGGTTACTTTTTCTTTCTTGGGAATCCCAGAAAATGGGGGAAGAAGAAAGATGGGTGGAAGATTTGGGCAAACAATTAGAGGACAAACTAATATTTGCTGAATGGGAAAAAGGGATAGGAAGATAATTCGTAAATGCAAATAAGAGCCACAGTTAATTTTCAGAGAAAATTGTTTAAAAGGCCAAAATAGTTCAGTTGGAATCATCTCCAAGAAGCTAAAAGTATGCTGAATAGTTGTCCTCATGCCCTACCATAGAAGCAGAGTTTGGGCTAAAACCAATCCTATCTTCTTACAGAATGCGCTTGAAACAAGCCACTGGACACCGATGTAACGTGGCAGTGTACGCTCAGTTTCACACTGACTTATATTCCATCCCTTCCAACCCAGGTCTCCAACTCCACTAGGATTTTACTGTCACCCTCCTGCACCACCATCATCACTTTCACCCCAATAGGAAATGCAGACTGGCAGAAGTAAGGATTGAAGGTATAAAGGGACAAGGAAGACCTCAGAGGACGGAATTAGCACCATTTTAAAACCTCCAAATTCTCGGCTGCCAAGTAATGTTTCAGACCCTTTCTACTTGGTAATGTGGCCTCTCCAGTCCTGGCCTGAAACTGACGGGAACAAAAAACAATTTAGGGCCAAAAGGTGGGATCAGCATCGAGTTTCTCCAAAAGAAAGGTAAATTGGAGTCTGAAACTCTTCTCTGTAGCTATCATGGCTTCATCTTCCAGCCTGATGATTTTAAATTAGCAAGAGGTGGACATGATCCATGATGTAGGGACAGGAGACTACAGACAGTATATAACCAATAATAATAATAATAATATAAGAATAATAATAAAAGAACTAGGAAAAAACAGGAAGGAAGAGAGAAGAACGAGGCAGGAAAGAGGGGGTTATCTTCGGCAGCATCTTGCAGTGGCTTCTCCGACAGAGAAAGGACAAAAAGAGGATCTATGTCTACATACAGACGTGGGGGGGGGACGGGTTGGGGCTGCTCTTTCTCCACTGCCAGACTTCACCATGCGGCCCTGGGCTGATCTCCACACTCTGTGATGCACTAAGTGATTAAGTCCCAGTCGAAGTCATCAGGGATCTCCTCATTGGCACCAGGAGGTGGCACCGGTGGCCGAGGGACCATATGGTGTGCTGTTAGAAAGAAAGAAAGAAAGAGAGTAAAAGGAGAGTGGATGGGAAGCTGTTCCCTCAATTTAGAAGCACTGTGCTCAGCCCCAGATAGCACCACGAAGAAGGCCTTGCGAAGTTATCGCCCTTATCAGCTGGAGTTGTTTTTGGTTGCAGGTCACCATTTCAGTGAGGTCTCAGGAAATAAACTAGAGCTAATTACATTCCACAGCAAGTAAATATTACGCTGCCATTAAAAATTATACTTCTGATGCCAGGCGCAGTGGCTCACGCCTGTAATCCCAGCACTTTGGGAGGCCAAGGCAGGCGGATCACAAGGTCAGGAGTTCGAGACCACCTGGCCAACATGGCCCAATCCCGTCTCTACTAAAAATACAAAAAATTAGCAGGGCGTGGTGACACGTGCCTGTAGTCCCAGCTACTCAGGAGGCTGAAGCAGGAGAACAGCTTGAACCCGGGAGGCAGAGGTTGCAGTGAGCCAAGACTGTGCCACTGCACTCCAGCCTGGGTAACAGAGCGAGACTCCGTCTCAAAAAAAATTATACTTCTGAAAACATATAATAACGATAAAATAACATACAGAAGATAATATCATATGGCCGGGCATGGTGGCTCATGCCTATAATCCCAGCACTTTGAAAGGCCAAGATGGGTGGATCACCTGAGGTCAGGAGTTCTAGACCAGACTGGCCAACATGGTGAAATCCTGTCTCTACTAAAAAATAAAAATTAGCCAGGCACAGTGGTGGGCGCCTGTAATCCCAGCTGCTCGGGAGGCTGAGGCTTGAGAATCACTTGAACCTGGGAGGCAGAGGTTGCAGTGAGCCAGGATCACACCATTGCCTACTGCACTCCAGCCTGGGCAACAGAACAAGACTCTGACTCAAACAAACAGAAGATAATATCACATGAAATAGTACAGAAATTTGTATTTATATTATATGGACAAAGAATACAGAAAGTCAGATGTCACCCCCAAAACTGAAAACACTTGTGGTTAGGCAGAATAACAGTGATTTTTCTATACGTGTCTAAATGTGAAGGATCTGTTCATTTTCTTCTGTCTATGGCAATTTAGTGTCTCCCTACCCCACCCCCACTGTCAGAGATAGTTCAATCCCAGAACCCCGATTCTGGAAATCAGGTGACAGGAAAGCAGACATGGGCACAAAGCAAGTATGTGTGGATAACAAATTCATTTTATTTGCCTAAGCACATCTTCCATCTAGATTCCAAGGCCACACATAAATGTTGCACATAGCTATCTTTTGCTTATATGTATGCTTTCACTTCCTTTTACTATTGCAGTTACTAATTTTAAAGTACATCTAGCTGGGGGCAGTGGCTCATGCCTGTAATCCCAGCACTTTGGGAGGCAGAGGCGGGCAGATCACTTGAGGTCAGGAGTTCAAGACAAGCCTAGCCAACATGGTAAAACCCTGCCTCTACCAAAAATACAAAAATTAGCCAGACATCGTGGTGTGGGCCTGTAGTCCCAGCTACTTGGGAGGCTGAAGCAGGAGAATCATTTGAACCCAGGAGGTGGAGGTTGTAGTGAGCCAAGATCGCACCAGTGTACTCCAGTCTGGGCAACAGAGTGAGACTCTGTCGAAAAGAAAAGAAAAGGGGAAGGGAAGGGAAGGGAAGGGGAAGGGTAGGAGAAGAAGAAGGGTAGGGGAAGGGTAGGGGAAGGGTAGGAGAAGGAGAAGGGTAGGGGAAGGCTAGGGGAAGGGAAGGGGAAGGGTAGGAGAAGGAGAAGGGTAGGGGAAGGCTAGGGGAAGGGAAGGGACATCTGTCTTCGTTAGTCTCCCCTGACATATACCTCCTTAGCAGGTAGCCCATCCTCCAGCCTTGGGAATTATAAAGGCTCATTCCCTCCTGTGAGATGCAGGCAAAAATGCACAGAATGCCAGCTCAGAGTCAAAGGAAAGCAAAACAACTCATCAGAGTACAATGGTTTTGAAACAAGCCTCCTGGCTCTTACCTGGGCGATTGTATCCTGCTGAGTCCTGGGTGGGGATTGGGTACATTGGTGATGGGCCAGGGTAGAGGTGGGGAGCCTGTGGGTGCCCATAAGAGTTCACTGCCAAAGCAAGACAAGAGTTACTTGAGTGGGGGGGGGTCACTGTACTCAACAAGGCAGGGACGAAAAAAATATACCCTTGCTCCCATCCTCCTTCTCTCTTCCCTGCCCTGTTCTGTAGCTCCTGCAGGCATGAAGGCTTTCTGCAAAAGCTGTCACTCCTCACCACTGAGGGTAAAAAGAAATGGATAGTACAATTGTGAAATAGGAAAGATATAAGAATGAAAAATATAGAAACATAGGGTGAGGTATGGTGGCTCATGCCTGTAATCCCAACACTTTGGGCAGCCGAGGTGGGCAGATCCCTTGAGCCCAAGAGTTTGAAGATAGCCTGGGCAACATGGTAAAATCCCAGCTATATACAAAATACAAAAAAAATTAGCTGGACATGGTGGTACACACCTGTAGTCCTAGCTACTCAGGAGGCCAAAGTGGGAGGATCACCTGAACTCCAGGAGGTCAAGGCTGCAGTGAGCCGTGATCACACCACTACACTCCAGAGCCTGGGTGACAGAGCAAGACCCCATCTCAAAAAAAAAAAAAAAAAAAAAAAGCAAGAAACAGGAACATAATTATGACATCTCTCTCATTTCACTAGTTTGAAGATCACGTAAGTGTAGAACCACCATTTCATCTGGTATCACCCAGGAGGTAGGGATTACTGAGACACAATTTAAAATAGGGCCTTTCTCTAACAAATCTCCTCCCTTTTCGTAAGTAATTCTGATCTCTCAAACCAAAGTCTAAAAAGGAATCATACAGTCTATTTCTTTTGCATTTTTCAGTTTAGAACTTCGCTGATTCAACAGATATTCAGTCACTGATAAACTAGCTCCACTGCTCAATTTGGGTCACTGTCCCAGAAACTCCTTTCTCTCAGTTCTCTTTTGCCTTTCTGCTACGCTTCCTTTTCCACATAGTCTCCACCTCCATGGCAACTGGCTTTGTGCAGTACCTTGGCTCATGGCGGACTCCTGTTTGCCACTGGTGAGGGCACAGGAGTCAGCAATACGGGCAGGGGCTGGTGGGCGGTGGGTACCCCCTTGAGGGGGCACATGACCAGTCTGAGTAAGGAAGTGGTTGAGGGAGTCACACAGATTGGCAATGTGATGCTGGTCGAGGGTCCAGTTCTTCTGCTCTGCCTGTCGTAGACTCTCCATCAGTTCTAGAAAGAGGGAAGCAAGCAATGCAAACCTGGCAGAGGTAGGAAGCCCCTATCAGACCCAGCCCTATCTCACCGTTCCAAACACACCATCAATCACCCTCACTGGTAACAGGCACTAACAATAACAATGGACATCTTTCAGAGCTCTGCATTTTCACACTCTCATTCCACTTGATCCCTTACCAAATTCTTATAATCTCCATCTTACTGATGAGTAAGATAACCGTTCAACGTGACTGAGTGACTCAGCCAAGGTCACACTGTATCAGTAAGTGGTGACAAAATTACAAAATAGTGGTCTAGGCCGGGCGCGGTGGCTCAAGCCTGTAATCCCAGCACTTTGGGAGGCCGAGGCGGGCGGATCACAAGGTCAGGAGATCGAGACCATCCTGGCTGACACGGTGAAACCCCGTCTCTACTAAAAAATACAAAAAACTAGCCGGGCGAGGTGGCGGGCGCCTGTAGTCCCAGCTACTCGGGAGGCTGAGGCAGGAGAATGGCGTGAACCCTGGAGGCGGAGCTTGCAGTGAGCTGAGATCTGGCCAGTGCACTCCAGCTTGGGTGACAGAGCGAGACTCCGTCTCAAAAAAAAAAATAGTGGTCTAGGGCTTCTAAATTCCTGAGGGCCTTCTCTCTCCCAAAGACAGAATGGACTAGGATAATTCACTGCCATATTGTGAGTTAAGACAAGATTAATTTGAGCTAACTTGAAAATAATGTAAATACTATCCATCTTGTGTAAAAAGAGGCTGGGTGTGGTGGCTCATGCCTGTAATCCTAGCACTTTGGGAGGCCGAGGCGGGTGGATCACCTGAGGTCGGGAGTTCGAGACCAGCTTGACCAACATGGAGAAATCCCGTCTCTACTAAAAATACAAAAACATTAGCCAGGCGTGGTGGCAGGTGCCTGTAGTCCCAGCTACTTGGGAGGCTGAGGCAGGAGAATGGCGTGAGCCCGGGAGGTGGAGGTTGCAGTGAGCCGAGATCACGCCGCTGCACCCCAGCCTGGGCGACAGAGCGAGACTCTGTCTCAAAAAAAAAAAAAGAAAGAAAGAAAGAAAGAAAAACAATGAAATCCTAAATTCTGGAGCTTCATTTAACACCGCCCCTTCTGGTTCTAGTTTCTATTGGGTTTTCCCTTACAGTGTATCCCTCTCTTCCTCCATCCTTTGATCACTAACCTGAGAATTGTGACTGCTCAATGCTGGACCAGTTGAGCCGATTCACCATCTTGAAGCTTTCCTTTAAAGAGTCAATATTAGAGCACCAGTCAGAAGGAAAGGCTGTAAAGAGGAGGGGAAAGTGGATCATAAGATAGAGTGAAGTGTAAGACAGCAGTCAACTGATACCAGGCTGACGACATGCAAGATTCCTGCATCTATACAGACTATCAGTTGCATTTCCAAGTTCTGGACGCTCCCTCCCTGGGGGTTTAGGACTGGAAAAGCTATCTATGCTTTAGGTACAGCCAGGCTCCTAGTCAGGAGAATATGTAAAACAATCTCAGTTGATCGAAGAATTCTGTAAGACAGAGCTCTAAGTACTAACTTTGTTCAGATTAGCCCACATGAAAGAGCGAAGCCTAAAAGACCCATGGTTAATTTCCTAACTAACTGCACCTCCATGCCAGAGTCAGGACAAGGACATCACCCCACCCTCCTCTAAATCACTCTGCACCCTCCTTACTCACCAAAGCCAGTGTTGTTGATGGCAGCCTGGCCTTGTGCCTGCGGCTGTGGAGGTGGTGGCTGCTGGGCAGGGTGGGAGTGGGGATGGTGCTGATGAGGGTGGTAGCCTCCGTGCTGCAGGGGGGGTGGATGCATGGCCATCACAGGGGGAGGCCCATAGCCTTCCGCCCCAGCTTGCTTTCCCCCTGGTGGGGTACAACCATCTGGGCTTGGGGTGTGCAGTGGAGGAGCACCGCCTACAGCTGAGGGGCCCTGGGCAGATGCCTGCTGCTGTGGTGGCTGGGATTGCTGGGGAGGTGGCTGTGGCGGCTGCTGCTGCTGTTGAGGTGGTGGTGGCTGCTGCTGCTGATACATGTAGTAGTTGTTCGAGGGTGGGATGTCCCCCAAGAGAGAAGAAAAGCCTGCAGGTGGGGAGGAGGCAGGCAAGTGACTTAGGCAATGCATTTTTCACAAAATGGGATTTTCCCTGGCTTGTGATGGAAAGCCTCAGACCGAAACTGTGGAGTTAAAAGGTTGAGAACGTTCTAGGGCAGCAAAGATCCCTGTGGCCCTCCTGGCAAGTACTAGAGACAGGAAGGCACTTAGGTTAGAGGAGGGCCCTGACAGTGTGAAGACCACTGAAATCTTACTAAAATGTTCAGCGTGTAGCGTTTAATGCTACTTTTTAGGGATTTGGCTGTAGGCCTGAAATCACAGTTTCCCAGCAGGTGAACTTTAAAAAAGAAACCATCCCTGGTCATCTAGTGTTTAGGGGGCAAAAAAAAGTAAATCAGAAACAAAACAAAGCCATTGGTCGTCTATTACCTCCTCTTCCTTATTTTCTCTACACTCTGCTACTGCCAACTAATTCCTGTATCCTCTATAAACAAATGTAGCTTGGGTATGGAGCAGAGACAGGATGGAGTTATTTCTCAAGCAGTTATTTCTCAAGCAGACAGGCCAGGAAGAACAAAAGCCTGAGGCTAGGGGCTTTCGGTCACAATAAAACTTGAGTGAACTCTAGGCTGTCCTCACCCAATCTAATGTTTTACTTTATTTTTGACGGTTTCTCGTGTTCCCACCTCCAAGCAACCAATGGAATCCACCTGAGTTGAATTCATTTCTCAAGCAAATGCTACAGTCTTGGAACACAACTCTGAAAATTGATCCCCTGGGACATACAAGAAGAATTCATGAAAATTCATATAAGTTTTCCAAAAAGTGACTAACCAGTTTTTATCATTCCATTCAGCCCCTGCTGCTAACATAGGGCCACTGCACAGAACGAGAAGGTCCAATGCCTCACCTGAAGTCAACCTCACCACTGTCTCTAAGTTATTTTAAAAACGAACACACAGATATTGCAGAGGGCTGAACCAGATGTTCTCTCAAGGGGCCTCCCGATAAAAACTTTAAGTCATTCTCACATGATAATTAGGAAAATGTGCATGGACAAGATACCAGCTGATATTAAGGATGTATTATCAATTCTGTTAGGAGTGATAATGTCATGGTAGATAACTAGAAGAAAGTCATCATTTAGGGATGTATATCAAAATTGTATTTATGAGTGGAATGACATGGTATATGTGAATTCCATTAAATTACTCCAATTTTTAGAAGGCTCAGTGGTAAACAGAACAAGCCTAATAAAATACTGATAACTGTTAAAGTTGGGCGATGGAACACAGGGGTTTATTATATTTTTCTCCACACTTTTGCATCTGTTTGCAATTTTTCACAATAAAAGTAACATAAATATAAATGCACTAAAAAGTAAAAAGAAACTGTTCTTAAAACAACGAAATGCAGGGATTCTTGGGGAGAGGGTACTGCTGCTGCCCCCTCGTGGTCATCCTCCAAATGACTCGCCTGCAGCCCCTAAAATCACTGCCCTTAGTTCTGAAAGGGGCAATCCTCCAACTCATTTTCTGAAGCTAATAACCTAGCTTGCCTTCTGAAACAGCTGTATTTGCACAAGGACAGATGAGCTCGCTTGACTCCAAACAGTTTTAGTGCATGAAATATTTCCTCTGAGTAGTGATACCTCTCTTTGTGTCAAAAATAAGAAATACGGGTCAGGCGCGGTGGCTCATGCCTGTAATCCCAGCACTTTGGGAGGCTGAGGTGAGTGGATCACCTGAGGTCAGGAGTTTGAGACCAGCCTGGCCAACACAGCGAAACTCTGTCTCTACTAAAAGTACAAAAATTAGCTGGGCATAGCAGCGTGCGCCTGTAGTCTGAGCTACTCGGAAGGCTGAGGAAGCAGAATTGCTTGAACCCAGGAGGCGGAGGTTGCAGTGAGCCGAGATCTCGCCACTGCACTCCAGCCTGGGCGACAGACTGAGACCCTGTCTCAAAAACCAATAAAAATAAAAAAACAAAAATCAGCCAAGCATGGTACCAGGTGCCTGTACTCCCAGCTACTTGAGAAGTTGAGGTGAAAGAATCGTTTGAACCCATGAGGCAGAGGTTGCAGTGAGCCGAGATTGTGCCACTGTACTCCAGTTTGGGCGACAGAGTGAGACCCTGTCTCAAAAAAAAATAAAAATTAAAATAAAGGGAAAAAAGAAAATATCACCACTTGTTCAACAAGATAAAAAAGTCTCCATGTACCCATCCCAACTCCAGACTCACCGTGCTGAGAGGAGGAAGAGGACTTCTCCAGCATGGACTTATAGAGGTTGCGGAAGGACCAACTTAGATCCTGAAAGTTGATCTCTGAGTAGGAGAATTTAAAGTCGTGGTTGGTGTTATAGAGGGGAGGGGGACCCTCAGCACTTTCTCGACCTGAAGACCCTGCTGCCACTGCTCCACCATCCACAGATCCTGTGCCCTGCAAAAACAGGTAAGAAATTCCTGATCAGTGTCCCAGCTGAGGGACCAATAAAATCCTTCGATGGTCACCAGGCTCTCCTGCCTGTCCTCTTAATCCTCGCCCACCTCTTCAATGGCCCAGCATCATTTTCTCCTTCTTTGCTCATTGGTTCTTATCTTGAATCTACCCTCTTCCTCTCATCAGTCTCCATTTTTTCTTCTTGTTTGTTTGTTTCTGAGGCAGGGTCTTGCTCTGTCGCCCAGGCTGGAGTGTAGTGGTGTGATCTCAGCTTACAGCAACCTCCACCTCCCAGGTTCAAGTGATTCTCGTGCCTCAGCCTCCCGAGCAGCAGGAACTATAGGCGCATGCCACCGCGCCCAGCTAATTTTGTATTTTTAGTAGAGATGGGGTTTTGGCATGTTGGATAGGCTGGTTTCAAGCTCCTGGACTCAAGTGATCCGCCTGCCTCAACCTCCCAAAGTGCTGAGATTACAGGCATGAGCCACTGTGCCCAGCTTTTTCATCTTGATCTTTCTCAAAGTTCTGCTGTGCCTTTCTATTTCTCTCTATTTCCCTCTTTTGCTTTCCCCTTCTTTCTCAATTTATCTGCCTCATATATCACAGATACTCAATACATAATTCTGAATAAACAGGGACACATCTGAATCTATTCACCACCCATCCCATGACCCCTGCCATATTTGCTTCCTACCTGGCTGTAGCTAGCAAGAGATGTGGGGCTCTGAAGTGACAGCTGCGGATTCCCCTCAGGAGGCAGTGAGCCTTCTCCACTCCCTGGAACGCCTCCCCGTGGGCTCTTGCTTGCCTCCTGTTCTGGTGAGTCCTGGGACAGCTGAGGGTTGTGAAGAAAAGGAAATCTATAAGCAGAGGCACAACATCCTCCCAAGACCCACGGTTTCCCCCCTGCTGGTATGCCTTCCACCTTTGCCTCTGAAAGGACTGAACATCCACAAGAGGAGGTGGAAGGAGCAGCTGGCTCAGATATGGCATCTCCCCAGGAGCTGGGAACTTACATCATCATCTGGAGGGTGTCTTCTCTTTCGGGAAATGTCAGGGCAGGTGTCAATTGTCCAATAGGAACCCTGGAAGGAGATCCCATCCCCACAGAAAACAAAATCATTACATTCAGAACCTCCCAGGATTCCGGGTATTAATGAAGAGCAAATTTGTCCTAGAAACTCACTGAGTATGCCAGAGGTACTCCTGTGGTCCAAACACAGGCCTCGAATGTTTTGGAGGGGCAGAACAATGGCATCTAGCTCAAAGAGCTGAAAATGTCCAGACACAGCCTCTCCCTTCCCTTCTGACCTGAGGCAAAACTTGCTTGGACTTTAGCATCCACATCTGTCAAATGGAGAGAATGATCCATCCCTTCTCTTTTATAGGGGAAACACCAGGGACTGTTCTATAGAGATGTTTGTACAAAGGTTATTAAGTCTACCTTTTACATCTAGGAAAAAAGAGTGCCACACAAAAAAGGGGGAGCATGAAAGTCAACTTTACCCTAAGTATTTCTATTTAAAAAAAAAAAAAAAGATTTCACAGTCTTTTTTTTTATTTTTTGAGATGGAGTTTCACTCTTGTTGCCCAGACTAGAGTGCAATGGTGCGATCTCAGCTCACTGCAAACTCTGCCTCCCAGGTTCCAGCAATTCTCCTGCCTCAGCCTACTGAGTAGCTGGGATTATAGGCATGCACCACCACGCCCAGTTAATTTTTTGTATTTTTAGTAGAGACGGGGTTTCACCGTGTTAACTAGGCTGGTCTTGAACTGCTGACCTGAGTTGATCCGCCCGCCTCGGCCTCCCAAAGTGCTGGGATTACAGGCATGAGCCACCGCGCCCAGCCTCAGTCTTCCTTAGTCACCCATTCTACTGGGGGCCTACAAGCTTGACAACCAAGCTTCCTCTGAGAAAAAATAAAGATGCTTCTCTAATTAGCATGACTTCCTCTTCTGGGTAATTAAAACAGCCATGGGACTCTGGGCTGTCAACTACTTCACTCTCCTTCCTGCTCCTTTCAACGCTTATAGGAGTCTCTTACCTTCCCGGGGTCATCCCGAGGTCTTGGCACCTTCCGGAAACACTTGTTGAGAGAAAGGTTGTGCCGTATTGAATTCTGGAGATGCAGAGAAGCAAGTTAGGCCTGAGCATTGTGCAGAGCAGAAAATTTTCCAATAGAACACAGAGGGACACACCAAAAAACATAATAAACCATGGAGTTGAAGTATCAGGGTAAGCTCAGTACCTCTTAAGTACACTGATGGAGGGAATTATGCATCAAATAGCAATAGCAATGAGATAAGAAAAATGCAGAGATTAAATTGATGGGAGGGAATGGCTACAAATTTGATTACTAATGCGTCTGAAAAACTGATTATATAGTTTTTCAATCTTTCCAGCCAACTGACAGGTATATAAATGCCTCACAATCACATCTGCCCAGTTCCTCAATCTACCCTACTGATAGCAAAAGAACAATGTTTTACAACTTTTTATATACATTATGAGAGAAACAAAGACACAGATCACCTTCATTTTCTCAATAGCCCATAGAATGTTCACATTCGGAGGAAAGAAATATTATGTAAGTGTGTTGGGGCCGGGGCATGGTGGCTCACGCCTATAATCCCAACACTTTGGGAGGCCGAGATGGGCTGATCACCTGAGGTCAGGAGTTCGAGACCAGCCTAGCCGATATGTTGAAACCCCGTCTCTACTAAAACTACAAAAAATTAGCCGGGCGTGGTGGCACGTGCCTCTAATCCCAGCTACTCAGGAGGCTGAGACAGGAGAATCGCTTGAACCCAGGAGGCAGAGGTTGCAGTGAGCCTAGATCGTGCCACTGCATTCCAGCCTAGATAACAAGAGCAAAACACCATCTCAAAAAAAAAAAAAAAAAAAAGTGTGTGTTGGGTGGGGTTGGGGGTTATGGTAGCTAGGAGGGACATATTTACAAAGGGAAATCTCAATGGGCCAGGCATAATGGCTCATGCCTGTAATTCCAGCATCTTCGGAGGCCGAGATGGGAGGATCACTTGAGTCTAGGAACCTGAGAGCAGCCTGGGCAACATAGTGAGACCTCATTTCTACAAAATAAAAAAAAGTTCCTGTGCATGGTGGTGCATGCCTGTAGTCCGAGCTACTCAGGAGGCTGAGGTGGGAGGATTGCTTGAGCCCAGGTTCAAGCTGCAGTGAGCTGTGATTGTACCGTTACAATCCAGCCTGGGTGACGCAGTAAGACCCTGTCTTTAAAAAAAAAAAAAAAAAAGAGGCCAGGTGCATTTTGGCTCACACCTGTAATCCCAGCACTTTGGGAGGCCGAGGCAGGAGGTGGATCATTTGAGGTCAGAAGTTCGAGACCAGCCCAGAAAACATGGTGACACCCCGTCTCTACTAAAAATACAAAAAAATTAGCTGGTAGCAGTGGTAGGCGCCTGTAATCGCAGCTACTCGGGACGCTAAGGCAGAAGAATCACTTGAACCTAAGAGGCGGAGGTTGCAATGAGCCAAGATTGCACTACTACACCCTAGCCTGGGCGACAAAGCAGTGTCAAAAAAAAAAAAAAAAAAAAAGAGGCTGGGTGCAGTGGCTCCCAGCAGTGACTCAGTGTCAAAAAAAAAAAAAAAAAAAAAAGAGGCTGGGTGCAGTGGCTCACACCTGTAATCCCAGCACTTTGGGAGGTCAGGGCAAGTAGATCACTTGAGGTCAGGAGTTCAAGACCAGCCTGGACAACATGGTGAAACCCCGTCTCTACTAAAAATACAAAAATTAGCCGGGCAGCAGTGGCGCACACCTGTAATCCCAGCTACTTGGGAGGCTGAGGCAGGAGAATCGCTCGAACCCGGGAGGCAGAGGTTACGGTGAGCCGAGATCATGCTATTGCACTCCAGTCTAGGCAACAGAGTGAGACCCTGTCCCCCACCCCTGCGAAAAAAGAAAAAAAAGAAAAGAAAGCTGAGTGCTTTCAATAGTCTCTAACTCACTACATGGTTTGTACGTCAAATGGGAATTTACAGAGTGAGAGAACTACATATTAAGCTCCCATTCCTACTCAGCAACTGACAAATAAGCTACTGCTCCAAAAAATTGAGCATATCAGCCTTCCTTCTTTGCTTGGGAGAGGAGCCCCTTCTTTCTTCATCTCCAGCCAAACAACTTAGCTTCTCATTACTTGCTTGGTAGCCAGCTGTTGGTAAAGAACCTAATTATATTATTATTTTTCTTGGAATGCAGCTTTTCAAAAGATGATGACTGTGCAACGGAGCTATGGAAATCTGATGATCTAGATTAGATTCCTACCTCTAGGTAGGAAGGAGTGATGCCATGCCTTGCATAGTGACTGGAACATCGTAGAATGGTAATAAACATTTGTGAAATGAATGAATATCCTCTTTGAGGGATCAGAAGACAAGAGGGTGTGGGCCGGGCATAGTGGCTTATGCCTGTAATCTCAGCACTTTGGGTGGCTGAGGCAGGCAGATCATGAGGTCTGGAGTTCGAGACCAGCCTAGCCAACATAGCAAAACCCTGTTTCTACTAAAAATACAAAAAAATCAGCCAGGCATGGTGGCGGGCACCTGTAATCCCAGCTACTCAGGAAACTGAGGCAGGAGAATCGCTTGAACCTGGGAGGTGGAGGTTGCAGTGAGCCGAGATCATGCCATTGCACTCCAGCCCGGGCGACAGTACGAGACTCTGTCTCAAAAAAAAAAAAAAATGAAGATAAGAGGGTGTGATAAGCAACAGTATCCCGCCATCCCCATCACTATACTTAATGGCTTGGAGCTTCCCTAATATACCTTATAAAAGTTGTTCAACTCTGAAAAACAGTAGGGGGCAGAACATATGAGATTTTAAGTTTTCACATCTCTGAGACAAGCCAGAGTAAACTGAACAGGTTACAGGAAGAAACAAAAGTAGAGAAAAAGGTTGTTGAAGGCTAAATCTAAGCCAAAATTACAGAAGCATTCCCACCTTCCAACCAATGCCAGCATTCTTGTAATAGGGGAAGTTATCACAGATCCAGCGGTAAATCTCGCTGAGAGTCATCTTCTTGGCTGGAGAGGAGTTGATGGCATAGGTGATGAGAGTGGCATAGCTGTATCGTGGCTTGCCGTCCTGGTGAACTGCTGCCTCATCTTTGCTCAGGGTGGCATTAGGATCTGTGGGTGAGCCTGGTGAACACTTGCGGCTGCTCCCAGGAGGCCCAGCCTGGGAGGCACTTCCAAGCTTCTCAATGGTAGCTCGGAGGGTCAGCTGGGGAAGCCAGTCTATGGAGGTGAGGCTACTCTCTAGGTCAGAAGCCATGGTACTTCTGGGTTCTGCAGAGAAGAAGACAAAGAGGAAATGAAAATACTGGGGGCAAGTAATACTCAAATCCTTTTGTTTGAGGGAAGGAGAGTTCTTCCTACTCTCATTCCCATAAGACACCCATGGCATGGCCTTCCAGCAGGTGTTCTCAGAATCCCCAAGCAGATCTATCTACCATATGATGGACTGCTAGTTACCCTACAACTTAACGTGGAGCACGGCTAAAAGGCCTCTCCATATAGGACTAAAAGAGATCAAACTTCACACCAAAATGAGCTATTTCCTCAATTCACCTTACTTATAGCCCTACAACATAGCATTTTTAAACTATGTAGGAATGAGTTTGAAAAAAGAAAAACCCCACTTAGCAGGTGAAATTAAAGTCCATTCTCCAATCATGTGACACCTGTTGTATTTTCATACGACATCCAGACAGATGGCATGAATGTTCATGTAAAGAAAAGGTCTACCTAAATACAAACATACATGGATGAAGCACACACCAACACTTTTAAAGACGTGTCCTACTAGATATATTACGAGCACTTGCCCTTTTTATCCCACACACATGTGTAGCTGAGGTATCTTAGATATATCCCAGGCCTAAATTATACACGACAAGCAGCAGACAGATACATAAATAGTGAAACGCATACACAGAGATCACGATTACATATACAGCATACATTACCACCAGAGCACAAAGTCACACACAGAAGCAACACATCCCGAGTACACAGCTGCCCTCACACTTTGTAAGCTACCCCCTGCATGCTCCTGCCCACAGACACCAACACCAGGAAGAAGTCATCCACAAGGACCTCCCACCTCTCAGCCTGCTGCGCTTCACCCAGCCAGGGAGACACCCAGCTGTGTGCCGACCGGTAACAATCAGATAGCCTGGCTAAAAATAGCCACTCTGGGGCTTGGAGCTGGCTCCCCTTCTCCGCCCTCCTCCGCCCTCCTTCCTTCCCAGCCAGGCAGGCACGCTCGCTGCACCTCCATGCAAACTCCTGGAGCTGCCAGACCGCCTACGCCTGATGTTTGCACGCCCTGCTGCCACCCACACTGCCTGGGCGCTCTTGCCAGCAGAGGTATAGCTACAGCGACGTCTTGCTGAGGGAAGGTGAAGAACGATGGGTGCTATCTGTATTGCAGGGTCTAGAAAGGCTGGCAGGAAGCACTAGGTAGCCATTTGGCACTCCCCTAGAGCTGATGCCAGCAACCCCTAAGCACTTGCTGCCTAACAGGTTTGTGCCTGCACAGCCGCCAGATTCCAGCTAACACTGTCTTCCTCAGTCCCACCAGGGCATTTCTCCTGAGGAGCCAGGACTAGACTGCCTCCAAGTTCAGAATCCTGAACAGAAACATATGATGTAAGTGATCTCTAAATCCACAGCTAGATATATGCACAAGCGTATCCATAAAATACAACAGATCCACACACTTTGCAGTCTAAAACTCAACAACAGATCGAACCATGTCCCCCCTCTCCTGACCCCATCACATCTTTCAGGGTCTCAGCTCCCTCTTCTATCCTAGGTAGTGATTCTTCTGCCCTTGACCCTTAAGCTTTTCTCCTAGGGGTCAGCATTCTCACTTGCTCCCCTCTCCCCAAGGCCCACCCACGCAGATGGCAATCTGGATGTGTGCACGTGTACCCGGCCCTGTGCTCCTAACCAGCAACATGCCCACTCCACAAGGCTGAAGGAAACACCTTGGTGCCTCAGCGGCTGGGGCAGCAAGAGACCCAACTGTAACCCAAGAATTGTTGGACAGGAGAAAAGGGGTGGAGGGAGAGGAATGGCATGTTTATAAATAGCGTCATGAAGGGTTTCCCCTTTATCCTTAGCTTCTCTCCCACCATCCTCCTCTTCATCCCACTACCACCTTGCCCTAACCATGGAAACTTGGAAACTAACAGGAACACTTAATCATTCCAGGAACCTCACACCTTCCAATACTACTAAGTCAAAACACCCCAGCCACTGGGCTATAGCAGGGTACTTGTAGCAGGATCACAGTCCTGTAGCTGGGTCATCCGAACTGAAGAGTGGCATGCCAATGAGCAGGTTTCCAATGACCAGGGTCCTCCTGGGTCCTCCCCAGATGGGGAGGTCCCTAAAGTAGTTCTGCCCTATTCCCTATTATCTCCTTCTAAAGATCCCTAGGAAATTTCATCTTAAGAGCGCAGAGGCCTTCAGTTGATATTTCATTTGAAACAATTTTTCCAACATTGGACAGGGGCATGAGAGTGGATTTAAAGTGTTTAGAGGGCTTACAGAAGAACCCACTTGGCACATGCCCATCACAGTGAGTGCCTGAAAGGGAAGCACTCTTAGCCTTCTGCAAGTTGTTCTATGCCCTTCCCTACCCTTACCCCAGCACCAGCTTAGGACACTGAGGTTAAATTTAACCTTTCTCCAGCCCCGTTCCAGTCAGCCCTCCAGATACAGCCCCCAGCACTCAAAATATGTATTCAAATCTCACCAGCTACAAGCAGTATGTAGCATCTGATCCTTTTGATCTTTCAGCACCATTCTCCTTTGACCCATTCCCTATTCCACTTCCTCACACTCTTCACTTCCCCACAAGGGCAGCCCAGTGTGTACAGCCTCAGAGACTGAGGTTCCTTGGTTCCATTCCAAATCCTCCTGGACTGTCCCTAACCATCCCTTGCCTCTCTGACGAAGTCCTTTTTTTTTTTTTTAAGAGACAACACCTTGCTCTGTGGCCCAGGCTGGAGTACAGTGGCGCGATCTCGGCTCACTGCAACCTCCGTCTCCCAGGTTCAAGCGATTTTGCTTTCTCAGCCTCCCGAGAAGCTGGGATTATAGGCACGTGTCACCATGCCCAGCTAATTTTTGTATTTTTAGTAGAGTTGGGGTTTCACCATGTTGGCCTGACTGTTCTTGAACTCCTGACCTCAGGTGATTTACCTGTCTCGGTCTCCCAAAGTGCTGGGATTACAGGTGTGAGCCACCATGCCAGGCCCCCAGTGAAGTCTTGATGCCTCAGTTTTCCCCTTCAATAAAAGAGATGAACTCATAAACCCTGCCACAGTATCGTCCCTGGAGGGAAGTGAATGAAACTTAATGAGCTCGTGGCTGCCACACATTCCATGCTCCCCAAAATAATGGCATGAAGCTAATGTTCAGGGCTATTATTAGAAAGGCAAACAAGAGGTACTTCCATTTTTCAGTCCAACCAACCTAGTTACCCAGGCCTCTCTCTCCAGGTGGGCCTTGTGCCACGGGGCTTGGGCAGAACCTGAGTCAGGCCACATTCTTCTCTGTGAGCTGGAAGACTGAGAAGAAATACCCATAGGAGCTGGGAAAGGCAGCCAAAGGGCAGGCTCCATCATATCCACAGGACGTCTAATGAAGACTACAGAACTGGGAGAAAGGCAGAGAAAAGCAGACAGATAGACATTCTGGGAGTGAAAGACTGATCCTGGATGAAACATATAAGATCCACAATAACAGGCTCAGTTTTCTTCCCATTTTATCTGAAAGGCCACTAATTGTTCTAACGCCAATGTCAGGTATTAACATGTGATAACTTCCTGCCCCGTACAGAATGCCAGAACAAAGAGGGCAGTGGCTAGGTGTAGCCCATGAGGAGTTAGGCTGCCTGAGTTTCTTTTTTTTTTTTTCTGAGAGAGAAGTCTCGCTCTTGTCCCCCAGGTTGAGTGCAATGGCTTTATCTCAGCTCACTGCAACCTCAGCCTCCCGGGTTCAAACGATTCTCCTGCCTCTGCCTCCCAAGTAGCTGGGATTAAGGCACCTGCCACCACGCCCGGCTAATTTTTGTATTTTTCGTAGAGACGGGGTTTCACCATGTTGGCCAGGCCGGTCTCAAACTCCTGACCTCAGATGATCTGCCCGTCTCAGCCTCCCAAAGTGCTGGGATTACAGGTGTGAGCCACCGCGCCTGGTCAAGCTGCCTGAGTTTCAATCCCAGCTCCACTATTTTGATTGTTGTAAGGATTACCTCGAGTTAATATTTTTAGAGCACTTTGTAAGTGCTAAATAAGTGTAGCTATTGTTTTTGAATGGGGAAAAATGAGAATACTAGAAATTAAAAATTAGTAAACTGACAGACTATAGATAGGAGTGGAAGCAGCAAACCTGCAGTGGTTTGCATTACAAAGCCTGCACTGAGTCTGCAATGGTTTTCAGGATGTCGGAATCTCAAACTTTTCCTTTGGAGATAACCACCCAGTACTAGATAATGCTAGGATCAGGAAGACTCCAAGGATGAAGGAATGAGGGACTATCATCTCTTATCTTCCAGGGAGAACTAAGTGTAGTCATAAAACGTGGTCTGGGAAAGTACTCTCCAAACCACAGTTAATCCCACTCAGTAGCCACCTACCTTGCTTCTAACTGATTCCAGAGAGGCAAGGAGGGTTAGGGAACTCAGTCCAAACAGGACCAGTTAAACTGTGTGGTGGCCGGGCGCGGTGGCTCAAGCCTGTAATCCCAGCACTTTGGGAGGCCAAGACGGGCGGATCACGAGGTCAGGAGATCGAGACCATCCTGGCTAACATGGTGAAACCCTGTCTCTACTAAAAACTACAAAAAACTAGCCGGGCGACGTGGCGGCGCCTGTAGTCCCAGCTACCCGGGAGGCTGAGACAGGAGAATGGCGTGAACTCAGGAGGCGGAGCTTGCAGTGAGCTGAGATCCGGCCACAGCACTCCAGCCTGGGTGACAGAGCGAGACTCCGTCTCAAAAAAAAAAAAAAAAAAACAAAACTGTGTGGTGGTGGCGGACTTGGAGGTGTTGTGATATAGTTCACCCTGAGCCATTCAGGCAGGTGCAGGCCAGCATCTGGTGAAGTACTTTATAAGAAACAGGCTGCTATTAATCAGAGTGGCTTCTTTCGTAAAAGGTGGGGGAGGGAGCTCCGGAGTTAGGAGTCAAGGATCCTCATCCTTTTGAGAGCAGCAGTTATCAGCAATGAAGCTCTCTTATTAGTCCTAGAAGAAATGATTCCAACCTGAGACTGGGCTGCCCTGCTGCTTAAAGGACTGTCCTGTAGACCGTCATGAGGGCTCCCACTGGCTGGGGGAGGCCAAGCCTTTCCCTTCAGGTGGGCATCCTTACCACCTCTCCATGTCCTTGAACAGGAGCACCTGCTTCTAGAGGCCCACCAGAAACACACTATTCTACGTAACTGGAGTATGGTCTGAAAAGCACGTAAGTACCTGTCTCCACACACATACCCACTTGGAACAGAGAGAGCCACACTCACCTGAATTAAGAAGTATATGCATGTTGTCCTACAGCACAGCCACACAAACCTGTGCCCTATCTCCATATACCACCAGTAGCTTCCAGAACAAGTGAATGTGCTCAGGAACTTAGGTAGAACTCACCCATGCCCCAGAAAGAGGAGGAAATATGAAAGGCCAAGTCAGATGAAGCCTCCTTCACAACTTGTCCTTGCTATGAGACAAAAGATAAGGTATCTGCTAATGGCGAGGCAGGAAAGCAGACACCCAGCCAGTGACCTCTCCTAAAAACAGCCCAGGCTTCAGGGGAGGATTTCCTGGTACCCTTTTCCTGCCTTTTCTGAAGATTCTGGACTTTGATAATTCCCTAGCTTATGAAGGAAAACTTGAACACAAGGTTCCGGGAACTCAGAACTGAACAAGAAACAGGAAGGGAGAGGATGAGACTATTAGGTACTTTTCTGGAAGGAAACTATATACTCCTCAAAAGTGAAATCTCTCCAGTGGTCAACTTGTTTAGGTGGAAATCTGGAGAGAAGTGGAGCAGCAGCCCTCCTCCCTTCGTATCCAGGATCTAATTTTTCCTGAAGAATTGTGAGCAAAAAACAGGAGCTGAGGAGACTGGGGCAGTGGTACACGGCCAGCATCAAGGAAGCGCTTCAACCCAGGAGTTGGCATTCCCCTGCACTCTTTCTTCTCGCCTCAGAACATGTGGGATTCCCATTTTCCCTTTGGATGTTATGGGCAGAGGCATACATCCAGCTAGCAATGGAAATGTCAGGAGAGGAGGCCTCTTGGTATCTGAGATAGGATGCGCAGGAACAGATTGCTTTTCTTGTCAAGGGAGCAGTAATTGCAGTAAGCTGGAGGGAACACCTCTGGTGAACACTAAGCTGACCTCAGCATGCCCTGGGCAAGGCCAGGACACCAGATGCCACCGTGATTTTCATGAGAACCCGCTCTCCAGGTGAAAAGGCCCAAGGGTGAAGGGCGGTATGGAAGTCTTACCACTGGTTAGGTTGTGTACACAGTATGCATGTTCTCAAAATGCAGCCGTTTTCTGGTATCCCTTTTCCTCAGCATGAAAACATCCACTTCCCTAAGGGACCTAAAATGAATCCCATCCCTTTAGTCCCCAAACACTAAGAAACCCATTTCTCAGAGCTTCTGCCACAAGATGTGAGTTCAAATCCAGGAGGCCCTTGGATCACATTTCCCACTGGATTTTCTGAGTCATCACTCTGTCTTCCCCGGTAGTGAAACCCACGATCCACCAGCTCAACCCCGTACACCCACTAGTGCCAGACCATGACAGAGAGAAGATAAAAGAAAGCACTAACCTGTCTCCAATGTTCCCCTGGCAAAGGGAGGGAACCACTTGGTACTGGAGTTTGGGGCTGGAGGGATTCCCCTCTTCAGAGGCAGGTGACGGCTCTCATCCTCAGTGGCTCTTCCTGTACTTGGCTGAGCCTCCCAAGTCGGTGAGGGGAACTTGGTCCCCTGAGGATGAGGAGCCAAGGGAGGAGGAGGGGGAGGAGAAGGAGGTCCTACTTGGGGAAGGTGGCACACCCCCCACACCCTGCTTGTTACCCTGGGGAGGAGGGGAGGAGCCTCTCCCAACCAGGAGTTGTCTCCTCCCCCTTGGGGGAGTTCCCCTCCCCCCCAAACTGGATCTTTCTGAGTTGGAGGGCTCTTTCTGTCTGCTGGAGAGCTGAGCGGAGGGGCTCTACCCCGTTCCACTGTCTAGGCACGAGGAAGTTGAGGGGGAGGGCCTCCCCTCTCCAGAAGGCTGAAAGCCGATTCCTCTTCTTTCCCTGGAGTGGCTTCTGAACGTAAGGACTCCTGTCCCCTGTGAATACTGGTGGGCCGAGGGTGCCTACTCCATAGGCAGAGCCCTCTCTCTCTTTGCCTCGAAAGTCCTCAACTGTTGAGAGTGTGTGTTTGGAGGGGCGGGGGCGCGCTAGGGTGGTCTCACTCTGCTTCTCTGCGGAAAGCTCCCCTCTTTCCACTTCTGGGGGTCTCCTCCCCGGCCAGTACAGGGGTCTTCCTCGCCTCTAGGCAGAAGAGCGGCGTGCCCCCACGAGTCTCTTCTTTCCCTCACCCGAGTGGTAAGGGTCTTTTCTCTCCAACAGGGGGAGAGGTTGCTCGCGTCCCCGCTCCCGCCTCCGCTCCCGGGGTGCCCCAGAGGGTGGGGCTTTCGTACTCCCGGCTCTCCCTGAGCTGGCCTGGGCAGCACGGTCCGGGAGGCCGCGGTTCGAGACTCCGGTCCCTGCTACTGTGGCGGCAGCACCTCCTCTAGGGCTGTCCTGTCCGGTCCGCTCCCTTCGGCGCGTGGGGCTCCCAGCGCTGCCACCGCTCGGGCTCCGGCCAGTCCGGGCTCCCGGGGAGCCAGAAGGCTGACGGACAGTGTCAGGGCTCGGCGCGGGCTCGGGCTCGGCTCGGCTCAGCTGCAGGCCCCGGCTCCTCCCCGGCCTCCGCGCCGCGCTCCGCGCCCCTCCCCCTCCCCCGCCCGCCGGCCGCCGCCGCCACCGCCTCCCGGCGCGGGTTAAGGAGGAGCTGGGCGGCGCCGAGCCGCGAGCCGCGAGCTGCGCCGTCCGGTGTGCACTCAGCCTGGAGAGCCACGGCTGCGCTCACGCCGGCTAGGGGTCTCGCCGCCCTCGCCCCACTGCGGCCGCGTGGCTCCGGGAGCTTGCTGTCCACCCGGGATGACAACTCACTGCTCCCGGTAGGGAGATTCCCTCGTGCGCACCGTACACCGTCAATTCCAGCTTACACCCCGACCCCGGCGTTTCATTCTGTTAAACTCCGAATACAGATGAACAGCCCCAGCTTTCTCAGGACTGTCTTTGATGGGCTTCTCTTTCCCTCGAGATAATTTTAAAAGGATCATGAGCATTGAGGTGAAGATTGGGGTGAAGTTTATATGTCACCCTTGTGTCATCCTGGAATTTAGTAAATGCTCCTTGAACGAGTGGATACATGATAAATGAGCGTGTAACGGTGAAATAAACATCAGAAGATCTGGGTCCTGTACCTTGTTCCAGCTTCGTAAACTTGTGCATGGCCTTTGTTCTCTGCAATCTTGCTCAGCGAAGAAGGGACCTTGATATTCGGCCTGCTTACCCTTTACAGGTGTCACATCCTGGAGTCATATTATTCTGCTGCAAATTCTTAAATATTTCATACTCTGGCTTTTTTTGTTTTGTTTTGTTTTGAGACGGAGTTTCACTCTTATTGTCCAGGCTGGAGTGGAATGGCACGATCCCGGGTGCAATGGCGCGATCTCGGCCCACTGCATCCCACGCCTCCCGGGTTCAAGTGATTCTCCTGCCTCAGCCTCCGGAGTTGCTGAGATTACAGGTGCGCGCCACCACGCCCAGCTAAATTTTGTATTTTTAGTATAGATGGGGTTTCGCCATGTTGGCCTGGCTGGTCTCGAACTCCTGACCTCGTGATCCGTTCGCCTTGGCCTCCGAAAGTGCTGGGATTACGGGCGTGAGTCACCGCGCCCGGCCCACACCCTGGTTTTTAAACTTTTGTCTAACTACCCTACTTTCTTTCCTTTCTTTTTCTTTTCTTTTTTTTTAAATAGAGACGAGGTCTCAGTATACTGCCCAGGCTGGTCTTTAATTCCTGGGTTTAAACTATTATACCGTTTTAGGCCTCCAAAGTGCTGGGATTACAGGCAGGAAACACGGCCCCGGCCTGCTCTCTACTTTTTATCACATAAAATAATAGGAGACCCGGCGCGGTGGCTCACGCCTGTAATTCCAACACTTTGGGAGGCTCAGGCCAGGGGATCACTTGAAGTCAAGAACTGGAGACCAGCCTGGCCAACGTGTTGAAACCCCTGTCTCTACTAAAAATACAAAAATTAGCCGAAGGCCGGGCGCGGCTCATGCCTGTAATCCCAGCACTTTGGGAGGCCGAGGCGGGCGGATTACAAGGTCAGGAGTTCTAGACCAGCCTGGTCAATATGGTGAAACCCTCGTCTCTACCAAAAATAGAAAAACTAGCCAAGCGCGGTGGCGGACGCCTGTAGTCCTGGCTGAGGCAGGAGAATCGCTTGAACCCGGGAAGCAGAGGTTGCAGTGAGCCGAGACCGCGATACTGCACTCCAGCCTGGGAGACAGAGTGAGACACCGTCTCAAAAAAAAAAAAAAAGATAATAAGAATACAAAAATATTACTTGCAAAATATTTGAATTGCCCGCCAAAGACTGCATACTTAAGTTATATGTATATATTATATTAATAATGATATTTATAATATGCCAGGCATTGCACTGAGCATTCTGGGTGCGTTATCACATTGATGATTCTAGCAATTCCTAAAACACTGTTATTATACTTATTTTACAGATGAGAAAATTGTGACTTCCAGATACTATGTGTGAGTTCACTTAATTAGTAAGTAGCAAAGTCAGTACTTAAATCCAAATGACTCCAATGCCCAGCTCTTAACCTCTATACCATTGTTCGGAGCGATCAGAATTTAAAGTCATCCTCAAAATTAAAGGCAGTAAACCAAACCAAGCCTTTTCTTCCTCCTCACACTTCCTATATTCAGGTTTAAAGATTTATTTTTTCCCCTCTTTGAGGCATTAAATAATTCTCCCACATGCAGATAATTTGGCGGCAATCTTTCTTGCTACATGTTGGATGTTTTGTTATGTTTCAACTGTTTTTGACATTTCCTATGTATGGAAATTGCTTGAGTGACAGGCAGAAGTACTAAAAGTGGAAACATAAGGGAAAGATTAGAATCTTTCTGGCAATTTGGAAAAATAAAAAGCTCAAGAAATTATTTGGTTTTTACAAGACATTTTCTGCAGTATTTTTTGTAACTGAAAAATTAGAAAAGACCTAAATATCCAAAATAGGGTGATTTTAAATATATTATGGCACATCTATACAACAGAGTACTATTTAGCATTTACAAGAATAATTATATTTATCTCTGAAAGATAGTGAGTGAAGTTATTTTACTTTTATTATATTCTTTATCATTTAGATATTTTGCAGTAGGCATACATTATTTTAAAGAACCATTGTTTCATATATCTTTTTTTTTTTTTTTTTTTTTGAGACGGAGTCTTGCTCTGTCACCCAGGCTGGAGTGCAGTGGCTGGATCTCAGCTCACTGCAAGCTCCGCCTCCCGGGTTTACGCCATTCTCCTGCCTCAGCCTCCGGAGTAGCTGGGACTACAGGCGCCCACCACCTCGCCCGGCTAGTTTTTTCTATTTTTAGTAGAGACGGGGTTTCACCATGTTAGCCAGGATGGTCTCGATCTCCTGACCTCGTGATCCGCCCGTCTCGGCCTCCCAAAGTGCTGGGATTATAGGCTTGAGCCACCGCGCCCGGCCTGTTTCATATATCTGACTTATTTGAGTGAGAAAATCATTTTAAAATTCCTATAATGCAATCATATAGTTGCTTTTTAAAATATAGGCCGGGCGCGGTGGCTCAAGCCTGTAATCCCAGCACTTTGGGAGGCCGAGACGGGCGGATCACGAGGTCAGGAGATCGAGACCATCCTGGCTAACACGGTGAAACCCCATCTGTACTAAAAAATACAAAAAGCTAGCCGGGCGAGGTGGCGGGCGCCTGTAGTCCCAGCTACTCGGAGGCTGAGGCAGGAGAATGGCATAAACCCGGGAGGCGGAGCTTGCAGTGAGCTGAGAACCGGCCACTGCACTCCAGCCCGGGCGACAGAGCGAGACTCCGTCTCAAAAAAAAAAAAAAAAAAAAATGCTGGAACATAAGACTATGTGTTTACTATTATTATATGCTTTGTATGTATAATATTACCTAATATCTGTTTACACCTTTCAGATTACAATGTTTTCATTTATACTAGGTCTTTTAGTATTGACACTAAACCTAGGAGGTGAGGAAATGTTATTCCCATTTACAAATGAGACAACTGAACCACAGCCAAGACCTCATCTCCACTCTTCCAGATTCCTGGGGACCTGTGATCAACGGAGTAGGGGGTAGTCTGCAGCCACTAAACACAGAGTTTTGACCTCTTTTAATGGCTGTAGTCGGGTCTATTAGAGAGAAACTAAACCAACATACAAACGATTCATTTAGGAATATTTATCAGACAAAACATGAGCTTACATTTGCACCACCAGAAAAATTATAACTGCTACTTTAAAAGATAATGGGGTCACCATTGACTCTGGGAACTGAAAAAATAAGTAAAAAGTAATGGAGGGGGGAATAGAACGCAAGATATTAAATCATAAAGGTGAAGTTATCTGTATAGTTTGGATTTCCTTTACATAACTGTTTATTATTTACCGTTTGCTACGTTAATTTTCTTTCTTTTCTTTTTTTTGGGGGGGACAGAGTCTCTTTCTGTCGCCGAGGTTGGAGTGCAGTGGCGCGATCTTGGCTCACTGCAAGCTCCACCTCTTGGGTTCATGCCATTCTCCTGCCTCAGCCTCCCAGTAGCTGGGACTACAGGCGCCTGCCACAACGCCCGGCTAATTTTTTGTACTTGTAGTAGAGACGAGGTTTCACCGTGTTAGCCAGGATGGTCTCGATCTCCTGACCTCGTGATCCGCCCGCCTCGGCCTTCCAAAGTGCTGGGATTACAGGCGTGAGCCACCGCGCCCGGCTTTTCCACGTTAATTTTCTAGCCTCTACCCAACCTGTTTGATTTCCACTCCCCTAAAAATTAGACTGGTTCCCACAAGGGAACCAGAGATGAAAAACTGGGAGGGGAGGTTGGGAAGCAGGGGCCGGCACATACCAGCTGTAGAGGCCCAGCCGCCCAACATTCCTGTTCCACCTTAAGAAGCTTTCGCCTCTGCCCAAGACAAGCAAGCACTTGGCTCCTCCCACCCCCGTGTCAGCTCCGGCCCGGGAACGTGGGCAAGGCAGGAAAGACGCACTGAATGGAAAGATTGGCGCCAGAGGCAGCAGGTCTCTCCTACCCCCTACTCCACCGGCGCGGGGAGGAGCGTGTGAAGCAAGGGCCACTGGGGTTGGGTTCCTTTCTAGAGGACCTCAGGGATGAGGACACGTCCTGTTGAAACTGGGGGTCGGGTAGGTGGGCCATGGGGCCCATCTTGGGGTGGGTCTTGGGGAGACAGAACTGGCACAGGAGATACACAGCACGCCGCGATCGTTAGCAAAAGTCGTAAGTTTCCCTAGTTCCGGACGCACCTCTTCAAATCATTTCCAAAAGAGGTGGCAAGTTTTCCATCCTCCGCCCCAATTCCTCATCTGCCTCTTAATTGGCTGGGGTTCGGGTAGGCGCGGCCCAAGATCGCTTGTTGATTGGCTGCGTCGGTAATCTATCACAGGATGACGCACGTGAGGGGTGGTATTTGTGGGAGGAAGTGAGGATTATTTTGGTACCTCCTACCCCAACTACTGATTGGCTGAGATTTGCAGTGATGTAAAACAAGGCATAAAAATGTCCACTAAAGGGAAGGGTCTGTTTGCCATTCTCTCGGGGCAGGGGGAACTCTGTTAATGTAGAGAAGGACCAAATTGATTGAAACACGGAAATGAGTTTAGAAAGGAACTGAAGGAAAACGAGGGAAATCCGCGGCACCTTCGTTGCCTTCAAGCAAGGTCATTTCCTGCATGGGATCGATGGTTTCCTGTTTACTGCCTCGGAAGTCTGCGTGTACGCTGGCTTTCTGGAATATGCATGATAATTAAATTCTTATGAGTCTTTGGTCCCAGACTTCCCATTTGTTTACGTTACCTAAAAGAATGAATGACACGGAGGAAAGGAAAAGGGTTTCACCTTGCCTTTAGAGAAGGACAGGGAAAACTGAGGTTCTCTAATATTAGAAAGCTGAAGACTGACCCTGGGTCACAGTATTCAAGCATTTGGGTTACTAAAGAAACCATTCGTATAATAGTTGGAGAGGGGATGCAGGTGAAGAGAACTGTAAAGATTTCTCTGAAGGAAGGGCATTAATCACATACAGAAGCCTTCCTTGATAGAGAACTACATCTTTTTTTTTTCTTTTTTTTCCCTTTAGACAGGGTCTGGCTCCGTCGCCCAGGCTGAAGCGCGATTTCGGCTCACTGCACCCTCCGGGATTCAAGCGATTCTCCTGCCTCAGCCTCCCGAGTAGCTGGGACTACAGGCTCCCGCCACCTCGCCCAGCTAATTTTTTTGTATTTTTAGTAGAAGCGGGGTTTCACCATGTTGGCCAGGCTGGTCTCGAACTCCTGACCTCAAATGATCTGCCCACCTCGACTCCCAAAATGCTGGGATTACAGGCGTGAGCCACCGCGCCTTGCCGAGAACTACATCTTATCTCTGGTGCCCGGCAGTGTCGGATACATAGTAGGTAGTCAACTGATGATGTGAACCAAACCAGAGGGAGAAGACCTTTATAAAGTACACTGCTGGACACCGTGGCTCACGCCTGTAATCCTAGCACTTTGGGAGGCCAACGCAGGCGGATCACCTGAGGTCAGGATTTGGAGACCAGCCAATTGTGAAACCCAGTCTCTGCTAAAAACGCGAAAATCAGCCGGAAATCGCTTGAACAAGGAGGCGAGGTTGCGGTGAGCCGAGATCGTGCCTCTGCATTCCAGCCTGGGCAACAGAGCGAGACTCCGTCTCATAAATAAATAAATAACGCTGGAAAAAAATCCTAAAAATGCCGGATTTGAAGTAGATCTGCTTCAGAAACCTACCTGAGTTGATACCTCCCTGGGAAAATACTATTTTCCTCCTAGCACCTTGAAGCCTTTAAAATTTGAAAGCAGATTTCCCCTCAACCTACCTTCCTGGAAAAATTGAAAGATAGGTGGGATTAGTGAAAAGATGTCCTCTACATTCAGTGAATGGAACATAAAATGTTTAACCTAGAATCTGAGGTAAGAGACTAGGAAGAAATTATTTGAGAACTTGAGAGGTATCATCTATGCTATGTTAGTTACGGAATCATTTGCTTCCTTAGCATGATATACATTTTTTTTCTAGTCGAGAGTTTTCTTTTTTTAAGACAGAGTCTTGCTCTGTCTGGAGTGCAGTGGTGTGATCTTGGTTCACTGCAACCTCTGCGTCCCGGGTTCAAGCGATTCTCCTGCCTCAGCCTCCCAAGTAGCTGGGACTACAGGCCTGCTCCACCACACCCAACTAATTTTTTTTGTATTTTTATTAGAGATGGGTTTTTGCCATGTTAGCCAGGATGGTCTCCATCTCTTGACCTCGTGATCCGCCTGCCTCGGCCTCCCAAAGTGCTGGGATAACAGGCATGAGCCACCGCGCCCAGCCTAGTCCAGAGTTTTTCTTATAGTTAGAGCTCAGTGATGCTTTAACATTGTGTAAAAACTGCTCTAAACTTGAGGGCAAGAATTTCCCTTTCATATGATAACTAACCCTCCGACAAGACCCTGCAGGGGCTATTGGTCAAGATTCTGCAACAGGTATTTTCTGCTTATCCAAAGAGATCCTATCTAACGATTCTCTAGGGTCTTCTAGGTCAGGTGGTTTACAAAAGAGTATACCACACTGGCTCTTCAGTATCATCGTGGCAATAGTTTAGGAACAAGGAAAGGAACAGGAGGCAGCTGTATTTGCAATAACAAAAATGCCATGGAAAAATTATTACTGGGCGTAAGTAATTCTGGCATAATAAAGTGTATATTACCTATGCCAAAAGAGAGAGGAGATGCTAATATTTTCAAGAATTTTGTTTGAGGGAAAAGCGCACTTTTATTTTTTAGTAGAGTTCCTAGTAATATTAAATAAATTGTGAAAAACGTACAAAAAATTATTTTTAGAGGCCGGGCGCGGTGGCTCAAGCCTGTTATCCTGGCACTTTGGGAGGCCCAGACGGGCGGATCACGAGGTCGGGAGATCGAGACCATCCTGGCTAACATGGTGAAGCCCCGTCTCTACTAAAAAATACAAAAAACTAGCCGGGCGAGGTGGCGGGCGCCTGTAGTCCCAGCTACTCGGGAGGCTGAGGCAGGAGAATGGCGTGAACCCGGGAGGCGGAGCTTGCAGTGAGCTGAGATCCAGCCACTGCACTCCAGTCTGGGCGGCAGAGCAAGACTCCGTCTCAAAAAAAAAAAAAAAGAAAAAGAAAATAAAATTATTTTTAGGCTAATAATTCGTACTTACAGCACTGTCACTTTTCCCTGATGATGGGCAATAAGCAAAAGCAGAAATTTTTTTTAGCGGGGGGAACCTAGAGCCCAACACCAAGTCTAAGGAAGGAAAGAACTGGTATTGTTCCTAACCACAGATCTAAGCTCTCTAATTTGTAAAGGGGTGGTACCTTGATTGGTAAGAACGTAACATACTGAGTCACATAGAACCTAAGGCCTTAGAAAAGTCCTCAACTCATGATTCCTCCTGAAGCCTGGCTGCCAGCCCTTCTTAAACAATAGTAATCATGAGTTTCTTTCATCCCTGGAAGCCCAGGAAAGGAACAGGAGGCCTCAAAAGACAAGGGATGAAAGCACCAGAATCAACATTTTAATATTAATTAAAATCTTCCTCCAGAAAGATAGGAAGGTGATAGTCTCAGGGCTGGGTGCATTGCCTTTGGCATTTATGGAAAGAGGAAGAAAAGGGTAGTGGGCTACTGCTCAGTCAGGTATTACATCTGTCAGAGTTGGCTACAGTAAATAGAAACCACTTAAGTAGGAAAGGCTTTAATACTGGAGCTTAATGTGCTTACAAAATTGTTGGAAGTACTGGACAAAAGGGGGTTTCTGCTGTATATCAGAAATGGCTCCAAGAATGAGGCTGCTAAACTCAGCCACCAGGAAAGCTTCAGAAAGATGAGAAATCAAGACTGGATTGCTGAAACTGTTGAGTTCAGGAACACATGCCCCTGCACTGACATGGGTATGGGAAGAAAAAAAATTAAAAATAAAGAAAAAAAGGAGAACTTACTGCCCTAGTTGTGATCAAGGAATTGGGCAGCTACTGTTGCTAACACCATGTCAGCACCTCTCAACAGCCATAAAACGCTGGGCATGGTGGCTCACGCCTCTAATCCCAGCACTTTGGGGGGCCGAGGCAGGCGAATCACCTGAGGTCAGGAGTTTGAGACCAGCCTGGCCAACATGGTGAAACCCCGTCTCCACTAAAAATACAAAAATTAGCCAGGTGTGGTGGCGGGCACCTGTAATCCCAGCTACTTGGGAGGCTGAGGCAGAAGAATCACTTGAACCTGGGAGGCAGAGGTTGCACTGAGCCGAGATCTTGGCACTGCACTCCACACTCCAGCCTGGGTGACAAAGCGAGACTCCCTCTCAAAAAAAAAAAAAAAAAAAAAAGGCCGTGGAACTAGTGAATAGACATTGGAACACTGCTGCAGAAAAACCCAACATCCCATGACTCTGCTGACCAGCAGCAACAACCAAAGTGGCCAGCAGCTGGCCCCAGCCTGGCTTCCACTTTTCAAGTTTCTTATGTGTGCAAATTATTGATAGGTCCACAATTTACAACTAGAATGCTAGTTGCGAAAAAATCTGGAAAATATACTTTTTGGTTTTCCAGTCTCTGCAGAGGAAGGTATATAAAGGAAATAGAACATGGGTCACCCATGTCCTCTACAAGAATATATAGATCTACATTTAAAAGATTTCCCTCCAGGGCGTGGTGGCTCATGCCTGTATTCCTAGCTACTCAGAAGACTGAAGTGGGAGGATTGCTTGAGCCTGGGAGGTCAAGGCTGCAGCGGAGCCATGTATGTTCCACTGCACTACACCCTGGGTGACAAAGTGGACTCTGTCTCAATAAATAAATAAGCTGGGCCGGGTGGCTCACCGCGGTGTGGTCCCAGCTACACAGGAGGCTGAGGTGGGAGGATCACTACTGCACTCCAGCCTGGGCAACAGAGCAAGGTTTGTCTCAAAAAGAAAAAAAGAAAGAAAGAAAGAAAGAAACCCACAGATTTTCTTAGTAACAAATAGAACGTAGAATGAAACAAAAGGATCTTGAACCAGAAGCAGCATAAGAATGAAGCAAAAGTCTGTTCTAAACTTTTTCATTTTATGAACCAGTGGGGAAATATGAGAGAACACAGAACTTTTTATATTTTCAGGTAAAGACATTAATTACTAACTACAGTCTACTATGCCCATCATTTTATAAAAGAATCAACATTTTAATATTAATTAAAATCTGCCAGAAAGATAGGAAGGTGATAGTCTCAGGGCTGGGTGCAGTGGCTCATGCCCATAATCCCAGCACTTTGGGAGGGTGAGGATTGCTTGAGTTCAGGAATTCGAGACCAGTCTAAGAAACATGGCGAGACTTGTCTTTACAAAAAAATATAGTTTAACAAAAAATTAGCTAGGTGTGGTGGTGATGCCTGTCGTTCCGGCTACTTGGCCAACTAGGTTAGGAGGATCGCTTCAGCCCAGAAGTTCACACCACTGCACTCCAGCCTGGGCGACACAGCAATACCGCCCCCCCAAAAAATTAAAATTAAAAAAGGAAAGTTTCAGTCTCAGAATTTAATAACTAAATACATTTAACATCAAGAAAAATACTACTGCCGGGCGCGGTGGCTCAAGCCTGTAATCCCAGCACTTTGGGAGGCCGAGACGGGCGGATCACGAGGTCAGGAGATCGAGACCATCCTGGCTAACACGGTGAAACCCCGTCTCTACTAAAAAAATACAAAAAATTAGCCGGGCGAGATGGCGGGCGCCTGTAGTCCCAGCTACTCGGGAGGCTGAGGCAGGAGAATGGCGTAAACCCGGGAGGCGGAGCTTGCAGTGAGCTGAGATCCGGCCACTGCACTCCAGCCTGGGCGACAGAGCGAGACTCCGTCTCAACAAAAAAAAAAAAAAAGAAAAATACTACTTTATCCTGTCCCTTCTGAGTGAACACTTTGGCCAGTATGGCAGGGCTCTGATGCCACTAAGGTAATGTGAGATCTCTGCCATAGTAAGGAGAAAGCTTAGCTTCTTGTCCAGCCTACTTCAGACTTACTGAGCAATTTTGAACAATTCACTTGACCACTGGGCCTTTATTTATAACTAATTAAAATTAGTACTACAAAGAAATATTAAGATTTAAGAAGAGGGGAGGGGCCGGGTGCAGTGGCTCATGCCTGTAATCCCAGCACTTTGGGAGGCCAAGGTGGGTGGATCACCTGAGGTCAGGAGTTCAAGTCCAACCTGATCAAGATGGTGAAACCCCGTCTTTACCAAAAACACAAAAATTAGCCGGGCTTGGTGGGCAGCGCCTGTAATCCCGGCTACTTGTGAAGTTGAGGCTGGAGAATCGCTTGAACCTGGGAGGTGGAGATTGCAGTGAGCCGAGGCCATGCCATTGTACTCCATCCTGGGTGACAGAGCGAGACTCCCTCTCAAAACAAACAAACAAACAAAAAAAGAAATTATGGGCCGGGCGCAGTGGCTTACACCTGTAATCCCAGCACTTTGGGAGGCCGAAGTGGGCAGATCACAAGGTCAGGAGTTCAAGACTAGCCTGGCAAACATGGTGAAACCCCTAAAAAATACAAAAATTAGCTGGGCATGGTGGCGCACATCTGTAATCCCAGCTACTCGGGAGGCTGAGGCAGGAGAATCTCTTGAATCCGGCAGGCAGAGGTTGCAGTGAGCCGAGATTGAACCACTGCACTCCAGCCTGGGCAGCACAGCAAGGCTCTGTCTCAAAAAAAAAAAAAAAAAAAAAATTATGCCAGATGTATTCCTTTTTTCCACAACTTTCTCCCAAGATAAGTTTTTGGGCTTCCCTAATAATTAGCGTAGGATCAAAGACTATTCCCAATTGATGGCTTTTATGTTTGTGCCACCTTCTCCTAGAAGGCAGAGACATCTTTCCAGGTCTCCACAGCGCCTACCTCCTATAGTGATTATAAAATGAATGTATGTTGAATTGAATTGAGGGGAAACTGGCACAAATTAACACTTCAGTCTTTTTTCTTAATTAAACAACGTTAAACTACATGCCAAAAAATGTTCAATTGAATGATTGTTTTTACAAAGTGAACGAGCATCCAAACTGAGTTACACAACACATCCCATAAGTCCTTGCATCCTTTCCATCACAACCTCCCAAAAGGTGATCACAGTCTAGATTTATGACAACATAGGTTGGTTGTGCCTGTTTTTGACCTTTCTATAAATTAAATAATTCAATATATTCTCTTTTGCAACTGGTTTCTTTCAACTTTGTGAGATTTATTCACATGGTTACATGTGGCTGTAGTATACTCACTATTTTATTATTTTATTTTTATTATTTTTTGAGATGGAGTCTCACTCTGACGCCGAGCTGGAGTGCAATGGTGCGATCTCAGCTCGCTGCAGTCTCCGCCTCCTGGTTCAAGTGATTCTTATGCCTCAGTTTCCCAAGGAACTGGGATTACAGATGCCCACCACCACACCTGGCTAATTTTTGTAATTTTAGTAGAGACTGGGTTTCACTGTGTTGGCCAGGCTGGTCTCGAACTCCTGACTTTGTGATCCGCCCACCTCTGCCCCGCAAAGTGCTGGGATTACAGACGTGAGCCACCGCACTCAGCCTATTTTATTTTGTAAAGACAGGGTCTCACTCTGTTGCCCGGACTGGAGTGTAGTGGCATAATCATAGCTCACTGTGGCCTCAATTTCCCGGGCTCAAGCGATTCTCCTACCTCAGCCTTTCAGGTAGCTGGGACTACAATTGCGTCTTCACTCATTGCTACATAATAAATAGTCCATTGTATGAATACACCACAACATATTTCTCCTTTCTCCTGTTAATGGATATTTGGATTATTTCCAGTGTGGAGCTGTTATGAATACTGCTGAGATTAACATTTTAGCATCTACTTTCTGGTGAACATATGTATGCATTTCTGTTGAGTGTATACCTAGGAGTGGAATTGTTGGATCATGGAGTAGGCATATGTTCTAATAAATATTGACAATTTATGAATTTATACCCCATTAACAAACATGTGAGAGTTCTAAACATTCCATATCCGCCAGGTTTGGCATTCACTTCCTTTTTTCTCCACATACCCTGCCCCCCCGCCCCCCCCACCTTTGTTTTAGCCATTGTAGTGGGCAAGAACTGGTATCTCATGTAGGTTTAATTTGAAGATCCCTGATGACCAATTCAATTGCATGCTTTTTGACGTGTTCATTGTTGACTGGAATATCCTCATTTGAGAAGTGCAGCATAGACCCTTTCAATAGCCCTTGTTTGCTGTTGACTTATCAACCCTTTACTGAAGGCCAAACTGTCATGGTGAGGCTCCAGGTAATTCCAAGGTAAGCCTTACCCTTGGGGTGGGGGAGAACAATCTCTCCAAAACACCTTCTGCTGTCTGCAGGGGCCTTACCCTGGATGGCACCAATGGGGCAGCAGAGGATGATCTTTATTACTCCTAACCCCAAAATTCTAGAGAGTCTTTTCCAGGAGGTGGAGAGAACAACTGCGGGGCTTTTCATCCAAAAAGAGTTCGCGAGTCCGAAAAAACTGGTAACCGGATCTCGTCCTGGGCCTTCTTCCCAGCCTAGCCGGTCAGCTCGCTGCGGTAGATAATCGGGGCACCACGCGCCTGCCGCAGGCGGTGAGGGGTTCTGGTATCTCTTAAAGCGTAAATGTTCACACCCTCCTAACGGCGGCGCCAAGAGTGGTGGGGCCCAAAACTGTTTCCCCGTAAAGGGTTCCCTCGCCCTGGTCTCAGGAAGACGCCCGAGAGGGCGCTCGGAGGGATCCCCAGCAGCCGCCAGGGCTGGACCGTTAGGAGCGCAGGTGAAAAGCCCGGAGGGGCCGGACAACCCCGACTGCGAGCGGGACCCCTGCTCGGACCGCAGGTGGGTGCTTGTCTTGCTCACGGAGGGCGCCTGATGAACCAAGTCACGTTTTGCGACCGCATTAACGGACTATTCAAAGTCGAATGCTAGGCTGTTCGAGGCAGTTAGTGCGTCCCAACGGCTGCGGGCGGGGTCGGCGGGAGCGCAGCTGTCACTGCTGGGCGCGGCGGGGGCCTGGGTCCAGCGCAGAGGTGCAGCGGCCTGGGAGGTGCGCTGCTGAGCCAAGCCGCGGGGCCCAACCGCAGTCGCGGGGTCTGGGGAGGTGGATGCGCCGCGCAGTCCCTGCAGCCAAGGGGTGCGGGAACTAGGACCCAAGCTGGGGGTCGAGTAGAGGTGGGCGGCTACTCGGAGGTGGGTCGGACTAAGAGAGAAGTGTCCTGAGGCTCTGGGAAACTAGCCTTGGACCCTTGGAGAAGCGATTTGTGATTTACTGAGCACCTACTATGTCCTGGGCTCCGCTGTAGATGCTGGGATCCCACAGCAAACCAAGCCGCCCCAGCCCTTGCCCTCCTGGGCTGTATATTCTAGGGAAAAGATAGACAAGAAAATGCATAGATATGTAACAGTGCCATAAATCTTCATGAAGAAAAATGTAGTAGTGCTAGGAAGTGGGGAGGCGACTGTATGTTAAATTGTAAGTGGAGAAGGGATCGGTCTGAGAGGCCTTTGTGAGGAAGTCTTTTGACAGGAGACCTGAAATGAAGTAGGGGAGCCTTCAGAGCATGATCCAGGCGGAGGGAACTGGATTCCGGAGGCGGAACTACCTTGGCCTTGAAAGATACTGCCAGGAGTTTAAGTGCTGTGCGGGTGGATCGATTTTGTAGATTTGTGCAAGATGAAAACTGGAACTGTCTTAGGAAATTATGGATGATTCATTTATTCAGTGCTGGATTCATTCAGTGATTTATATCTGAAGTGTGAGAGAATGGGAGTAAGGCCAAGTGCCCTTGGCAAAATACGGTTATTAGTTTTGTCCCAATTTAATGCACAGACCGAATTTAGAATTTCCATTGTTTTTTGTTCGTTTGTTTTTTCTGAGACGGAGTCTCGCTCTGTCGCCCAAGCTGGAGTGCAGTGGTGAGATCTCCGCTCACCACAATCTCTGCCTCCCGGGTTGAAGCAATTCTCTGCCTCAGCCTCCCGAGTAGCTAGGATTACAGGCGCCCGCCACCACGCCCGGCTAATTTTTGTATTTTTAGTACAGACGGGGTTTCACTATCTTGGCCAGGCTGGTCTTGAACTGCTGACCTCATGATCCACCTCTCTTGGCCTCCCAAAGTGCTGGGATTACAGGCTTGAGCCACTGGTCCCGCCCTTCATTGATTTTTTTTAAAAAGAGTTAATCTGAGCCGGACGCAGTGGCTCACCTATAATCAATGCCAGCACTTTGGGAGGCGGAGATGGGCAGATCACAAGGTCAGGAGTTTGAGAACAGCCTGACCAACATGGTGAAACCCCATCTCTACTAAAAATACAGAAATTAGCCGGCCGTGGTGGCGCGCACCGGTAATCCCAGCTACTTGGTAGGCTGAGGCAGGAGAAACGCTTGAACCTGGGAGGCAGAGGTTACGTTGAGCCGAGATCACACCATTGCACTCCATCCTGGGCAACAAGAGCAAAACTCCTGAAAACTTCTGAAAACTCCACCGCGCCCAGCCGATGCCATGCTCTTTTTTTTTTTTTTTTTTTTTTTTTGAGACGGAGTCTTGCTCTGTCGCCCGGGCTGGAGTGCAGTGGCCGGATCTCAGCTCACTGCAAGCTCCGCCTCCCGGGTTTACGCCGTTCTCCTGCCTCAGCCTCCCGAGTAGCTGGGACTACAGACGCCCGCCACCTCGCCCGGCTAGCTTTTTGTATTTTTTAGTAGAGACGGGGTTTCATCGTGTTAGCCAGGATGGTCTCGATCTCCTGACCTCGTGATCCGCCCGTCTCGGCCTCCCAAAGTGCTGGGATTACAGGCTTGAGCCACCGCGCCCGGCCCCCGATGCCATGCTCTTAAAAGGAAAAGGTGACAAGGCTCAAATTGAAAAACGTATTCGAGAAGTCATTGAGCAGTTAGATGTCACAACTAGTGAATATGAAAAGGAAAACCTGAACGGCTGGCAAAACTTTCAGATGGAGTATCTGTGCTGAAGGTTGTTGGGACAAGTGATGTTGAAGTGAATGAAAAGAAAGAGTTACAGATGCCCTTAATGCTACAGCTTTGCTGTTGAAGAAGGCATTGTTTTGGGAGGGGGTTGTGCCCTGCTTTGGTGCATTCCAGCCTTGGACTCATGGACCCCAGCTAATGAAGATCAAAAAATTGGTATAGAAGTTATTAAAAGAACACTCAAAATTCCAACAATGACCATTGCTAAGAATGCAGGTGTTGAAGGATCTCTGATAGCTGAGAAAATTGTGCAAATTTCCTCAGAAGTTGGTTATGATGCTGTGGTTGGAGGTTTTGTGAATATGGTGGAAAAAGGAATTATTGACCCAATAAAGTTTGTGAGAACTGCTTTATCGGATGCTGGACAGCAGTCTCATCTGGGGAAAGACTGGGGGTAAGGGAAGAAGGATTTCTGCGAGGCGGCGGCAGGGCATGTGCGCGTGGAGGCAAGTCGTCCTGGGCGAGTGAGGGTGTTTTACATTTTATATGGCAAGGTAAACCACATTAAATCACATAATTTTATGACAGCAAGATCACCTAATCCAATCCCTGCTCATTTTGCAGATGGGGAAACTGCTAGTTGGTGTCAGAGGAACAACTCAAAATATACGAGAGACGTTTTTACCTTACCTTCAGCTGTCTCTCCCTTATTTGATAAAATGCTTCTCACAAGCTACTGAGTGAGTGGAATGAGCTTTGTTGGAGATCCCAGAATTGAGTCAATCTAAAACATCATTAGAATTTTATGAAGTTTCACTTTATTCCACAAGTATTTTTTTAGAGTGCCCATTGGCCAGGGGTCTAAATCACAGCCTTTTCCATCAAGGAGCTTAAGTAGATGGAGGGAATGAATAACTAGCCAATTACAATTTACAGGAGGCAGTACCTTGAAGAGAAATTGGAGAGGGAGTCAATTCCTAGGATAGCAGAGAGATGGACAACAGATAGCAAGTGAATATTAAAACTGATGTCAGATATCAAATTGGTTGGTCAGGGTTATGTTGATAATCACAATACCGGCCATCTTCCTAAACTTTTCTTGTCTTGATGGGTAATATATGTAAGTGATGGTGGGAAAGACTATTGCAGCCAGTAGACTTGGTACATTCCCAAAATCTTTTTATTCGTAAGTAATTACTGTTTGCCATTTGTGGCCTTTTGTGCTTTAATATTATCAAAAACAATAAGGATAATAAAATATTTATGATCAGCATTGTAATTGCAAACAGGCCTCGGTAATAATCATACGCAACTGCTTTTGAGGGAATTTCCTTGAAAAGAACCATGGCTATATAGGTGTGAAGAGTAATGTAGAGTAATATATGAATGTACACAATAATAACTATTCTTTTCTTTTTTTCGAAACGGAGTCTCACTCTTGTTGCCCAGGCTGGAATGCAGTGGCGTGATCTTGGCTCACTGCAACGTCTGCCTCCCAGGTTCAAGTGATTCTCCTGCTTCAGCCTCCCAAGTGGCTGGGACTACAGGTGCGTGCCACCACATTGCCTAATTATTTTTTTGGAATTTTAGTGCAGATGGGGCTTCACCATGTTGGCCAGGATGGTCTCAATCTCCTGACCTCGTGATCCTCCCGTCTCGGCCTCCCAAAGTGCTGGTATTACAGGCATGAGCCACCGCGCCTGGCCAATTTTGGTATTTTTAGTAGAGACAGGGTTTCACTGTGTTGGCCAGGCTGGTCTGGAACTCCTGACCTCAGGTGATCCACCTTCCTCGGCCTCCCAAAGTGTTGAGATTATAGGCGTGAGCCACTACACCTGGCTAATAATAACTATTCTTATAGAGCAGACTACAGAGTGTAACTGTCATTGTACTTGCATACTCTTTTTTAAATTATTTTTTGTATTCTTTTATGTTTTGTTTTATTTTATTTATTTATTTTGAGACAGTTTCTTTTTGCCCAGGCTGGAGTGCAACGGGGCAATCTTGGCTCACTGCAACTTGCACCTCCTGGGTTCAAGCAGTTCTGCCCTAGCCTTCCAAGTAGCTTGGATTACAGTCATGCACCACCACGCCCAGGTATTTTTGTATTTCTAGTAGAGGCTGGGTTTCACCATGTTGGCCTGGCAGGTCTCGAACTCCTAACCTCAGGTGATCTGCCTGCCTTGACCTCCCAAAGTGCTGGAATTACAGGTGTGAGCCACCACGCCCGTGCTATACTTGCATACTCTGAAAAGACTCACAAAAGGTATTAAGCAACATATGAGCCTTTGGAATGGGTTGGAAGGTAGGATAGATAACATCTGGTGGTTAAATTACATAATGCCTAAAGTGAAGGATTTGCCACATGTGATCACCTCTGGGAAGACTTTCACTAAGCTTGTTTTCTGGGAACTCACTGGCATCTTAAATGCCTTGCATCGCAAACTCTCAGATTTTTTCCTGAACATTTTAATAGACATACTTAGAGAAACAGAGCATACTTAGTGAAGGGAAGCCGTTCCTCTTCCTTTGCACATTTTCCAAAATATGTATCTTTTGGAAACCCCATATCTTTTGGAAAATCTAAGAAGTCAACACATTTTTAAAGATGATAGGTTTATATGACAATTGTTATGTTTTATATATATTATGTTGTATATTATGTTATATATTATTAATATTATATATAAATAATGTTTATTTACATTTGTATATATTAATATATTTACATTTGTATATATTAATACATAACATTATATAATTATTAATATATTATTATATATTATATATTATGATATATTCTGTATTATATATATTATGTTACATATATATTATGTTATATATGACAATATGACTATTTTGGAAGGATTTTAGAGGAAGCACTGTGAAAGCAAGATATGAGGCCAGGCGCGGTGGCTCATGATTGCAATCTCAGCTCTTAGGGAGGCAGAGGTGGGAGGAGAGCTTGAGCCCAGGAGTTCGAGACCTGCCTGGCCTATATAACAAGACCCCATTCTCCACATAAAGGAAAACATAATAGTAATAATAAAGAAAAAAAAAAAGCAAGTATGAGACACAGAAATTAGTCAAAGAACTATCCCCTTTTTTGGGTGCTTATTCCTGTACCAACCAAGAAGGAAGCTGCTGTGCCCTCTACCCCCAATCCCAGCTCCCCACCCAACTCCCCCTACTGCAGAGTCTGCCTATGCCTCCCGTACTTAGTTAACAATTAGATTTTACTACTTAAGACTAGAAGTTACTTGTTTTTTTTTTTTGTTTGTGTGTTTTCTTTTGAGATGGAGTCTCACTCTGTCACCCAGGCTGAAGTGCAGTGGTGCAAAATCTCAGCTCACTGCAACCTCCACCTCTGGGATTCAAGCGATTCTCCTGCCTCAGCCTCCTGAGTAGCTGGAACTACAAGTGCATGCCACGATCCACCTCCTAGGCTCAAGCAATTCTCTTGCCTCAGCCTCCAGATGAGCTGGGATTACTGATGTGTGCCACCACAGCCCTGCTAATTTTTGTATTTTTAATACAGACTGGGTTTTGCCATGTTGGCCAGGCTGGTCTCAAACTCCTGACCTCAGGTGATCCACCCACCACTGCCTCCCAAAGTGCTGGGATTACAGGTGTGAGCCAGAACGCCCGTTTGTACAACTGGAAACGCACCAATTCCCAACCCAAATACTATTACATAAAGTTAACAATACTTAATTGCTGATATGAAGTCAATAAATCTTATGTCACATGATAAAGGAAAGGAAATAAAATGAAGGTATTTTCTTTTCTTTTCTTTTTTGACACAGTTTCGCACTTATTGCCCAGGCTAGAGTGCAATGGCACAATCTTGGCTTACCGCAACCTCTGCCTCCTGGGTTCAAGCGACTCTCTACCTCAGCCTCCCAAGTAGCTGGGATTACAGGCATGCGCCACCATGCCCGGCTAATTTTGTATTTTTAGTAGAGATGGGGTTTCTCCATGTTGGTCAGGCTGGTCTTGACCTCCCAACCTCAGGTGATCCGCCCGTCTCGGCCTCCCAAAGTGCTGGGATTACAGGCATGAGCCACCACACCTAGCCTCAATGAAGATATTTTCTTAGTACAAGTGTATACATGCACAAACATGTTTTTAACAGAAAAAAAAAAAAGGAGGAAATACTCATGACAATTACAGTCTTCATTTCTGCAGCTGGTCACGTGATCGTAGCTGGTATTGATGACTACCTTCTCTTTTTCCCTCCACCCCTAACCCCCCACCCCGAGACAGGGTCTTGCTGTGTCGCCCAGGCTGGAGTGCAGTGGCACGACCTAGGCTCACTGCACACTCCACCTCCTGGGTTCAAGCAATTCTCCTGCCTCAGCCTCCCGAGTAGCTGGGATTACAGGTGCCCACCACCACACCTGGCTAATTTTTGTATTTTTATTAGACATGGGATTTCATCGTGTTGGCCAGGCGGGTCTCAAACTCCTGACCTTGTGATCCACCCTCATTGTCCTCCCAAAGTGCTGGGATTACAGGCATAAGCCACCGCACCCAGCCGACTACCTTCTGCTACCCATTGTGTATTCCCTGTGACTTCAGCAAGCACCTCAGCAGGTCATCGTTTTCTTCCAGTGGACTGACCCAAACCTTCATTCTTGAAGGGTTTAGGTCATTTGTAGTTCTCCCTGGATTGGGCTGTTGTAGTTTCCCATTGACCTTAATCACAGGGCATGATAATACTAAGGGACGCCCTAATGGATCTCCTGTATTCCATGCGTACTCTTCCTTACCTCCATTGTGGTGGAGTAGTAGACTAATTTCATCTTAATAGTCCAGGTGAATCATCCCAGCCAATACTGTAACTCCCTTCTTAGCCTGTTGACTTAAAGGTAGAAGGAGTCCAAAGTGTCCAGGTGGCAATCTTCCAGTTTAATGGAATCGTTGTTGTGTCTCCTGGCAGCAGCGTTCCTCCCTCTGGAACTAAGACTCCTAGGCCAGCAGAAGGCCTAGAAGACAGGCCTATTGCGGGGACAGGAAGCAAAAATTTTGCTAGTGGGTCACTAGGGGCGACGGTGAGTGGTGCCACTTCCACTTCCACACCTTGATTCCTGGACGCGTGAATCCTGGCTATGGGAGAAACAGTACCATATACTGGATGCTGATTCAGAGCATACATGGCCTTCTGGTGAACTTTGCCCCAGCCCTGCAAAGTATTGTCACTTAGTTGGCATTGTAATTCTGACTTCAAAAGACCATTCCACTGTCATATCAATCCAGCTACTTCAGGATGATGGGGAACATGGTAAGACCAGTGAATTTCATGGGCATAAGCCCACTGCCACACTTTTTTTTTTTTTTTTTTGAGATGGAGTCTTGCTCTGTCGCCCAGGCTGGAGTGCAACGGTGCTATCTCAGCTCACAGCAACCTCTGCCTCCCAGGTTCAAGCGATTCTCCTGCCTCAGCCTCCTGAGTAGATGGGGTTACAGGTTCTGGCCACCTTGCCTGGCTAATGTTTTTTGAGATGGAGTTTCACTCTATCACCCAGGCTGGAGTTCAGTGGCATAATCTCAGCTCACTGCAACCTCCAACTCCCGGGTTCAAGTGATTCTCCTGCCTCAGTCTTCTAAGTAGCTGGGATTGCAAGCACCTGCGACCATGCCCAGCTAATTTTTGTATTTTTAGTAGAGATGGGGTTTCAACATCTTGGCCACGCTGCTCTCGAACTCCTGACCTCAGGTGATCCCCCCACCTTGGCCTCCCAAAGTGCTGGGATTACAGGCGTGAGCCACCATGCCTGGCCTGCCGCACTTCTTTAGCCATAAAGTGAGTGTCTTGGTCAGAGGCAGTGCTGTGTGGAATACCATGATGGTGGATAAGGCATTCTGTGAGTCCACGGTTGGTAGTCTTGGCAGAAGCATTGCATGCAGGATAGCAAACCCATATCTAGAGTAAGTGTCTATTCCAGTGAGAACAAACCTCTGTCTTTTCCATGATGGAACAGGTCCAGTATAATCAACCTGCCACCAGGTAGCTGGCTGATTACCCCAAGGAATGGTGCCATATCGAGGGCTCAGTGTTGGTCTCTGCTGCTGGCAAATTGGGGACTCAGCAGTGGCCGTAGCCAGGTGAGCCTTGGTGAGTGGAAGTCCATGTTGCTGAGCCCATGCATAATCTCCATCCCTGCCACCGTGGCCATGTTGTTCATCGGCCCATTGGGTGATGACGTGGGTGGCTGGGGAAAGAGGCTGAGTGGTGTCCACAGAACAAGTCATCCTATCCACTGAGTCATCCTATCCACTGAGGTAACACATTGGTGAGCACTCACATAGGATACAAATATCTTCACAGTTTTTGACCACTCAGAGAGGTCCATCTGCATGTCTTCCTCAAATGTCTTTGTCACCAGTTTTCCAAACATGCTTCTTCCAAGTCCCTGACTATCCAGCCATACCATTGGTTACAGCCCATGAGTCAGTACATAATCGCATATCTGACCATTTCTCCTTCCATGCAAAATACACAGCCAGGTGCACTGCTCGAAGTTCTGCCATTGGGAAGATGTCCACTGTGTTTCAAGGATGTTCTAGAAAGGGGCTGTAGTGCTGCAGCTGTCCACTTTCAGGTGGTGCCTGCATATCGTGTAGAACCATCTGTAAACCAGGCCCTAGTCTCCTCTTCCTTTGTCGACTGATCATAGGGAACTCCTCAAGAGGCCATCAGTGCAGGCTCGGGGAGAGAAGGCAGGGTGGCAGGAGTGGAGACCATGGGCATCTGAGCCACTTCCTCATGTAACTTACTTGTGCCTTCAGGACCTGCTGAAGCCCAATCACATATATACCACTTCCATTTGATGATGGAATGCCTCTGTGCATGACCCACTTTATGGCTAGATTGGTCAGAAAGCACCCAGTTCGTGATAGGCAGTTCAGGTTGCATGGTGACTTGTCCCATAGTCAAACGTTCAGTTTCCACCAAAGCTCGGTAATAGACCAGGAGCTGTCTCTCAAAAGGAGAGTAGTTATCTGCAGAAGATGACAGGGCCTTGCTCTAAAATCCTAAAGGTCTCTGCTGTGATTCATCTATGGGGGTCTGTCAAAGGCTCCAAACAGCATCTCTCTGCCACTGACACCGGAAGCATCATTGGATCTGCTGGGTCATGTGGCCCAAGTGGCAGAAGCAGCCTGGATCTGTTGCAGAGCCTTCTGTTCTGGACCCCACTCAAAACTGGCAGCCTTTCGGGTCACTCAATAAATGGACCAAGCTAACACACCCAAATGAGGAATGTGTTGCCTCCAAAATCCAAATAGGCCCAGTAGGCATTGTGCCTCTTTCTTGGTCATAGGAGAGGCCAAATACAGCAACTTATCCTTTACCTTAGAGGGAGTATCTCGGCCAGGTGCAGTGACTCATGCTTGTAATCCCAGCACTTTTGGAGGTCAAGGCAAATGGATCACTTGATGTCAGGAGTTCGCGACCAGCCTGGTCAACATGGTGAAACGCTGACTCTACTAATAATACAAAAATTAGGCCGGGCACCATGGCTTACCCCTGTAATCCCAGCAGTTTGGGAGGCCGAGGCGGGCGGATCACGAGGTCAGGAGTTCGAGACCAGCCTGGTCAACTATGCAAAACCCCGTTTCTACTAAAAAATGTTAGCCGGGCATAAGGGGCCAGGTGCAGTGGCTCACTCGTGTAATCACAGCACTTTGGGAGGCCGAGGCAGGTGGAACACCTGAGGTCAGAAGTTTGAGAACAGCCTGACCAACATGGAGAAACCCCATCTCTACTAAAAATACAAAATTAGCCGAGCATGGTGGCACATCCTGTAATCCCAGCTACTCAGGAGGTAGAGGCAGGAGAATCACTTGAACCCAGGAGGCGGAGGTTGCAGTGAGCCCAGATTGCACCATTGCACTCCAGCCTGGTCAACAAAAGTGAAACTCCACTCAAAAAAAAAAAAAAAAAAAAAAAATGAATATCTCGATAGACCCCACACCACTGGACCTCTGGAAATTTTACTGAGGTGGAAGGTCCCTGAATTTTAGTCGAATTTATTTCCCATCCTCTGGCACACAAATGTCTCACCAATAAGTCCAGAGTGTTTGCTACTTCTTGTTCACTGGATTCAATTGGCATAATCTCATCAATGTAATGTACCAGTGTGATATCTGGTGGAAGCAAAAAGTGATCAAGGTCTCTCCAAATAAGATTATGACACAAAGTCGGAGCATTGATACACCTCTGAGGTAGGACAGTAAAAGTGTATTAATGGCCTTGCCAGGTGAAGAAAACTTGCTTCTGGTGGGCTTTATGGACAGAAATGGAGGAAAAGGTATTTGTCAAGTCAATGGCTACACACCAGGTACCAGGAGATGAGTTAATTTACTCAAGCAATGAAATCACATCTGGTACAGCAGCTGCAATTGGAGTCACCACTTGGTTAAACATATGATAATCCACTGTCATTCTCCAAGATCCATCTGTCTTCTGCACAGGCCACATGGGAGAGTTGAATGAGGATGTGCTAAGAATCACCACCTCTGCATCTTTCAAGTCCTTCATGGCAGCACTAATCTCTGCAATCCCTCCAGGGATGCGATATTGTTTTTGATTTACTATTTATCTAGGTAGAGTCACCTCTATTGGCTTCCATTTGGCCTTTCCCACCATAATAGGCCCTCACCCTACCAGTCAGGGAGCCACTGTGAGGGTTCTGCCAGCTGCTAAGTATGTCTATGCCAATTATGCATTTTGGCACTGAGGAGATGACCACAGGATGAGTCTGGGGACCCACTGGACTCACTGTAAGTCAGACCTGAGCTAAAACTCCATTAATTAGCTGATCTCCATAAGCCCCGAGTTTAACTGGAGGACCACAGTGATGTTTTGGGTCCCCTGGAATCAACATCAGCTCACAGCCAGTGTCCAGTAGTCTTCAAAATGTCTGTTCATTTCTCTTTCCTTAGTGCACAATTACCCTGGTAAAAGGATGGAGGTTGGCAAGGCGCAGTGGCTCACACCTGTAATCCCAACACTTTGGGAGGCCGAGGCAGGTGGATCACAAGGTCAGGAGTTCAAGACCAGCCTGACCAACATGGTGAAATCCCATCTCTACTAAAAATACAAAAATTAACGGGGCACGGTGGCACATTCCTGTAATCCCAGCTACTCAGGAGGCTGAGGCAGGAGAATCGCTTGAACTCGGGAGGCGGAGGTTGCAGTGAGCTGAGATCGCACCACTGCACTCTAGCCTGGGCAACAGAGTGAGACTCCATCTCAGAAAAAAAAAAAAAAAAGGACAGAGGTCTCCTTGGGGAAGGATGGGAGAAAGATTCACTACATAAATGATCAGTAATGTGTTGGGGTCCTTCCTCAAAGGGACCTGGTCTCCCCTTCATTCAAGGGGTTCTGGGTCTGTAAATTGGCTCAGGTCTGGAAATCAATTGAGTGGCCATGATTCTCTGATTTTATAATTCAAATTTATCTTTTGTCCACTCAATCTAGAAGTTTTCTGCTTGTATAAATTAAGAATGCAGTAGGCGCCGGGCGTGGTGGCTCAAGCCTGTAATCCCAGCACTTTGGGAGGCCGAGACGGGCTGGATCACGAGGTCAGGAGATCGAGACCATCCTGGCTAATACGGTGAAACCCCGTCTCTACTTAAAAATACAAAAAACTAGCCGGGCGACGAGGCGGGCGCCTGTAGTCCCAGCTACTCGGGAGGCTGAGGCAGGAGAATGGCGTAAACCCGGAGGCGGAGCTTGCAGTGAGCTGAGATCCGGCCACTGCACTCCAGTCTGGGCGGCAGAGCAAGACTCCGTCTCAAAAAAAAAAAAAAAAAGGCCGGGCGCGGTGGCTCAAGCCTGTAATCCCAGCACTTTGGGAGGCCGAGACGGCGGATCACGAGGTCAGGAGATCGAGACCATCCTGGCTAACATGGTGAAACCCCGTCTCTACTAAAAATACAAAAAACTAGCCGGGCGAGGTGGCGGGCGCCTGTAGTCCCAGCTACTCGGGAGGCTGAGGCAGGAGAATGGCGTGAACCCGGGAGGCGGAGCTTGCAGTGAGCCGAGATTGCGCCACTGCACTCCAGTCTGGGCGACAGAGCGAGACTCTGCCTCAAAAAAAAAAAAAAAAAAAAAAAAAGAATGCAGTAGGCTTCCTATCAATTTCACTTATAGGAACACCATGATTAATTAGCCAATGCCAGAACTCTACAAGAGTCAGACTATTCTGATTGCCACTTTGCCTCTGCTGTCCATTATGGTAGCTACACTACCTTGCCTTTGATGGTCAAGTGCCAACACTTGGCTCCTGCTATCTTGACATCCAATTATTCCCATTGTATTTAATTTGTGTAGTTGAGTGACTGCAGTTCCCACTGTTAGATTACAGGCGCGGGGGCTCACGCCTGTAATCCCAGCACTTTGGGAGGCTGAGGTGGGTGAATCATGGGGTCAGGAGTTCGAGACCAGCCTGGCCAACATGGTGAAACCCTGTCTCTACTGAAAATACAAAAAAAAGAAAAATTAGCTGGGCATAGTGGGGGAGTACCTGTAATCCCAGCTACTCAGGTGGCTGAAGCAGGAGAATCACTTGAACCCGGGAGGCTGAAGTTGCAGTGAGCCGAGATTGCACCACTGCACTCTTAGCCTGGGTGACAGAGTGAGACTCTGTCTCAAAAAAAAAAAAAAGATCTGACATACAGAGAAGAGCAATTACAGGGCTCCTCAAAGATGCAGGTACTGCCCTCACAAATCTATTTCACAAGGCATTGGTCGAGGGTATATCTTCTGGACCTTCCCAGCTGGGATGAGTAGGTCTAAAGTGACTAATCCACTCCACCATCCCAATCTCCTTAAGCCTTTGGATCCCTTCCTCTACATTAAACCAAGGGAGATGAGGCATTTCCAACTCCTCACAGTGGGCCATCTTTTAATCTGTATTTCAGCTAACTAAGCAAATAAACTATTAGAAGGTTTTGTAAATTTCCGAGCTGCAACATTAAAAGCAGAGTCCCTACTTAGTGGGCCCAAATCAATAAATTCAGCCTGATCCAACTCTATGTTGCTTCCACCATTATCCCATACCCTTAATATCCGTTTCCATGCCTGTTCTCCAGATGACTGTTTATATAAATTAGAGAACTCAAACAGTTCTTTTCAAGTGTAGCACACCTTGAGATAGAGTCTCTCTCTGTCACCCAGGCTGGAGTGCAGTGGCATGATCTCTACTCACTGCAACCTCTGCCTCCTGGGTTCAAGCGATTTTCATGCGATTTTTTTTATTTTCTTTTTTTAGTAGAAGCGAGGTTTTACCATGTTGACCAGGATGGTCTCGATCTCCTGGCCTCAAGCAATCTGCCTACTTTGGCCTCCCAAAGTGCTGGGACTTCATGTGTGAGCCACCACACCTGACCAAAAGTTGAGTTCTTACCAGAGAATGTGACGGGGGAAAGGAGTGCCCAGGATTTGCTCGTTTATGCAAAGAAATGTTTAGTGTGATGAATCAAGGAATTTAAGTTGGGTGACGTGGAAAGCAAAAACAGAAGAGTGATGGGCAGTGAAAAATTGATAGAGTTAATAGTTTAGAGATTCTGCTTCTATCAATAAATGGTTACAGAAGAAGTGATGGTCGGCCGGGCGCGGTGGCTCAAGTCTATAATCCCAGCACTTTGGGAGGCTGAGATGGGCGGATCACGAGGTCAGGAGATCGAGACCATCCTGGCTAACACAGTGAAACCTCGTCTCTACTAAAATAATACAAAAAACTAGCCGGGCGAGGTGGCGGGCGCCTGTAGTCCCAGCTACTCGGGAGGCTGAGGCAGGAGAATGGCGTAAATCCGGGAGGCGGAGCTTGCAGTGAGCTGAGATCCGGCCACTGCACTCCAGCCTGGGCGACAGAGCGAGACTCCCGTCTCAAAAAAAAAAAAAAAAAGAAGAAGTGATGGTCAGGATGAGATGCAAAATAATAATACAGGTTTTGCAAGCAGCCTAGATGGACTCTTGCTCTGTTGCCCAGGCTGGAGTGCACTGGTGTGATCTTGGCTCACTGCAACCTCCGCCTCCCGGGTTCAAGCAGTTCTCTGCCTCAGCCTCCCGAGTAGCTGGGATTACAGGCACCCGCCACCACACCCAGCTAATTTTTCTATTTTTAGTAGAGACGGAGTTTCACCATTCACCATCCTGGCCAGGCTGGTCTTGAACTCCTAACCTCGTGGTCCACCCACCTCAGCCTCCCAAGGTGCTGGGATTACAGGCATGAGCCACCACACCCAGCCAAGCCCATTTATTATAAATAACCAGGGCTAGAGTATTAACCATGGGAATAAATGACTGAGTTGGACTGGAAAACAAGATGATTGGAAATGAGTGGACAAGAAACTGAGGGCCAGCCTATTCGATGAATTGTCTGCATGCATCATGGAATAGCCCAGCACTATGACAGTAGGAATGGTGTAAACCCAAAGAATGAATCAGGCTTCTAAATTTTCAGGAAATGTGGGGAAAGTGACCCAGGAGATCAGCAGATTATTACAGTATCCTGATGGCATGCACTTAAAAGGAGCTGAGTTTTTAGGGGATGAGCAACAGTTTGAAGTAGGCAAAGAGCAACATTACTCTGAATGCTGAGTTACAAGCGAAATGCTGAACCCACCCTTTAGTACTTTCAGAGAAGTGAGATCCACTAACTTGAAGGATCAGGAAGGGGATCATGGTAAAAGTGGCGTTTATATGGACTTTGAAAGATGAAAAGAATTTTGTGAGAAATAGATTTGGAAAGATAATTCCAGGCAGAGAGAAAGCTATTACCAAAGAAGGAGCTGACACTGCTCCGCCCACGCCTGGTGCTTCTGGAAATCCGCCTCCAGAGCCCGTTGCTATGGTGCTAACAGCATCCTTGGTATTACCAGAGCTGGTTAGCAGTTGGCCACCAGGTGGCAGTGTATATCTTTGCGCCATCCCTCCCAGTACCGCCCCTGGAGAAAAACTGGAAGTGAGAATTAACATAGGTACAGTTGAGGTGGCTTGTGGACTGTGTATTTAGTTAGGCCTGAAGAAGCAAAGCCCTTGGAGAAGAGGATAAATTTGGGAACATTTAGGGAGAAGATCAGGGAGAAGATAAAAGGAAAGGAAATTGCCTCAGGGCGAGAGTATAATGAGGTCTAAAAAGTAGTAGAGGGCTCTTGGAGGGAGAGCCATGTCCTCCTGGCCATTCCTTGAGGAACTAGTTGGTCAGGATAGCCACACCGCCCTAGGCTTTACAAAACTCTGGAAATACACTCTTGGATCCGGAGGTGACAATTCACTGAATGAGGATTACCCCAACCAGCCACAGCGTGAAATCCTTGGAGCAGGTGTGTGCTGACTTGATCAGAGGCACAAAGGGAAAGAATCCCAGCTGGAAGGACCAGTTCGAATGCCAAGACCCCAAGAATCACTGCAAGAAAAACGCCTTGTGGTGAAGATTCTAGGATTTAGGATCATTTCCAGATGAGAATCCACAAATGACTAACACAGTCTTTCTGAGGTTGTTAAACAGATTGCTTCCATCAGTATTGAGTCAGGATTTGAGGCTGCTCACCACTTGTCAACTATTTTCATAAACAGTAGTTGTTCAAAGAAGGAAGCAGCCGGGCCGGGCGCGGTGGCTCAAGCTTGTAATCCCAGCACTTTGGGAGGCCGAGACGGGCGGATCACGAGATCAGGAGATCAAGACCATCCTGGCTAACACAGTGAAACCTCGTCTCCACTAAAAAATACAAAAAACTAGCCGGGCGAGGTGGCAGGTGCCTGTAGTCCAGCTATTCAGGAGGCTGAGGCAGGAGAATGGCATAAACCCGGGAGGCGGAGCTTGCAGTGAGCTGAGATCCGGCCACTGCACTACAGCCTGGGCAACAGAGAGAGACTCGGTCTCAAAAAAAAAAAAAAAAAAAAAAGAAAGAAAGAAGCAGCCAAAAGCAACAACCAAAGAGAGAGGGGAGATGTGCAGATTGGCAGTGCAAGGTGAGGAATAGGCACCAGACCAACATTGAAAAGAGTTTGGAGCAATGGTCTTCTTCTTCTTTTGGTTTGTTTACTCACATAAAAAAAAAAAAAAGCGGAAAAAACCTAACCTATGTATTTCCTCTATACTGTTTTTTTTTTTGGATGAAATCTCACTCTGTCTCCCAAGCTAGAGTGCACTGGCGCAATTGCGGCTCACTGCAACCTCTGCCTTCCGGGTTCAAGCGATTCCCTCTACATGTTTTTAAGTAAAATCTAAGAAAATGTTTTATGTTTAAGTAGCTTCCAGGGATTAATTTCTGCTGTCTTGTATTTGGTATACATGCTTTCAGGGCCATTGCTAGCTTTTCCAGTGCCTTTATGCAAATTAGGCAAAGGTGCCCTTCTGGGAAAAAGCAGGTTTTCTAGGAATGGTTCCCCTGTGTAAAGAAAAATGTGCTCCTTCCTCTAGATGAGGAGGAGAGCCTGGCCAGTGGATTGCAGGCTGTGTTTTAGCCTCTACATATCCCGCAAAACTGCACAACTAAGTTTCAGCCCTTCACTTGTCCCCAAAACTGTACAAACCATACACAAAAACTTTGTAGATTTTAACTTAAAAAAAAAACTTTGGAATACAGACATAGATCATTCAGTTTACAGAAAGATAAAATAAATGACAAAGCTACTGTTTGCGGGCAAACCCGTGAGCCAAATCTTTTGGCTTTGGAAGCAAAAAGCCTGATTTCCTTTTTCATTTCCAATAAAAATGTTAATATATGTCCCTCTGTCAATTATCTTCTTAATTGTTTTTACTTATTTATTTATTTATTTTTGAGACAGAGTTTCTCTCTTGTTGCCCAGGCAGGAGTGCAATGGCGCAATCTCAGTGCACCGCACCCTCCACCTCCTGGGTTCAAGGGATTCTCCTGTCTCAGCCTCCTGAGTAGGTGCCACCATGCCGGGCTACTTTTTGTATTTTTAGTATAGAAGGGGTTTTGACATGTTGGCCAGGCTGGTCTCAAACTCCTGACGTCAGGTGATCCACCCACTTCAGCCTCCCAAAGTGCTGGGATTACAGGCATGGGCCACTGCACCATTCTAAAACAAATAAACTTTATCCAGTACTACTTCAAGTGTGGTGGTTATCTACGGATGAACAACATCAGCGTCTTCGGGGAGGCTGTTAGACATGCAAATTCTCAGCTGTGTCCCAGACCTGCTGAGTCAGAATCTCAGCAGAATGAGATCAGGAAATCTGTATTAACAAGCCTTTGAAGTAACCCTTAATGACTGCTAAGATTTTAGAAGCATCAATTGGTAAGCAAACCCTAAGCAAAGTTCCAGAGTATAAGGTGCTGCTCCATTTAATAATTTCCATCAATGCTGTCACAGTGCTCTTCCTCAGCAGTTACGCACTCTTAAATTGTTCCTCTTGCACCCTAGTAAAAGTTTAAGATGGGTTAGAGATAGTTTTTCTTTTCTTTTTAGATGGAGTCTCGCTCTGTTGCCCAGGCTGAAGTGCAGTGGTGCAATCTTGGCTCACTGCAAGCTCCACCTCCCGGGTTCATGCCATTCTCCTGCCTCAGCCTCCCGAGTAGCTGGGACTACAGGTGTCCACCACCAAGCCCGGCTAGTTTTTGTATTTTTAGTAGAGACGGGGTTTCACCGTGTTAGCCAGGATGGTCTCGATCTCCTGACCTCGTGATCCACCCGCCTCGGCCTCCCAAAGTGCTGGGATTACAGGCGTGAGCCACGGTGCCCTCGGCCTCCCAAAGTGCTGGGATTACAGGCGTGAGCCACCGCGCCTGGCTGCACTTTATCTAATTTAATCCTCCTAAGAGCCTATTGGGTGGAACAGAACTTTAGCAACCTCTGTTTAAGATTGTTGGATAAAATAGTGTTTTGTTTGTTTGCTTTTTAGTATAGATATGTCTCAAACATTATATGGGACATATTTATGCTTTAAAAAGTATTCATCTTTGATCTGAAATTCAAATGTAACTGGACATCCTGTTTGTTTGTTTGTTTGTTTGTGCTAAATCTGGCAACCCTACGTATTTCCTTTATCCATCATATGAAGAAGAAATTACTTTCCTTCAAAACACATCACACAACTTTAATTTTCTAGCTAATATTATTTTGTCTTGCTAATGATGTTCAGATTGTCAGAGAAACCAAAAGGAACCAATGTTTTGGATAGTTTTCTTGTTGTTGTTTTTGAGACAGACTTTTGCTCTGTTGCCCGGGCTGGGTTCAGTGGCCCAATCTTGGCTCAGTGCAACCTCCACCTCCCAGATTCAAGGCATTCTCCTGCCTCAGCCTCCCAAGTAGCTGGGACTACAGGCACGTGCCACCACACCCAGCTAATTTTTGTATTTTTTTAAGTAGAGACGGAGTTTCACCATGTTGGCCAGGATGGTCTCAATCTCTTGATTTCGTGATCCACCTGCCTTGGCCTCCCAAAGTGCTGGGATTACAGGTGTGAGCCACTGTGCCCAGCCCCGATAGCTTTTATAGGAATCTACTGAAGGAACTATAGGATAAATAGCAGAAGTTTAACTTCTGCTATTCCCAAATGTATCTATGAGTCTCAAATCCTCAATCCTAATTTTAATTAAGAATTGTTAGGCCGGGCGCGGTGGCTCAAGCCTGTAATCCCAGCACTTTGGGAGGCCGAGACGGGCGGATCACGCGGTCAGGAGATCGAGACCATCCTGGCTAACACGGTGAAACCCCGTCTCTACTAAAATATACAAAAAATTAGCCGGGCGAGATGGCGGGCGCCTGTAGTCCCAGCTACTGGGGAGGCTGAGGCAAGAGAATGGCGTAAACCCGGGAGGCGGAGCTTGCAGTGAGCTGAGATCCGGCCACGGCACTCCAGCCTGGGCGACAGAGCGAGACTCCGTCTCAAAAAAAAAAAAAAAAAAAAAAAAAAAAAAAAAAAAAAGAATTGTTTACAAAAAAAATAATTGCTTGGGTCTCTTTACAAATGAACCTTGTGAATAGACATGTTGGTGATATCTTACAATGAGAATTGTATCATTTTAGAACTAGGTATAGAACTAGAAAGAACCTTGCAGATCACTAGTGTCTGCTCCCAGAACCTAACTCTGAAACTTAAGCATGAACTGGTGTCTCCAGGCAACAGAGGACTTTGTAGACAGGGATTCTTGTACCTACTGCCTGGAGTTGTCAACTTGCTTCAGTTTTCCCCTTGTCTTGCCTATGCTCCCTCCCAGACACCTCTTCTGTTTTTCTTAGGCTTTAAATCTTATCTATGGCTCCAAAGTGGCTGCAATAAAAGTCAAACAGAAGAGGGAGAGTGATATGGATCTATTAGAGATGAATATAAACATGCCCCCGACTTGGGGAAATCCCCTTGGTGAAAAATGTGAAAGGCCTAGGGAACAATAGTTCATTCCAACATGGCAGAGAGAGGGAAAGGTGAGACAGGCTTCTTGCAGAGGATGGACATAAAGTTATTCATAGTTATTCCAAGACCAGTAGGATTCAAGGTCAAAAATGCTAAAGAAGGGGCAAATGCCAAGTTGTCAGCACTTGATCTTGTAGTGAATGCATACCCTTGCCTCTGTTGTGAAGAAAGAAACTTAGACTAGCTCAAATATTTTTTAGAAGACTTGCTCCTATGACGAGGGCAACCAGACTTCAGAAAGTCTCTTCTCTACTAGCAGATAGCATGTATCTAGAAATGCAACAATGGCTTTAAGATATAAGAATGTGGTATCTCTCGGCTGGGCGCGGTGACTCGTGCCTGTAATCCCAGCACTTTGGGAGGCTGAGGCAGGTGGATCACCTGAGGGCAGGAGTTCAAGACCAGCCTGACCAATATGGAGAAACCCCATCTCTACTAAAAATACAAAATTAGCCGGGGTGGTGGCGCATGCCTGTAATCCCAGCTACTCAGGAGGCTGAGGCAGGAGAATCGCTTTAACTTGGGAGGCGGAGGTTGCGGTGAGCTGAGATCACGCCATTGCACTCCAACTTGGGCAAAAAGAGTGAAACTCTGTCTCAAAAAAAAAAAAAAGAATGTGATATCTCTCTATGAGTATACAGAGAACAGTGCCAGGAGGGCCCAGTATATGGTAGTTGATCATTAAATGTTTATTGAGGCCGGGCGCAGTGGCTCAAGCCTGTAATCCCAGCACTTTGGGAGGCCGAGACGGGCGGATCACGAGGTCAGGAGTTCGAGACCATCCTGGCTAACACGGTGAAACCCCATCTCTACTAAAAAATACAAAAAGCTAGCCGGGCGAGGTGGCTGGCGCCTGTAGTCCCAGCTACTCGGGAGGCTGAGGCAGGAGAATGGCATAAACCCGGGAGGCGGAGCTTACAGTGAGCTGAGATCTGGCCACTGCACTCCAGCTGGGGCGACAGAGCGAGACCCCGTCTCAAAATAAATAAATAAATAAATAAATAAATAAATAAATGTTTATTGAATGAAAACTCCAAGGTCATATTCTGTGTTACTTTTCTTGCTTTGTCATAGCTATTTCTTTTTCTTTTTTTTTTTTTGTCATAACTGTATCTATGTCTTATTTTTTTCCCATCTGTGTTGAGAAAAAATGAAATCAAATAAGAAATCATGAGATCTGCCTCTCAAGGAAGTGTACTGGAAAGCTGAAGTTTGCATTAGATGTACTTTTGATACCTGAGCCTCTGAGCCACTGCCGGTACTTCAGTTTCAGTACTTGTCATCTCCTTGTATAATAGCCTCCTTACTAGTTTCTACAGTGTAGTCTGTAATCTCTTTAAAATCTAAATTCGATCATGTTATTACTGTGCGTAACCTACCAGCTCTCTGGGGTACTCAGAAGAAAGTCCAGGCTGGGTGTGGTGGCTCAGGCCTGTAATCACAACACTTTTGGAGGCCGAGGTGGTCGGATCACCTGAGGTCAGGAGTTCGAGACCAGCCTGGCCAACAGGGTGAAATCCTGTCTCTACTAAAAATACAAAAATTAAGGCTGGGCGCGGTGGCTCAAGCCTGTAATCCCAGCACTTTGGGAGGCCGAGACGGGCGGATCACAAGGTCAGGAGATCGAGATCATCCTGGCTAACCCGGTGAAACCCCGTCTCTACTAAAAAATACAAAAAACTAGCCGGGCGAGGTGGTGGGCGCCTGTAGTCCCAGCTACTCGGGAGGTTGAGGCAGGAGAATGGCGTATACCCAGGAGGCGGAGCTTGCAGTGAGCTGAGATCCGGCCACTGCACTCCAGTCTGGGTGACAGAGCGAGACTCCCTCTCAAAAAAAAAAAAAAAAAAAAAAAAATACAAAAATTAGCTGGGCATGGTGGCAGGCGCCTGTAATCCCAGCCACTTGGGAGGCTGAGACAGGAGAAACGCTTGAACCTGGGAGGTGGAGGTTGCAGTGAACTGAGACCGTGCCACTGCATTCCAGACAGAGCAAGACTCTGTCTTTTTTTTCTTTTTTTGAGACGGAGTCTCGCTCTGTCGCCCAGGCTGGAGTGCAGTGGCCGGATCTCAGCTCACTGCAAGCTCCGCCTTCCTGGGTTTACGCCATTCTCCTGCCTCAGCCGCCCGAGTAGCTGGGACTACAAGCGCCCGCCACCTCGCCTGGCTAGTTTTTTATATTTTTTAGTAGAGACGGGGTTTCACCGGGTTAGCCAGGATAATCTCGATCTCCTGACCTTGTGATCCGCCCGTCTCGGCCTCCCAAAGTGCTGGGATTACAGGCTTGAGCCACCGCGCCCGGCAAGACTCTGTCTTAAAAAAAAAAAAAAAAGTCCAAACTCCTTGACCTGTCGTACCTGGCATGCTTGGATATTTGTGATATTATCCTGCTCTCCTTCTGGCCTCTTCTCACCCCTTGGCACACCCCACTGCAGTCAGGCTGAAATCACAAACACACCATACTCTCCTTCAAGCCCATGCTCACACTGTACCCTCAACCTATCACACTATTTAGTCTTATCTCTCTCTGTCTTACTTCGTTAGAATCACTACTACTTAAAGAGAAAGTCTGCCTAGACACTTTCACATCTCTACTACCTCTTGCCTGAATTATGTGTCTCTCCCCACGTCCCCACTTCAAGACCAGTCGTTGTGCACTGCCTGACCCTGGGCGGCACCATTTCCGTAAACCCCAACGTGCATGCAGTCAGACGCAATCTGCACAGTCATATGCAGTGTCCCCATAGGAAGTTATGAGTCTTACACGTTTCCTGTGCTTCCTCTCTAATGGACGGTAAGCACTCAGGAAAGCATGGTTGTTTCTCAGGGTTGGAAAGAACGAGAGCAGAGGAACATTTAAGCTGGACCTTGAAGGGTGTGTCAACAGACAGAAAAGGTAAATAACGTATTTCAAGCAGAGAAAATCACAAGGAAAAGAATGCAGAGGTAGTCTGGTGTAACCAGATTAGATGGGAGTAAGTCAACGGAAATTAAGATAAATTGTGTCAAGCCCTGAGTGCTACTTTAATGAATATGAATTTTATTCTATTGGCAGCAAGCCGTTGAACAGTTTTGAGCACTACAATGATATAATCTTGTCTGTGTTTAAATGTATTTTCTACTGAGTGTTATTTTTTGCTATAAAACAAAGCATGCTTATTTTTAAATTTTTATTATTTCAAAGAAAAGTCAGATAAGTGAAAGGTTCCTATAATATCACTCATTAGCATTAACTACTATTAATAGTTTGGTGTAGGCTGGGCGCGGTGGCTCAAGCCTGTAATCCCAGCACTTTGGGAGGCCGAGACGGGCGGATCACGAGGTCAGGAGTTCGAGACTATCCTGGCTAACACGGTGAAACCCCGTCTCTACTAAAAAATACAAAAAGCTAGCTGGGTGAGGTGTCTGGCGCCTGTAGTCCCAGCTACTCGGGAGGCTGAGGCAGGAGAATGGTGTAAACCCGGGAGGCGGAGCTTGCAGTGAGCTGAGATCCAGCCACTGCAGTCCAGCCGGGCGACAGAGCGAGACTCCGTCTCAAAAAAAAAAATAGTTTGGTATAATGCTCCATTTTTTTCCTGTGTAGCACATGTACATGTGCGTATGTGTTTCTGTTTTTTATTTGTTTGTTTGTTTGTTTTCAGACAGAGTTTTGCTCCTATTGCCCAGGCTGGAGTGCAATGGCATGATCTCGGCTCACCACAACCTCCGCCTCCTGGGTTCAAGCAATTCTCCTGCCTCATCCTCCTGAGTAGCTGGGATTACAGGCATGTGCCAACATGGCCAGCTAATTTTTAAATATTTTTAGTAGAGACAAGGTTTCTCCATGTTGGTCAACCTGGTTTCAAACTCTTGACCTCAGGTGATCCGCCTGCATTGGCCTCCAAAAGTGTTGGGATTATAGGCGTGAGCCACCACACCCAGTGAGTGTATGTGTTTCTGTACAATTCACTTATTTACAAGAATTAAGGGACCAGGTGTGGTGGCTCACGCCTGTAATCCCAGCACTTTGGGAGGTCAAGGTGGGCAGATCACCTGACGTCAGGAGTTTGAGAGCAGCCTGACCAACACGGCAAAACTCCACCTCTACAAAAAATACAAAAATTAGCCGAGCGTAGTGGTGTTCATCTGTAGTCCCACCTACTTGAGAGGCTGAGGCACTAGAATTGCTTGAACTGGGAGGTGGAGGTTGCAGTGAGCTGAGATCCGGCCATTGCACTCCAGCCTGCGTGATAGAGCGAGACTCTGTCTCGAAAAAAAAAAAAAAAATGGATTAACGCCGGGCACAGTGGCTCATGCCTGTAATCCCAGCACTTTGGAAAGCGGGCCCGGGTAAATCGCTTGATCTTAAGAGTTTGAGACCAGTCTGGGCAATAACGCGAAACCCTGTCTCTACAAAAAATACACACTTCAAGACCAGGCATGATGGTGAGCACCTGTAGTCCTAGCTACTGGGGAGGCTGAGGTGGGGGAGTCACTTGAGCTCTGGAAGTCGAGGCTGCAGTGAGCTGAGATCGTGCCACTGCATTCCAGCCTGCATAACACAGCAAGACCCTGTCTCAAAAAAAAAAAAATTAGATCATTCTAAACATACTTTTTGCCACTGCCTTTTTCAAAGTAATGGTGGGTATCTTGTATGAGGAAGCAAACCACACAAATCTTATCAAACACAGGAAAAACATTATGTGTGAATATACTTGCTAATAATCAACACAGAAATGATATTCTGTTTCACCTATGAGCCTGCACAATTTTTTTTTTTTTTTTTTTTAAGATGGAGTCTTGCTCTGTGCCCAGGCAGGAGTGCAGTGGCTCACTGCCAGCTCCGCGTCCTGGGTTCAGGCCATTCTCCTGCCTCAGCCTCCTGAGTAGCTGGGACTACAGGCTCCTGTCACCACGCCCGGCTAATTTTTTGTATTTTTTTTTTTTTGAGACGGAGTCTGACTCTGTCACCCAGGCTGGAGTGCAGTGGCCGGATCTCAGCTCACTGCAAGCTCCGCCTCCAGGGTTCCCGCCATTCTCCTGCCTCAGCCCCCCGAGTAGCTGCGACTACAGGCGCCCGCCACCTCGCCCGGCTAGTTTTTTGTATTTTTTTAGTAGAGACGGGGTTTCACCGTGTTAGCCAGGATGATCTCGATCTCCTGACCTCGTGACCCACCCGTCTCGGCCTCCCAAAGTGCTGGGATTAACAGGCTTGAGCCACCGCGCCCGGCCAAAAGATACTCTTTATATAATTATAATAGCAGGACTAAAAATTAGTTATTCAAGAGAGGGCAATTTAGCAATTCTTTTTGACATTTAAAATACATGTAACTTTCTGCCCGCTCCCGTGATGAGCTGCGACCGGTGCTGACGACCACGTTTGCGTGGAGAATAGAAAAAATAAAAGATTTAAAAAAAAATAAAAAAATAAAAAAATAAAAATAAAATACATGTAACTTTGAACTAGCAATTCCATATCTACAAGTTTTTTCTACAAAATGCCCTCAGAAATTCACAAAGAAATGGAGGCTAGGCACAGTGGCTCACACCTGTAAATGCCAGTGTTGTGGGAGGATGACACGGGAGGATCGCTTGAGCCTGAAAGTTTGAGACTAATCTGGGCAACATAGTGAGACCCTGCCTCTACTAAAAGTATAAAAATTAGCTAAGCATGGTGACACACACGTGTAATCCTAGCTACTCATGAGGCTGAGGCAGGAGAATCACTTGAACCTGGCAGGTGGAGGTTACAGTGAGTTGAGATTGTGCCACTGTATTCCATCCTAGGTTAGAGAGTGAGACTCCATCTCTAAATAAATAAATAAATAAATAAAAGGAATTCACAAGGATAAATGCACAAGTATGTTTATTGCAGCTTCATTTCTTTTTTTTTTTTTTTTTTGAGACGGAGTCTTGCTCTGTCGCCCAGGCTGGAGTGCAGTGGCCGGATCTCAGCTCACTGCAAGCTCCGCCGTCCGGGTTCATGCCATTCTCCTGCCTCAGCCTCCTGAGTAGCTAGGACTACAGGCCCCCGCCACCTCACCCGGCTAGTTTTTTTTTTGGTATTTTTAGTAGAGACGGGGTTTCACCGTGTTAGCCAGGATGGTCTCGATCTCCTGACCTCGTGATCCGCCCCTCTCGACCTCCCAAAGTGCTAGGATTACAGGCTTGAGCCACCGCACCCGGCCACGCAGCTTTATTTCTAATAGCAAAGCAACCTAAACGGACAATAAATTATGGGGTTTCCTACCACATTACATACCATTGTGCAGCATATCTGAATGTACTGATGTAAATAATTTCCATAATATATTGTTGGGTGAGAAAATATCAAAATACTGAAATGATATATGTGTTTATATGATGCCATTTTTGTAAAACCATACATGCACTTAAGTAGAGAGTATGTGTCTATATTCATCTACAATGTGTGTACATAATATGTGTATGCAGGCCGGGCGCGGTGGCTCAAGCCTGTAATCCCAGCACTTTGGGAGGCCGAGACGGGCGGATCACGAGGTCAGGAGATCGAGACCATCCTGGCTAATACGGTGAAACCCCGTCTCTACTAAAAATACAAAAACTAGCCGGGCGAGGTGGCGGGCGCCTGTAGTCCCAGCTACTCGGGAGGCTGAGGCAGGAGAATGGCGGAAACCCGGGAGGCGGAGCTTGCAGTGAGCTGAGATCCGGCCACTGCACTCCAGTCTGGGCGACAGAGCGAGACTCCGCCTCAAAAAAAAAAAAAAGGTGTATGCATGCTAATATATACACATACTCAAAAGGTTTTTTTGGTTTTGTTTTTTTTTGTTTTGAGATAGGATCTTTCTCTGTTGCATAGGGTGGAGTACAGCGGTGCAATCATGGCTTACTGCAACCTCAAACTCAAAGGCTCAAGCAGTCCTCCCTAGTAGCCTCCTTAGTAGCTCTGGTTGCACCAACACGCACAAGATAAGCTTTTACTTTGTTGCCCGGGCTGTTCTTGAACTCCTGACCTCAGGTGATCCGCCTGCCTCAGCCTCCCAAAGTGCTGGGATTACAGACATGAGTCACCACCACATCCAGCTCGATGTTTTCAAATCAATATATATTGTGATATTTCATTCTTTTTAATGGCTACAGAGTATTTTATTGTATGACAACACCATTAATTTATTCTACACCTTTTTTTTTTTTTTGAGACGGAGTCTCGCTCTGTCGCCCGGGCTGGAGTGCAGTGGCCGGATCTCAGCTCACTGCAAGCTCCGCCTTCCGAGTTTACGCCATTCTCCTGCCTCAGCCTCCTGAGTAGCTGGGACTACAGGCGCCCGCCACCTCGCCCGGCTAGTTTTTTGTATTTTTTTAGTAGAGACGGGGTTTCACCGTGTTAGCCAGGATGGTCTCGATCTCCTGACCTCGTGATCCGCCCATCTCGGCCTCCCAAAGTGCTGGGATTACAGGCTTGAGCCACCGCGCCCGGCCTTTTTTTTTTTTTTTTTTTGAGACGAAGTCTTGCTCTGTTGCCCAAGCTGGAGTGCAGTGCCACAATCGCAGCTCACTGCAATCTCTGCTTCCTGGGTTCAAAGGATTCTCCTGCCTTAGCCTCCCACGTAGCTGGGATTACAGATGCCCACCACCACGCCGGCTAGTTTTTTGTTTGTTTATTTTTTGTTGTTTTTTTTTTAGTAGAGACAGGTTTTCACCATGTTGGCCAGGCTGGTCTCAAATACCCGGCCTCAGGTGATCCATCCGCATCGGCCTCCCAAAGTGCTAGCATTACAAGCATGAGCCACCACACCCAGCCAAGATAACAGTTTTTGTTGATGGATTGGATATGGAAGGAATGGGAAAGAGAAAAATCCTAAATAACTCCTAGTTTTTGGAATTCAGGGAATAGTGATAACATTTACTGAGATGTAAAAGAGTAGAGAAGGAAAAGATTTAGGAGTTTGAAAAATAATCAGGACTTCTCCTTTGGCTAAGATTAATGTAAGAGGCTTTTTGACCACCCAGGTACAAATAAGACAGGCTATATATATACATGACGCTGATTGCTTCTAAGCCTTTTGGCCAAGATCAAGTGATATACAACTCTGGAAGTCAGGGGGAAAGCCATCAGTGAAAAACTTACAAGACAGCCCATTATGTTTTGATAGCTCTAGTTATCAGAAAGTTCTTCCTATTACACTAAGGTGACTATAAATGTTATATAAATGTGATGCCCATTTCCATTTGGGGTTGCTGAAAAGTACATTATTTTTCTAAGCACATCAAATATTGGAAGAGAGTTATCACATTCTCTCCCAATATCTTTTATTTTATTTATTTATTTATTTTTGAGACGGAGTTTTGCACTTTTTGCCTAGACTGGAGTGCAATGGTGCGATCTCAGCGCACTGCAAGCTCTGCCTCCCAGGTTCAAGCAATTCTCCTGCCTCAGCCTCCCGAGTAGCTGGGATTACAGGTATGCACCACCGCACCCGGCTAATTATGTATTTTTAGTAGAGATGGATTTCTCCACATTAGTCAGGCTGGTCTCAAACTCCCGACCTCAGGTGAGCTGCCCGCCTCAGCCTCCCAAAGTGCTGGGGCCTACATCTTATATTTTCGAATCTAAACAAACAATCCTAGTTTCTCCAGCTGTCCTTCATGATCTGTTTCCAGACATGTCATCATCCTGGCTGGTCATATGCGTTTTAAGGTAGGATGCCAAGGACTAACATGGCCCAAATAACCATACATAAAATGTAGGAGTATCATCCCTCAGATCTGCCATTTCTTCAGAAATACGTTTGACTTTTATAATTTATGTTTTCCTTCTTTTTTTGTTTTTATTTTTTCGAGACACACCACCACACCCGGCTAATTTTTGTATTTTTAATAGAGACAGGATTTCACCATGTTGGCCAAGCTGGTCTCAAACTTCTGACCTCCAGAGTTCTGCCGACCTTGGCCTCCCGAAGTGCTGGGATTACAGCATGAGCCACCTTGCCAGGCCCTATTTTCTTTCTTATTGTCATGAGTGTGTCAGGGTTCCTACCAGTGACATACAATGTCTCTTTGTCTCCTTTTTTTTTTTTTTAAATGGTGTTTTGCTCTTGTTGCCCAGGCTGGAGTGCAATGCCACAATCCTGCCTCACTGCAACCTCTGCCTCCAGGGTTCAAGCGATTCTGCTGTCTCAACCTCCCAAGTCACTGGGATTACAGGCAGGTGCCACCATGCCTGGCTAATAGTTGTATTTTTAGTACAGACGAGGTTTCACCAGGTTGGCCAAGCTGGTCTTGAACTCCTGACCTCAGGTGATCCACCCTCCTTGGCCTCCCAATGTGCTGGAATTATGGGCGTGAGCTGCCACGCCACACCTGGCTACGATGTCTCTTCTTACTTTCTTCTTATCCATTCTGGGATTTGGAAATCAAATAACCAATTGAAGCCATCAGATATTAACATTTTGCTTTGCATGTTTGGGATATTTTGTAATCATTTAAAAGGGGAGGTGGGGGGCCCAGTGGCTCACACCTGTAATACCAGCTGCTAGGGAGGCTGAGGCAGGAGATTGGCTGGAATCCGGAAGGCAGAGGGTTCAGTAAGCCAAGATTGCGCCATTGTACTTTGTACTCCAACGTGGGAGACAAGAGCTCCTTGTCAAAAAACGCTCCATCTCAAAAAAAAAAAAAAAAAAAAAGAGAGAGAGAGTGTTTCCTTAGAGGGACCAAAGCCTTCCTATGGGTTATACTTTGAATTCTAGTGAGAAAACAGGTTTTCTTTCCTTGTTTCCTCTAGGCTATATTCAAAATAAATGAGTTTCCCAAACAGTTGAGTGTCAGATGGGTGAGGTATTTCAGCCTTTTGCAGAGGATCTCACTGGAGATTTTCTGAGCTGTCTTGCTGAAATCAAGGTGCATGGTGTCTGAGGCGGTGGTTCTCAAACAGCGGTGATTTACTCCCAGTAGACATCTGGCAATGTCTGGAGATATTTTTGTCGTCATGATTGCAGGAAAGGGATCACATCCTTCTAGTGGGGAGAGGCCAGGGATTCTGCTAAACATTCCACAACGCATGGGACAAGCCTCTGTGACAAGTAATTGTCTGGCCCCAAATCTCAGTAATGTCCATATTTAGGACTATGGTATTTCTTTGATTTTATTAACTTTACGGGAAAAAGTTAGAAAAGTTTTAAACCTAATGAAATAATTCTGCTTCCAACTAATCACTGCTCTCTCTCTCTTTATTTTTTTGAGACAGAGTTTTGCTCTTGTTGCCCAGGCTGGATTGCAATGGCGCCATCTTGGCTCACCGCAACCTCCGCCTCCTGGGTTCAAGCAATTGTCCTGCTTCAGCCTCCGAAATAGTTGGGATTACAGGCATGTGCCAGCACACCCAGGTTATTTTGTATTAAAGAGACGGGATTTCTCCATGTTGGTCAGGCTGGTCTCGAACTCCCAACCTCAGGTGATCCGCCCGCCTCGGCCTCCCAAATTGCTGGGATTAGAGGTGTGAGCCACCGTGCCCGGCCTATCACTGCTCTCTTATTGCATACAAATCGTCTGTGAATAATCTTTCTAGGCTTTAGTAGGAAAATAATGAAGCACTGCTTTTTTCCGCTTTTGTAAACTGAAAAAGTTTATATTTTTCTGCCATCATTCTCAATCTCCATAATTTTTTTAATATTAACAGTGCCCAGTGATTAAATTTGGACACTATGTTCATATACTGTTATTTAAAGAAAAATTATACTCTTGCCATATCTCATTTTCCTTTCTGGCCTTTTATTTCTCTTCCCCATGTTTATTCATTTGTTGCAGTTGTAAGGTTTTTCTTGAGGAGGTAAGTAATCCTGCTTTTCTTCTGTCATCTCTAAAAACTATGCAAATACAATACAACTTAAACTAGAAGCTCTGTTCTTATCTTTTAGGAACCCTAGTGAGACATGTTGCTATTTTGGAACGAGGCTATACTAATCATGTTGACTGGTTACTTATTAGTGAGATAGATGGGGGCAGAAGTCACTGTCCTGTCACCAGGTAGATAAGAATGTGGGAGACAAAGAATGATGCTGTCCTCTGCACGTCCTCCACGTGGGGACATTGGAATCTTTTCCTGGGGCTGTGGTATTTCTTTTGTATTGATTGCAGCTGTCAGGATCAAAGAAGAACTGATGAGACAAAAGTAAATAGCTTCATTCTCAGGCTACCTGAGAGGAGTAAGGTCTGATGGAGATTAAAAGATGAAAGGAGAGAAAAATTCTTTCTCAGCCATACCCAGATACAACTAAGTCACTCTTTTCACATGCTTCTGATTTTTCAAATTCTGTTACCACTTAGAATCTAGTGGCAAAAATGATCTTTTCCTAATGCTTTTTTACTTATTACGTTTTTACTATTTTTAAGATAGAGAACAGTGATGTTTCCAGATCTCAATGCTTTTACATTTAGAGCTAGAGGTTTATTCAGCCAGTCAGTAATTTATTCAATTATATATTCACTATGTCTATATGTTCCAGACCCATACATGAACCAAGGAAAGGCTCCAAAAATTTGGCAGTTTCAAGTATATATTTGAAAGAGGACTCATAAGTGAATATCTGATTAGTAGTTGAAATGTTATATCATTTGGCCAGGCATGGTGGCTCATGCCTGTAATCCCAGCACTTTGGGAAACCAAGGTAGGTGGATCACCTGAGTGAGGAGTTCAAGACCAGCGTGGCCAACATGGTGAAACCCCATCTCTACTAAAAATATAAAAAAGTAGCTGGGCATGGTGGCAGGTGCCTGTAATCCCAACTACCCTGGAAGCTGAGGCAGGAGAATCACTTGAATCCAGGAGATGGAGGTTGCAGTGAGCCAATATTGCACCATTACACTCTAGCCTGGGCAACAAGAGCATAACTCCGTCTCAAAAAAAAAAATCATATAATTTTTCACCTTTCTTCTGGAGTAATGACTACTTCACATGCATGGATCATGAAGTATTTGTTTGGGCAGTACATTTGTAGAACCCTTGAGACTGTACAGAATAAAATAGCTAGCATTCTTCTTCTTCAGCCATAAGTCCACCTTCTAGAATTAGAGAACTGAGACACAGGCTTAATGACTTAAGTTTTTGTGCAGTCTGTAGCACAGTCCGTACCACAGTCTTTGCTGATACTTAGGTTTTCTAACTTTCAACCTTGTGTTTGTTCTAAAAACAGAGGTGAGAGAAGATTGCTTGCAGAAAATGCTTTCTGCCATTGTACCAAGTGCATTTTTATCAAGAAAGTCTCTGAAGCAACCAAGTTGGGGTTCAGGGTTGGGGTCGAGGAAAGCAATGGAAAGGCGGGATTAGAAAAAACACAGAATGTGGCCGGGCGCGGTGGCTCAAGCCTGTAATCCCAGCACTTTGGGAGGCCGAGACGGGCGGATCACGAGGTCAGGAGATCGAGACCATCCTGGCTAACATGGTGAAACCCCGTCTCTACTAAAAAATACAAAAAAAACTAGCCGGGCGACATGGCGGGCGCCTGTAGTACCAGCTGCTTGGGAGGCTGAGGCAGGAGAATGGTGTAAACCCAGGAGGCGGAGCTTGCAGTGAGCTGAGACCCGGCCACTGCACTCCAGCCTGGGCGGCAGAGCGAGACTCCGTCTCAAAAAAAAAAAAAAAAAAAAAAAAAAAAAACACAGAATGCTTGGTGAGGTGGCTCATACCTGTATCCCAGTACTTGGGAGGCTGAGGTGTATGGATCACCTGACATCAGGAGTTCAAGACCAGCTGACCCAACATGGTGAAACCCCGTTTCTACCAAAAATACAAAAACTAAGGCTGGGAGCGGTGGCTCACACCTATAATCCCAGCACTTTGGGAAGCTGAGGAGGGCTGATAATGAGGTCAGGAGTTCGAGATCAGCCATGGCCAACATGGTGAAACACTATCTCTACTAATAGTAAAAAAATTAGCTGTGTATGGTAGCGGGTGCCTGCAGTCCCACCTACTCAGGAGACTGAGGCAGGAGAATCGCTTGAACCTGGGAGGCAGAAGTTGCAGTGAACTGAGATTGCACCACTGCACTCCAGCCTAGGCGACAGAGTGAGACTCCGTCTCCAAATAAATAAACAAATAAAATAATAATACAAAATACATAATAAATAATTTAGTTCATTCCTCACCGGAGGGCTTATACTTGAACTAGCACCAGTGGTATTCAAAGACTGCGGCAGCGTCCCCAAACTTGCTTTTCCAGCATTATATTTTGCTAGACTCCTGTAAGTGCCTTATTCCTCAGCTAAACTGGTCTAAGCACCATTCCCTAGCCTTCCCCACAAACTGCCTACCACCAGACATGTGCCCAGGCCGTTCCACCTTACTGAAATGCTCTTTTTCTATTTCCTGAGATGGAGTTTCGGCTGTTGTTGCCCAGGCTGGACTGCAATGGCGTGATTTCAGCTCACTGCAACCTCTGCCTCTGGGGTTCAAGCATTTCTCCTGCCTCAGCCTCCCCAGTTGCTCGGATTACAGGTGTGTGACTCCACGTTCGACTAATTTTTGTATTTTTAGTAGACACATGTTTCTCCATGTTGGCCAGGCAGGTCTTGAACCCCTGACCTCAGGTCATCCGCCTGCCTTGGCATCCCAAAGTACTGGGATTAAAGGTGTGAGGTACCACACCCAGCTAAAATGCTCTTTTCTAATCTTCATCTCTTATCTCTTAGTCTACCCATCTTTCAAGATCCATTTCAAATACCAGCTTCAGGAAGCCTTTCTGGGTGTTTCCACATGAATAAAATCTCATGATTCCTGGCTGCTTTTTTGGGGGGGGATTTTCTTATCTTGTCCCCTCCAGCACCAGTTTATAACTTCAGGGTAGGGGCTTTGAGTTTCCTGCATCGTACAGCAGAGCGTTGTGCATTTTGTAGGCTTTCTCAATATACATGCATATATATTTTAATTTTTTCAGCCTCACCTTTAAAAAAACTCATTCAAATCTTTCTGGATTTAGAAATCTGTTATTTCGGCCAGGCGCGGGGGCTCACGCCTGTAATCCCAGCCCTTTGGGAGGCCAAGGTAGGCAGATCACGAGATCAGGAGATCCAGAGCATCCTGGCTAACACGGTGAAACCCTGTCTCTACTAAAAATATAAAAACTAATTGGACGTGGTGGCGGGAGCCTGTAGTCCCAGCTACTCAGGAGGCTGAGGCAAGAGAATTGCTTGAACCCGGGAGGCGGAGGTTGTAGTGAGTCGAGATTGCACCACTGCACTCCAGCCTGGGCTACAAGAGCAAAAACTCAAAAAAAAAAAAAAAAAAACTGTTATTTCTTGATTGATTTATGTGTATGTATGTAATAGTCTTGCTCTCTTGCCCACCCTGGAGTGTACTGGCATGATCACGGCTCACTGCAACCTCAACCTCCAGGGCTTGAATGATCCTCCCACTTCATCCTCCCAAGTAGCTAGGACCACAGGTGGGTGACCCCATGCCCGGTTAATATTTGTATTACGTGTAGAGATGAAGTTTTGCCATGTTGCCAAGGCTGGTCTTGAACTTCTGGACTCAAGCAATCCTCTCACCTTGGTTTCCCAAAGTGCTGCAGTTACAGACATGAGCCACCGTGCCTGGTCCCTGGATGTTTTTATCAAGATGTTGTCTTGTCCAAAGATTGAGAGGCCCAAGTAAGAACTCAGTTAAAGAATGGAATTGGAAAAAGCAAAATTTTTGGCTAGGATAGGTGGAGAGAAGGACGACTATGTAATAGAGACTGGAAAACAATGGGATAGACATAAGGAGCATAAGTTGGTGGCTACCTGGGGCAAATGGAAAAAGAAAAAAAAAACAAGAAACGGAATTGTAAAAAAAAAAAAAAAAGACAATAAGTCAAACTGAGATACAAATATTGAAGGAGAACAGTCAAGTTGTAAGTGTTGTGTCTAAGGGACATATTCCTAGCTTTTGTTGTCCTAAGGAGGTTCCGTTCTGTGCATATCAGAAGATGACAGCCAAGAAAGGAAAGTGGGAAACAATACGGAAATGAAGGTATCCCCTTTATCCTCCCACTAGTTCACTCCTTGGAAATAGAAATGACTCCAGGAGGCAGATGAGGATAAATAAACGCTGCCTTGAAACTGTCTCTATGCTTAGCTAGATTCTGTCTGCAGAATCCTGCTAATTGGGTTTGTCATCTGACCGTGTCTCTCTCCTCCTGCATCTCTACATCTATTTCAGGTCCCTGGGTTTGCTCATGTCTGTTGCGTTGGTTCCTCTGCTGTGTTCCTCTAAGTGTCGGTAATGCCTCCATCCATTTCTAGAAGTAAATGTGTTGATGGCATTTTATCACCTCTGTAGTTCCTCTTTTGACCGTCTCAATTCTCACCTATGTCTGCGCCTATTGTTTTTACCTTAAGTCTTTTTCTTTCTGCACCCTTTTGTTTCTGCTTCTGTCACTGCTTCTCTCTACCAGCTGGCTCTCTATGACGATGCCATCCCCATAGCAACCTCTTTCTGGGGAAGAATGAGGGCAAGGAAAAGAGAGAGCTAGAATAGATGGGCTAAGAAAAGGCAGCTTGGGGGCCGGGCGCGGTGGCTCAAGCCTGTAATCCCAGCACTTTGGGAGGCCGAGACGGGTGGATCACCAGGTCAGGAGATCGAGACCATCCTGGCTAACACGGTGAAACCCCGTCTCTACTAAAAAATACAAAAAAACTAGCTGGGCGAGGTGGCGGGTGCCTCTAGTCCCAGCTATACGGGAGGCTGAGGCAGGAGAATGGTGTAAACCTGGGAGGTGGAGCTTGCAGTGAGCTGAGATCTGGCCACTGCACTCCAGCCCGGGCGACAGAGCAAGACTCCATCTCAAAAAACAAACAAACAAACAAAAAGCAAAGCCAGATTGGAGTTGGAAGGTGACCTTTTGGATTGAGTCCTAGAACAGAGTACAGACAAACTATGAAGACTGATACCCGCCAAGTTACACAAAACCCTAAGAAAACACAAATTGGGAGCCCAAATCCAGTCCCTGCTGGCAAAGCTCCTTCAGCAAATCCTTTCTGTTGTAAATTAACCTGTCATCTGTTTTCCCTTCCCTGTGATTCAGATTATTCTTTCTTTCTGTTTTTAGATCTCATGATTCTTAAACATGTGTGGTTCTTTTTTTCTTTTTAAAGCTAGTCAAGTGAAGCAGTGTGAGTGGAAAAGGAACAAAAATTCATAACTGGTTGTGATCAGTTGTAAACACCACTGTAGTCAGATCAGCCACGTGTGTATTTTCTTTTAAAATTTATTAGGCCTGGCGCGGTGGCTCACGTCTGTAATCCCAGCACTTTCGGAGGCTGAAGCAGGTGGATCACCTGATGTCAAGAGTTTGAGACCAGCCTGGTCAACATGGCAAAACCCCGTTTCTACTAAAAGTACAAAAATTAGCCGGGCGTGGTGGTGGTCGCCTGTAATCCCAGGCTGAGGCAGGAGAATTGCTTGAACCCGGGAGGCAGAGGTTGCATTGAGCCGAGATCACACCACTGCACTCCAGCTTGGGTGACAAGAGAGAAATTCCGTCACACACACACAAAAAAATTTATGAACATTTGCCGGGTGCGGTGGCTCACACCTATAATCCCAGCACTTTGGGAGGCCGAGGCGGGCAGATCACGGGATCAGGAGATGGAGACCATCCCGTGAAAGGTGAAACCCCATCTCTACTAAAAATAGAAAAAATTAGCCGGGCATGGTGGCGGGCGCCTGTAGTCCCAGCTACTCGGGAGGCTGAGGGGGGAGAATGGCGTGAACCCAGGAGGCAGAGCTTGCAGCGAGCCGAGATCGTGCCACTGCACTCTAGCCTGGGCGACAGAGCGAGAGTCTGTCTCAAAATAAATAAATAAATAAATGAAATAAATAAAATAAAATGTATGAATATTCACATTGTAACCACAAGGTCTTTCTTTTGGTGTACTACAGTTTTTTCACTAAGATTAGTTATGGACACCATACTTTAAGGGTACATGAAATACACTTGGAAAGGCCTTAGGAAAAGACCAAAAAAGAAAACAACCAACTTCAAATAATATTATCTGGTCATTTAGGACAAGAATGGTAGATAAGAGATTTCTTTGTCTTTTTTTTTTTTTCCTTTTTGTGGAGGACGGGGTCTTGCTGTATTACCCAGGCAGGTCTCGAACTCCTGGGCTCAAGCTATCCTCCCGCCTCTGCCTCCCTGAGAGCTGGGATTACAGGCGTGAGCCACCGCGCCCGGCAGTAAATAAGAGATTTCATAAGGATAAAGATTTTTTTTTTTTTTAACCAATGGTGGGATTTGTTTCATGATGTAGGGAAAGATTACTGAGTGAGTTGAAGCAATGGAAAATTTCTTTCTTTTTTTTTTTTTTGAGACAGAATCTTGCTCTGTCACCCAGGCTGGAGTGCAGTGGCAAGATCTTGGTCACTGCAACCTCTGCCCCCTGGGTTCATGCAGTTCTCCTGCCTACCCTCCCGAGTAGCTAGAATTACAGGTGCACACCACCACCCTTGGCTAATTTTTGCATTTCTTTAGTAGAGATGGGGTTTCACCATGTTGGCCAGACTGGTCTCGAATTGCTGACCTCAGGTGATCCACCCACCTTGGCTTCCCAAAGTGCTGGGATTACAGGCGTGAGTCACTGTGCCCTGCCAGCAACGGGCACATTCTGCTCAGAATTTTTTTTTTTTTGAGACAGAGTCTTGCACTGTCGGCCAGGCTGGAGTGCAGTGGCCCGATCTCTGCTCACTGCAATCTCCGCCTCCCGGGTTCAGGCCATTCTCCTGCCTCAGCCTCCCGAGTAGCTGGGACTACAGGCGCCCGCCACCACGCCTGGCTAATTTTTTTGTATTTTTAGTAGAGACGGGGTTTCACCGTGTTAGCCAGGATGGTCTTGATCTCCTGACCTCGTGATCCGCCTGCCTCAGCCTCCCAAAGTGCTGGGATTCCAGGCTTGAGCCACCACGCCCAATCTTTTTTTTTTTTTTTTTTTTTTTTTTTTGGTGAGATGGAGTCTTGCTCTGTCGCCCAGGATGGAGTGCAGTGGCGCGATCTCAGCTCACTGCAAGCTCTGCCTCCCGGGTTCACGCCATTCTCCTGCCTCAGCCTCCCCAGTAGCTGGGACTACAGGTGCCCGCCACCTCGCCCGGCTAAGTTTTTTGTATTTTTAGTAGAGATGGGGTTTCACCGCGTTAGCCAGGATAGTCTGGATCTCCTGACCTCGTGATCCACCCTCCTCGGCCTCCCAAAGTGCTGGGATTACAGGCATCAGCCACCGCGCCCGGCCTTTTGTTTGTTTGTTTGTTTGAGACAGAGTCTTGCTCTATAGCTCAGGCTGAAGTGCAATGGGGCAATCTTGGCTCACTGCAACCTCCGCCTCCCCAGTTCAAGCGATTCTCCTGCCTCAGCCTCCTGAGTATCTAGGATCACAGGCATGTGCCACCTCACCCGGCTAATTTTTGTATTTTTGGTAGAGATGGGGTTTTACCATGTTGGCCAGGCTGGTCTCAAACTCCTAACTTCATGATCCGCCCGTCTCAGCCTTGATATTCAAGGGAATATGTAAGCATAAATGAACTTGGCTAGGAATTAGGAAATGCAGTTTCTAGTCCTAATTCACAACTTATTAATATTGTGATCTTAGCCGGGCATGGTGGCTCACGCCTGTAATCCCAGCACTTTCGGAAGCTGAGACAGGCGGATCATGAGGTCAGGAGATCGAGACCATCCTGGCTAGTACATTGAAACTTCATCTCTACTAAAAATACAAAAAATTTAACCGGGGGTGGTGGCGAGTGCCTGTAGTCCCAGCTACTCAGGAGGCTGAGGCAGAAGAATGGCGCGAACCCGGGAGGCAGAGCTTGCAGTGAGCCCAGATTTCACCACTGCACTCCAGCCTGGGCGACAGAGTGAGACTCCATCTCAAAAAAAAAAAAAAAAAGATATTATGACCTTAAATTGGGCATTTAAATTCTCTTTCAGTTTTTACATCTGTAAAACGGCGATAACATCTACTTTACTTACTTAACACTAAAGTTTGAAGGTCAACTGAAATAATATATTTAAAATATTTTTATTAAGATACCATACACATATTAAGACAAAGATGTAGCCCACTTGTTTTTGTTTAGAATTTACTATTTACTGCCAAAAAATAACAACCCAGGTCGGGTGCGGTGGCTCATGCCTGTAATCCCAGTGCTTTGGGAGGCTCAGGTGGGTGGATCACCTGAGGTCGGGAGTTCAAGACCAACCTGGTCAACATGGTGAAACCCCATCTCTACTAAAAATTCAAAAACATTAGCCAGGCATGGTGGTGGACGCCTATAATCCCGGCTACTTGGGAGGTTGAGGCATGAGAATCGCTTGATCCCAGGAGGTGGAGGTTGCAGTGAGCCGAGATGAGCAGCACTGCACTCCAGCCTGGGTGAGAGAGCAAGACTCCATCTCAAAAAAAAAAAAAAAAAAATTGCAACCCAGCAATCTCATTCCCAATTATACACCCAAGAGAAAATAATTCATACATTGAGCAAATGACAGGAATGTGTATAGTAGCTCAAAACTGGAAACAATGATGCGTACATCAGTGGGAGAATAGATAAATTATGTTGGCATAGCCAAAGGTGGAATACTACTCAGCGATAAGAAGAAATGAACTGCCAACACCACCGTATAGTACTCGTAGACCCTATGCTCAGTGAAAAAAACATCTGAGCGCAAAAGAGTACATACTCTATGGTTCCATTTAAAGATCAAGAACAACAAAGTTCATTGATGATGACAGAAGTAAAAATCGTGGTTTCTAGCTGGGAGTGGTGGCTCATGCCTGTAATCCCAGCTGCTCAGGAGGCTGAGGCAGGAGAATGGCTTGAACCCTGGAGGCGGAGGTTGCAGTGAGCTGAGATCACACCACTGCCTTCCAGCCTGGTGACTCTGTCACCCAGGCTGGAATATATATATATATTATATATATATATATCGGTTTCTTCTGGCAAGGGCGGCTGTAGACTGGAACCAGCACAAGGAACCTTTTTGAGGAGCAAGGAATGTTAAAGAATCTAGATTTTGCCAGGCTGGGTGGCTTAAGTCTGTAATCCCAGCACTTTGGGAGGCTGAGGGGGCGGATCACCTGAAGTCAGGAATTCGAGACCAGTCTAACTAACATGGAGAAACCCCGTCTCTGCTAAAACTACAAAATTAGCTGGGCATGGTGGTGCATGCCTGTAATCCCAGCTACTTGGAAGGCTGAGGCAGGACAATCGCTTGAAATCAGGAGGTGGAGGTTGCAGTGAGCCGATCGAGCCATTGCATTCCAGCCTAGGTGACAGTGCAAGAGTCCAGCTCAAAAAAAAAAAAAAAAAAAAATAGCTGGGCATGGTGGTGCAAAAAAAAAAAAAAAAAGAATCTAGATCTTGATCTGGTTAATGGTTATGCCTGTGAATACAGATGTAAATATTCACCCAACTGTAAACTCCAGATTAGTGCATTTTTATCTGCTTTATTGTATGTGTACTTCAGTAAAGAAGAAAAAAATAAAAGACATAAATAAAGGAGGGAATCACCACTATCTATCACCTATCTATCATCTATCTATCACCACTAGAAGACATGGTTTTTTTTCTTGAAATGTTTCCATTCTAACCACCCCAGCACTATTAAAGACGGTCCGTTTTGTAATTGGAACATCTGATGAGCATCTGATGAGTGGATCCAGAGATTAGCCCCTCATGCAGAGTTGATGATGATATTTCAGCTTCTAGACTTGAGTAAGATTACAGTAAAGGGAAGTGGAAACCTTGGGTCACTGGTTCAGGAAGAGGGCCAGGTTTACATCAACATTGCAACAAATCTGGTGGTTTTTGTGTTTGTGTGTTGCTGTTTCTTTCTTTTCTTCCTTTTCATCTTTGGGTCCGTATGCCTACTTCTCTTGGATTGATTTTCCACTCTACCCCACTACACAACAGACTCTTTGGGGAGGACAGGGGTGTTTAAATTTTCTTCCTCTCTCCTGCTTCCCCATATTTTCTCATGTGTCTCAGTAAATTCAATGGTATGTGCTAACATTTTCTTTTATGAGTCTATTCCAGGGACTCACATCCTGTCCCCCGCCCAAGGAGCCTTCCAGTAGCCTTTACAGCTGCATTCTCAGGCTTTTGTCCACTCCTTTTGAAACAGTGCCTATGACATTCCCACTCATCACAGCATGCCCCTCCCATGCCTCCAGGAAATTCTGTTTTCCAGCCGGCTTTCTACTCAGCAGCTGTTCTGAGTCTAATGTGCTTCATTCACCCTCAGCCTTCCTCAGGAAGGCATAAAAAAAAAAAGAACATTCATTTCTCAGGAATGATTGGTCAGCTGACTAAGTTGTCTGAGGGTCTAAAAAGATGAGGGGGTAACTCAAAGCATAAATGCTTGAGGGGATGGATACCCCATTCTCCATGATGTGATAATTTTACATTGCATGCTTGCATTAAAACATCAGGGACCCCATAAATATATATACCTACTACATACTCACAAAAAACTTTTTCAAAATTGTTTTTAAAGGTGAACGGGAGGGATTAGCAGAAATACATAGGTGGAGGGGAAACAAAAGTATGTGTCTTATTATATGTGCCTTCCCTTTTACATTGAGTTGCTCTAGTTTCCTGGTTATTTCTGTTTCCGTAGTCTTTGGTTCATACATGGTACTTACGGAAATATTTCACCAATATATGAAAAAGTGACTGCGTGAGGGAGAAAACCTGTAAGTCGTGATTGAAGAATGACAGGGTAACTGCCGCAAGATTCAGGGCGCTGAGGTTTCTCAGATGACGAAAATTTCTGTGCCGATTGGGGTAGTGGCAACATTGGTGTGTGTGTGTGTCTGTGTGTGTGAGAAAAGTCGTCCACCTGCACACCTAAAAGGTTTGAATTTTATTGTGTACATTTTATACATAAAATTGACTTTAAAAAAGCATCAGCGTGCTGCTCTGGCATAATGAAGGGAGTTTGTAAACATAGGCGGCTGTGTGAAAGTGTGACATGTGAAACGTGGAGTGTACGTGGGAAAGAGTAAAAGACCTGCAGCTAAACAGGCAACGTGGTCGCGTGAGAGGAGGAGATGGGGATGGAGACTCACAAGGCTGAGTGGGGCTGAAAGGGACGTTTGAGGATTACTGACATAGCACAAAACATCTGCCCTTGAGGCGAAACCCTCTTAAAACCTTTGGTGGCTTTCCAGAGAAGACTCCGATTCCTGAGAATTGCAACGCCCTCCGGCGGGGTGGGAGTGGGAGGCGCTCCCGCTGACTCCACCATGGTGGCTTTCCAGAGAAGACTCCGATTCCTGAAAATTGCAACGCCCTCCGGCGGGTTGGGAGTGTGAGGCGCTCCCGCTGTCCTCCAGCACGTGGGAGCCAGCGGGACCTGAGCCCCGCCTTCCTGCAGCGGCTGGGACGTGCCCTGTGGCACGCTACCCGCCGCGCGCACATCCTGCCCCCCGCCCTCGGAATCCCAGCACTGGGGTCGAGCCCCGAGCTGCATTCTTCCTCCTCCCTGCCCTCCCAGAGACTCAGGCATACACACAGTTTTCTTTCGTATCTGCTCTCTCAGCCTCTCTCGGGCCAGTTTGGGTAAATTGGTCCAGGAGGAAGAAATAAAAATGAAAAGACTGAGAGTTTAAAGGCATGTGGAGGGCTTAGAAGAAAAAGCCCTTTTTCTTCTTTTTTTTTTTTTTTTTTTTTTGAGGCGGAGTCTCGCTCTGTCCCCCGGACTGGAGTGCAGTGGCCGGATCGCAGCTCACTGCAAGCTCCGCCTCCCAGGTTTACGCCATTCTCCGGCCTCAGCCTCCCCAGTAGCTGGGACTACAGGCGCCCGCCACCTCGCCCGGCTAGTTTTTTTTTGTATTTTTAGTAGAGACGGGGTTTCACCGTGTTAGCCAGGATGGTCTCGATCTCCTGACCTCGTGATCCGCCCGTCTCGGCCTCCCAAAGTGCTGGGATTACAGGCTTGAGCCACCGCGCCCGGCCTAGAAGAAAAAGCCCTTTTTCTTCTAAGAAAAATGCAAGAAAGGGAGAGCGCGGCCGGCCGCGATGACTCACGCCTGTCATCCTAGCACTTTGGGAGGCCGAGGCGGTCGGATCACTTGAGGTCAGGCGTTCAAAACCATCCTGGCCGACATGGTGACACCCCATCTCTACTAAAAATACAAAAAAAATTAGCCGGACCTGGTGGCGGGCGGCTGTAATGCCAGCTACAAAACAAAAAACAATGTAATTTATGTATCTTGGCGTTGCATTTATGTATTATGTAATTTTTTTTTTCTTTTGACACAAGGTCTCGCCCTGTTGCCCAGACTGGAGTGCAGCAGAGCAACCACGGCTTCACTGCAGCCTCAAATTCCTGGGCTGAAACAATCCTCCCACCCTAGCTTCCTGAATACCTGGGACAATAGCTGGGACCATGGGTGCAACTGTCTTGGGGCTAAGTTTGTATCTTATTTTATTTTATTTTATTTTTATTTTTTAGTGACGGAGTTTTGCTCTTCTTGCCCAGGCTGGAGTGCAATGGCACGATCTAGGCTTACTGCAACCTCCGCCTCCTGGGTTCAATCGATGATCCTGCCTCAGCCTCCCGAGTCGCTGGGATGGCAGGCATGCATCACCACTCCTGGCTAATCTTGTTTTTTTTGTTTGTTTGTTTGTTTGTTTGTTTTTTGAGACAGAGTCTTGCTCTGTTGCCCAGGCTGGAGTGCAGTGGCACCATCTTGGCTCACTGCAACCTTTGCCTCCCAGGTTCAACCAATTCTTCTGCCTCACCCTTCCAAGTAGCTGGGAATACTGGCGCGTGCCACCACGCCCAGCTAATATTTTTTTTTTTTGTATTTTTAGTAGAGACCGGGTTTCACCCTATTGGCCAGGCTGGTCTCAAACTCCTGACCTTGTGATTTGACCGCCTCAGCCTCCCAAAGTGCTGGGATTACAAACGTGAGCCACCGTGCCTGGCCGCTAATTTTGTATTTTTAGTAGAGCCGGGGTTTCTCCATGTTGGTCAGGCTGTTTTCAAACTCCTGACCACAGGTGATCTGCCCGCCTCGGCCTCCCAAAGTGCTGGGATTACAGGCATGAGCCGCCATGGCCAGGCTGTATTTGTTTTTTTGTAGAAGCAGGGTCGTGCTAGGTTGCTCAGACTGGCCTCTAACACCTGGGCTCAAGGGATCCTTACTGCCTCTGCCTTCAGAGTAGCTAGAATTACAGACACACATCACCATGCCCAGCTTTGTTTGTTTTGAGATAGGATTGGCTGGTTTTGAACTCATGGACTCAAGCTGTCCTCCTGCCTCAGCCTCCCAAAGCGGTGGGATTACAGGTGTGGACCACCGCTCCCAGCCTGTATTTTATTTTTTATGCACTTGGTAGTGCCCTTTCATGACACTGAATATAAACTTTCAGCCAGGAACAGTGGTTCCCACCTGTAATCTTGGCACTTTGGGAAGCCCAGGTGGGAAGATGGCTTCAGCCTACGAGTTTGAGACTAGCCTGGGCAACACAGTGAGACACCAATCTCTATCTTTAAAAAATTAAAACATTAATCTGGGCGCAGTGGCTCACGCCTGTAATTTCAGCACTTTGGGAGGCCGAGGCGCGTGGATCACCTGTGAGGTCAGGAGTTCAAGGCCAGCCTGGCCAACATGGCAAAACCCTGTCTCTACTAAAAATACAAAAGTAGACAGGTGTGGTGGCATGCGCCTGTAGTCCCAGCTACTTGGGAATCTGAGGCGGAAGAATCACTTGAACCAGGGAGATGGAGGTTGCAGTGAGCCGAGATCCACCACTGCACTCCAGCCTGGGTGATAGTGAGACTCCGTCTCAAAAAAAAAATTAAAAAAAAAAAAAAAATTTTAAAAACTAAAACATTAAATAGGCCAGGCATGGTGGCTCAAGCCTGTAATCTCAGCACTTTGGGAGGCTGAGATAGAAGTCTCACTTGAGCTCAAGAACTGGAGTCCAGCCTGGACAATGTATCAAGACCTCATCTCTACAAATAATGTTAAAAACTATTAGCGACAGCTGGGCGCGGTGGCTCACACCTGTAATACCAGCACTTTGGGAGGCCAAGGTGGGCAGATCATGAGGTCAGGAGATCAAGACCATCCTGGCTAACACAGTGAAGCCCCGTCTCTACTAAAAATACAAAAAATTAGCCAGGCGTAGTGTCGGGCGCCTGTAATCCCAGCTTCTGGGGAGGCTGAGGCAGGAGAATGGCGGGAACCTGGGAGGCGGAGCTGGCAGTGAGCCAAGATCATGCCACTGCACTCTAGCCTGGGCAACAGAGTGAGACTCTGTCTCAAAAAAAAAGCAAAAACAAAAAAAACCCAAACTATTAGTGGGGCATAAGTGGCATAAGCCTGTGGTCCCAGCTACTTGGGAGGCTGATATGGTTTGGTTCTGTTTCCCTACACAAATGTCATCTCAAATTGTAATCCCCACCTGTTGAGGGAGGGACCTGGTGGGAAGTGATTGGGTCATTTGGATAGTTTCCTCCATGCTGTTCTCGTGATAATGAGTGAATTCTAACAAGATCTGATAGGTGAAAGGTGTGTGGTGGTCTCCCCCTGCCCTTTGCCACCTCTCCTGCTGCAATGTAAGACGTGCCCTGCTTCCCATTTCACCATGATTATAAGTTTCCTGAGGCATCCCTAGCCATGTGCAACTGTGAGTCAATTAAAGTTTTTTTTTTTTTTTTTTTTCTCCAGAGTATCCCTCTGTCGCCCAGGCTGGACTGCAGTTGCGTGATCTTGGCTCACTGCAACCTCCACCCCTGGGTTTAAGCAATTCTCCTGCGTCAGCCTCCAGAGTAACTGTGATTACACACACTTGCCACCACACCTGGGTAATTTTTGTATTTTTAGTAGAGATAGGGTTTCACAACGTTAGCCAGACTGACTTCGTGATCAGCCCAACTCAGCCCCCAAATTGCTGGGATTATAGGCGTGAGCCACCACAGCCTACCAAGCTTTTTCCTTTATAAATTACTCAGTCTCAGATAGTTATTTTATATATATATATATATTTTTTTTTTTTTGAGACAGAGTCTTGCTCTGTTGCCCAGGCTGGAGTGTGATGGCATGATCTCGGCTCACTGCAACCTCCACTTCCTAGATTCAAGCTGTTCTCCTGCCTCAGCCTCCCAGGTAGCTAGGATTACAAGCATGCGTCACCACGCCCAGCTAATTTTTGTATATTTAGTAGAGATGGAGTGTCACCATGTTGGCCAGGCTGGTATTGAACTGACCACAGGCGATCCACCCACCTTGACCTCCCAAACTGCTGGGATTACAGGCATGAGCCACTGCACCCGGCCTTAGGTAGTTCTTTGTTGTTGTTGTTGTTGTTGTTGTTGTTGTTTCAGACGAAGTCTCACTGTTGTCCCCCAAGCTGGAGTGCAATGGCGCGATCTCAGCTCACTGCAACCTCTGCCTCCTGGGTTCAAGCGATTCTCCTGCCTCAGCCTCCCAAGTAGCTGGGATTATAGGCACCTGCCACCATGCCTGGCTAATTTTTGTATTTTAAGTAGAGACAGGGTTTCACCATTGTGGCCAGGCTGGTCTCGAACTCCTGACCTCAAGTGATCCACCTGCCTCGTCCTCCCAAAGTGCTGGGATTACAGGCATTAGCCACCACGCCCAGCCAAATGCAGTCTTTCACCACCTTTTTGGATCACAGAAAATGACCATGAAGCTAAGAAAGATAGGGAAAGCGGAATTTCAGATTAGCCGTCAGCCCATCTTTCATCAGCCATTTCCCTAATCCAGTCCTGATTTTTCCTCTTGCTAGTAATATGGAGGGCAGCACTACGTTCAAAGCGGCCACAGGGGATTGAGGTATTCTAATATCTGTGCTGTGTTTCTAGGTAAGTACAAGAATCAGGTGAACGTGGGGGAGCCAGTTTATTGAACTAGTGCCCTTAAGTAGAGGACATTCTCAACATTGGTAAATTTATCTCCCATTCCCTATATCATGGAATGAGAGAAATTTGGAGAAAAAGCTTCTATTTCCTAATCTCAGCTTTTTTTTTTTTTTTTTTTTTGAGACAGAGTATTGCTCTGTCACCCAGGCTGGAGTGCAGTGGTGCAATCTCGGCTCACTGCAATCTCTGCATCCTGGGTTCTAAGTGATTCTCCTTCCTCAGCCTCTCGAATAGCTGGGATTACAGGCACGAGCCATCATGCTTGGCTAATTTTGTATTGTTAGTAGAGACTGGGTTTCCCCATATTGGCCAGGCTGGTCTCGAACTCCTGATCTCAGGTGATCCACCCGCCTGGGCCTCTCCAAATGCTGGGATTACAAGTGTGAGCCACCGCACCCAGCCCTAATCTCAGCCTTTTTTTTTTTTTTTTTTTTGAGACGGAGTCTAGCTCTGTCGCCCAGGCTGGAGTGCAGTGGCGCGATCTCGGCTCACTGCAAGCTCGGCCTCCCGGGTTTACGCCATTCTCCTGCCTCAGCCTCCCGAGTAGCTGGGACTACAGGCGCCCGCCATCTCGCCCAGCTAGTTTTTTGTATTTTTTAGTAGAGACGGGGTTTCACCGTGTAGACCAGGATGGTCTCGATCTCCTGACCTCGTGGTCCACCCGTCTCGGCCTCCCAAAGTGCTGGGATTACAGGCTTGAGCCACCGCGCCCGGCCAATCTCAGCCTTTTTATATCTTCTTGGTAGGTCCACTTTTTGGCATCCCCTAACAAGAAGTCCTCAGAGATTTTTACTACTCAACATGTGTGCATCCCGCCCAGATGTATTCTGTTCTTTCTGTCCACCCTCTACTCCCCATTCCATTTCTTCCTCTGACCTAGGGTTAGAATGGCCCAGTGATCCCACAACTTTTTGATGCTATTTCATTTGATTCCTCTACTGTCTAAATCACAATTTGGGTAACTTTACTTACTGTAAGGGATCAGATAGCAAATAGTTTAGGCTTTGTGGGCCATACAATCTGTCGTAACTACCCACTCTGACAATATGTAATGCAAAAGCAGCCCTTGACAATATATAAATGAATGGGTGTGGCTGTATTTCAATAAAGCTTTATTTGTGGACACAGAAATTTGAATTTTATATCATTTTCACAAGCCACAAAATAATTATTTTGGCCGGGCGCGGTGGCTCAAGCCTGTAATCCCAGCACTTTGGAAGGCCGAGACGGGCGGATCACGAGGTCAGGAGATCGAGACCATCCTGGCTAACACGGTGAAACCCCGTCTCTACTAAAAAATACAAAAAACTAGCGGCGAGGTGGCGGGCGCCTGTAGTCCCAGCTACTCGGGAGGCTGAGGCAGGAGAATGGCATAAACTCGGGAGGCAGAGTTCGCAGTGAGCTGAGATCTGGCCACTGCACTCCAGCCCGGGCGACAGAGCGAGACTCCATCTCAAAATAATAATAATAATAATAATAATAATATTATTTTGATCCGTCTCAAAATAATAATAATAATAATTATTATTATTATTATTTTGATCCCCTCCCCGCAACCATTTAAAAATGTAAAAGTCATTTGTAGTTTATGTGTGGTGATAAACAAGTGTTGGGCTGGATTTGGACCCAGTGCCGTAGTTTCAGACCCCTGGTCTAACTGAACTGAAAGGTAATCAGCTCTCCAAAGCCGTTTTTACTGAAGGAGACTCCCCCTTTTTTCCCTTTGATGTTTCTTGCTGGCAGAGAGAACACTGATAAGTAGCAAGAGCTTTCCTTCCCTTATCCAGCCTCCCAGACTGGCATCCTCGTCTTCCTTTCACCTTCTCTCTAGAGCCTGAGAATAGACTCTTTACTAAACTCGCAGGGGAGGATGTCTCCCTTTTCCTACAACCCTTGAACAGTCACTTATCGTCAGCCTCCAGATTTCTTGCACCCAGGACATACTTCCTGTTTATGATAAGCTGCCTAAGAAGGGGCAAAATTACAGCCTCCATTTCTAGGCGTAAATGGGTAGGAGGGACATGGATGGAGAAAGAGTGGCTCTCATGGATTCTTTTTTCCTTTCTTTTTTTTTTGAGACAGAGTCTCGCTGTGTTTATCCAGGCTGGAGTGCAGTGGTGGTGCAACGTCAGCTCACTTCTATCTCCTCCTCCTGAGTTCAAGCGATTCTCCTGCCTCAGCCTCCTGAGTAGCTGGGACCACAAGTGCGCACCACCACCCCCGGCTAATTTTTGTATTTTTAGTAGAGACAGGGTCTCACCATATTGGCCAGGCTGGACTCTTGACCTTGTGATCTGCCCACCTCGGCCTCCCAAAGTGTTGGGATTATAGGCGTGAGCCACCGTGCCCAGCCCCAGATTCATGTTAAGACATGCATTGGATATATTTCTCTTAATCTAAAACAATGTGGTATAGTATAGTATAGTATAGTATAGTATAGTATAGTATAGTACAGTATAGTCAACTATTTCTGCCCGAAACTGTGGGTCCTTGAGCAAATTACTTAGAGATTTCTTGGTGTAAATGAGGATGACAATAGCAAATTTCAAATATTGTTATCAATTATAAATGAGGTAACAGAAGAAACTGACACTTTGATTTATCAAGTACCTATTTCTACCACTACAGAGAAGAATGTTTCTGTGATGATTTGATTAAGCTCCTCACATCTACTTGGAGAATGTTTGGAAAGTCTAAATTTAGATCGTTGAAAAGAATGGTGGGGGGGCGGGGGTGGGGACTCGGTTGCTCACACCTGTAATCCCAGCATTTTGGGAGGCTGAGGCAGGCGGATCACCTGAGGTCGGGAGTTTGAGACCAGCCTGACCAACATGGAGAAACCCCGTCTCTACTAAAAATACAAAATTAGCCAGGCGTGGTGGTGCATGCCTGTAATCCCAGCTACTCGGGAGGCTGAGGCAGGAGAATTGCTTGAACCCCGAAGGTGGAGGTTGCAGTGAGCTGAGATTGCACCACTGCACTCCAGCCTGGGCGACAGAGCAAGGCGCCATCTCGAGAACAACAACAAAAAAGAAATAAAAGGCAAACATGAATACATAACCTCATCCCAGTAGAATTTCAGTTCTATGCAAACAGGAAATGGAGTTCCCCTACCATACCACAGTATCCTCAGAATCTAAAACTGGGTTTGACAACATAGTAGATCTGTATAAATAAAAGAACCCAGACTTATATCCCCTTGTGGATTTTTCAGGCCATTTGTCTTTCTTCACTCTTGTTGTCACTATGTTAGTCTGCTGCTGTTTATTAATAGTATCTAGGGGAAGAAGGCCAGAGTATATCAAGGTAAGGTCCACAGCCTTTATTTTTTTTTTTTTTTTTTTTTTTTTTGAGACGGAGTCTCGCTGTGTCGCCCAGGCTGGAGTGCAGTGGCGCGATCTCGGCTCACTGCAAGCTCCGCCTCCCGGGTTCCCGCCATTCTCCCGCCTCAGCCTCCGAGTAGCTGGGACTACAGGCGCCCGCCACCTCGCCCGGCTAGTTTTTTGTATTTTTAGTAGAGACGGGGTTTCACCGTGTTAGCCAGGATGGTCTCGATCTCCTGACCTCGTGATCCGCCCGCCTCGGCCTCCCAAAGTGCTGGGAATACAGGCTTGAGCCACCGCGCCCGGCGGTCCACAGCCTTTAAAGGGCCACTTGTCAGGGTATAAGATTTCATGGGTTATCTCTTAACTTTGAATTTTATTTTTTTGAAAATTATAAACTTGCTTATTTTCCATTAGCTTAAAGCAGCCACTTGAATGTAATTGGAATTAAGCTAGATTTTAAAATTTACCTGGGGTTCGCTCACGCCTGTAATCCCAGCACTTTTGGGAGGCCAGGTGGATCACTTGAGCCCAGGAGTTCGAGACCAGCCTGGGCAACATGGTGAAACCTTGTCACTACAAATGATACAAACATTAGCTGGACATCGTGGCATGTGCTTAGTCTCAGCTACTCAGGAGGCTGACGCAGGAGGATCACTTGGGTCCAGGAGGTCGAGGCTGCAGTGAGCTGAGATCGTGGCACTGCACTCCAGCCAGCTCCTCTTTGCAACAGAGAAAGACCCTGTCTCCAAAAAATAAAGAAAGAAAATAAAGAAATCTACCTGGAACCTAGTTTTTGAATATTGTGGTTGTAATCAAAGCAACTTCCCATGTTTGATCACTTAAACAGTTACAGGATTATAGGGTCAGGCCACTGAAGTCAACACTTGTTGCACACATTTTAAAAACGGTACAGTGTTGTTGCAATAAATTTGCATTGAAACATGCAAAAAGTACTCGAGATTTTGCACTCCCAAGAGATTGTGCAGTCATGTCAAACAGACCAAGAACCAAAGAGGATGAAGAAAAACAGGACACTGAGGGAGATAAAGATGTTGTCTGTATCCGTCGGTAGCATCAACAGTAAGACAAATTCCATAGGAGGAGGAGAGAAACAGAAGAGTACAGAAGGGACCAGAGCATTTGGTCCGCTTTGAGTGATGGAGCTTGTCGCTCCGGAGATTCAAGACGGTCTGCAACGCACGTCTGCACTTGCTTACGCAGCCTTTTACAAACGCAAAACGCAAGCAGGCGGGGCTAACCTATAGGGTAGATACAGACATGAAGAAATTATTTGGTTTCTGGGCCCGCCTCATCCAAATATTTCAGTGACTGCCCTATTCAACTGGGAGGCTAAAAATAAGAGGTCAACAGCCTGTGTTATTTGTGAGAAAAGTGCATCTATTCGGAAGCTGATTTTTTTTTTTTTTTTTAAATTGAGACAGAGTCTTGCTCTGTCGCCGTGGCTGGAGTGCAATGGCGCAATCTCGGCTCACTGCAAGCTCCGCCTCCCGGGTTCAGGCCATTCTCCTGCCTCTGCTCCCCGAGTAGCTGAGTAGCTGGGACTACAGGTGCCTGCCACCATGCCTGGCTAATTTTTTGTATTTTTAGTAGAGATAGGATTTCAGCATGTTAGCCAGGACAGTCTCGATCTCCCGACCTTGTGATCCGCCCCCCTCGGCCTCCCAAAGTGCAGGGATTACAGGCCTGAGTCACCGCGCCCTGCCGGGAAGCTGATTTTTCACTACACAGGCTGTGTAGTATGTATAGTATGTATAGTAGAATATGCATCAGGCATTATAATTACTACAAGTATAATAGCTAGAACACTGTATGGTATGTAACAGCCACTGGATGTTAAAAACGTGTTAAATGCATGTGTTGTGAAATGTATGTACAAGGAAAATAACACGAGTCTTTTTCACTTAAGAGAGCTTTGCCTCCGCTGCTTCACATCTCTTGCTCTTCAAGTTGCTAAAGACAAATGCTGAAATACCACCGTAACCCCTTATACAAGTGAGGGTGAAGAGTTTTTGTCTCTTTAGACTATGGCGTGTTCTGAAGATTATAGTACCATTTTGCTTAAGTATCTTAAATCAGGCACTAATGTTACCTGCACTTTCTCTTCACTTCCCCTTGCCTGAAGGGAACTAGGGCCTCAGGCTTGAAAAGAGCTTGCCCTTTGTGAGTCCACCAGGAGGCATCCCTAAAAGTGGGAGGAGAACCTCTGTTGAAAGCAGACCACACCTGCTGTTTCCACACTAAGGCTCCTCTGCAGTGGCTGCTTCCTCCACTTCCTACCACATTCCATGCCCGGAGGCCAATCTGGCTGTATTCTGAGTGTTGTACTCCTTTCTGAGACTGTGATAAGAGATTTTGCACCTCACCGCCCCTCAAGAGTACACTAAAATACATTTGCATTCACTTTCAGGGGGTATTCGCCCAGTCTGTGTTATTTTTTCTTTCTTTTTTTTGGGGGGGCGGGGGTGGCGGATGAAGGGGGAGCAAGGTCTGACTCTGCTCCCCAGGCTGGAGGGTAGTGGCTCACTGCAGCCTCAAACTCCTGGATTCAGGGAGCCTGCCTACTCAGCCTCCCGTGTAGCTGGAACTACAGGCATGCACCATCACACCTGGCTCATGTTTTAAATTTTTTTTTGTGGAGATCAAGTCTTGCTATGTCCCCCAGGCTGGGCTCAAACTCCTGACCTCAAGCCATCTTCCCATCTCAGCCTCCTAAAGCAAGGTAATTATAGGCACAAGCCACCACACCCCCTAGTCCAGTTTAGAACCCCATTTGATGAACAACATCCTGAAGCTTCAGTAGTCTTTTTCTTCCTAGAGAACTGGGTGAATCTTTTCCAGTGAGTTAGGCTGCTGGACTGGAGGGCTACCAAAGTTAGGAAAACGCCCTGTTAAAATAATATAGACCTTTAATTATGAAACATTGTATTGAAAAGTATCCATAGGTCAGGAGCAGTGGCTTGCACCTGTGATCCCAGCACTTTGGGAGGCCCAAGGCGGTTGGATCGATCACTTGAGGTCAGGAGTTTGAAACCAGCCTGGCCAACATGATGAAACCCCGTCTGTACTTAAAATACAAAAATTAGCCAGGCGTGGTGGTGGGCATCTGTAATCCCAGCTACTCAGGAGGCTGAGGCAGGAGAATCACTGGAATCCAGGAGGTGGAAGTTGTTGTGAACAACCATTGCACCATTGCACTCCAGTCTGGGTGACACAGCAAGACTCTGTCTCAAAAGAAATAAAAAAAAAAAAAAGTGTCCATAGATTGGCATATGCTTCTGGTTTTGAAAGAGTAGATGTGAGTCAGCTAAGCACTTCAGTCACCATGTAGCTGTTTTCCTGTGAGTGGGGGCAGGGGAGTGGTATCCTGGTGATAGTGTCCTACTAATAGCTACACAGAGAAAGAAGGACTTTTATAGCTTTAGAGCACTGCTAGAGGAAAGTTAAGGAACTCAGAGAACTGTCTTCACTTCATGCAGGCAATTATCTGTGTTTCCTATATATTGGCACTTGTACAGAAGATGACTTTTATTGCTTCTTGGCCTTTTGTCTAAGATCAAGTGAAGATGACTTTTAAAACCCTTGTCTGTGATCCTGCAGTCACTCTCCTTGGTGCTTATGCAAATGAGTTGAAATCCTGCATCTACATGAAAACCTGCAAACGAATGTTTAGAGCAGTTTTATTCATTGTTGCTAAAACTTACCAAGATGTCCTTCGGGAGGGTGAATGTATAAATTGTGGTGCATCAAAATAATGGAATATTATCCAGTGATAAAAATAAATGAGCCATGAAAAGACATAGAGGAATCTTCAACGAATATCACTAAGTCAAATAAGCCAATATGAAAAGGCTACATAATGTATGATTCTAACTGTATGACATTCCGGAAAAGGTAAAACTATGCAACAAGACATCAAAAAGATCAGTGGTTGCCAGGGGTTGTAGGAGTAGGGAAGGGAGGTGGAACATGGGATTTTTAGAGCAGTAAAGCTGTTCTGTATGATATCATACATTTATCAAACCCATGGAATATACAACCCAAAGAATGAACCCGAATATAAACTGTGGACCTCAGTTAATAATAATGTATCAATATTAGCTCCTCAATTATTAATATAACAGATGTGGCCAGGTGAGGTTGTTCACACCTGTAATCCCAGCACTTTGGGAGGCCAAGACGGGCAGATCACCTGAGGTTAGGAGTTTGAGACCAGCCTGGCCAATATGGCAAAACCCCATCTCTACTAAAAATACAAAAATTAATGGCCGGGCGCGGTGGCTCAAGCCTGTAATCCCAGCACTTTGGGAGGCCGAGATGGGCGGATCACGAGGTCAGGAGATCGAGACCATCGTGGCTAACATGGTGAAACCCCATCTCTACTAAAAATACAAAAACGAGCCGGGCGAGGTGGCGGGCGCCTGTAGTCCCAGCTACTCGGGAGGCTGAGGCAGGAGAATGGCGTAAACCCGGGAGGCGGAGCTTGCAGTGAGCTGAGACCTGGCCACTGCACTCCAGCCTGGGTAACAGAGACAGACTCCGTCTCAAAAAAAAAAAAAAAGTTTCTGCATGAATTTCGGAGGGAAACACACATTTAAACCACAGCGCCCTCCTTCAGCACCTTCTCCATTCAACAGCACATACTTTTTCAAAAACACGAATCAACTCATGTCATGCTTCTGCTCCAAACACTAAAATGGCTTCGGGCCGGGCGCGGTGGCTCAAGCCTGTAATCCCAGCACTTTGGGAGGCCGAGACGGGCGGATCACGAGGTCAGGAGATCGAGACCATCCTGGCTAACACGGTGAAACCCCGTCTCTACTAAAAACTACAAAAAACTAGCCGGGTGACGTGGCAGCGCCTGTAGTCCCAGCTACCCGGGAGGCTGAGGCAGGAGAATGGCGTGGAACCCGGGAGATGGAGCTTGCAGTGAGCTGAGATCCGGCCACAGCACTCCAGCCTCGGTGACAGAGCGAGACTCCGTCTCAAAAAAATAAAATAAAATAAAATAAAATAAAATGGCTTCGTAGCTCCCTGGCTGTCTGTCACATTCAGAATATAAACCGGAACCTCCATGACTGCTTAAAATGTCCTGCACGAGCAGACTCCTAGCTGTCTTCAACGTAATTTCTCCTGCCACTCTGCCCCTGCTTCACTCCACTCCTGCCAAATCCGCCTTTTGACACCCTGCCAAGCACGAGTCTTCCTTTTGGTGTCTGCGTTTGAAATGCCTTCTGTTTGAAATGCTGTTTTCAGATACTGCCGAGGTTGACTTCCTCGTGTGATTTAGGTTTCTGTTCAAGTATCATCTCTACTGAGAGAGGAACCCTAACCACTCTGTCTTAATCTTCCCCAGCCCCAATGCTTTATCACCTTACCTTGATATTTTATTCTTCAAAATGCCCCCTTATTACTTGACATTATATATGTGTTGTCTGCTAAGGCTGCCATACCAAAATACCACAAACAGGTGGCTTAAACAACAGGAATTTGTTTTCTCATAGTTCTAGATGCTGGATATCCAAGATCAAGGTGTCAGCAGGGTTAGTTTCTCCTGAGACCTCCCCCCTTCGGTAGCAGATGGCTGTCTCAGTGTCCTCACATGGCCTTTTCTCTATTCACAGGCCTAATGCCTCTTCCTCTTCTCATAAGGACACCTGTCCTATTGGACTAGAGCCCCACCCTAGTGACCTCATGTAACCTTAATTACCTCCTTAAAGACCCATCTCCAAATACAGTTCCATTCTAAGTTACTAGGGGTTAGGGCTTCAACATATGAATTTTAGGACACAATTTAGTCCATGACTCTTTGCGCTCTGGCCTCCCAAAATTTATGTCCTCACATGCAAAATACATTTATCTCTATCCCAGCAGGCCCTAAAGTCTTAACCCATTCCAGCATCAGTTCTAAATCCAAAATCTCATCTGAATATCATTTAAATTTGGTATGGGTGAGACTCAAGGTATGATTAATCCTGAGGCAAATTTTTTTCCAACCTGAGCCTGGGAAACCAGACAAGTCATGTGCTTCCATAATATAATAGTGGGATAGACATAGGCTAGACATTCTCATTGCAAAAGGGGGAAATGGGGGAAATAAGAAAGGGGTACCTGGTCTTGCAAGTATTCTAGCAAGACAAATTCCTTTTTTTTTTGAGACAGAGTCTAGCTTTGTTATCCAGGCTGGAGTGCAGTGGCGCGATCTCAGCTCACTGCAACCTCTGCCTCCTGGGTTCCTGCGATTCTCCTGCCTCAGCCTCCCAAGTAGCTGGTATTACAGGCTCATGCCACCACATCTGGCTAATTTTTGTATTTTTAGTAAAGACAGGGTTTCACCATGTTGGCCAGGCTGGTCTTGAACACCTGACCTCAGGTAATCCACCCAACTTGGCCTCCCAAAGTGCTGGGATTACAGGCGTGAACCACCATGCCCCGCCCATTATTTCTTTATCAAGTGATTTTCTAGCCACACTCTCAGTATTCTCTCCAAAACATGCTTTGTCAGTATTTTGCAATATACATAGGCCAAGAATTTCTCAAATAATGATTCCTTTTTGCTTACAATTTCTCATTCAGTTTATCTCTTCTTCTCACATGTTACTATAAGCAGCAAGGAGAAAGCAGGCCATATCCTCAGCATTTTCCTTAGAAATCACCTCAGCTAAATATGCATTTCATGACAAATAAGTTCTTTCCACAAAACATTGGCACAATGTTGAGCCACGTTTTTTTTTTTGCCACTTAATAACATGGATTGCCTTTTCTTCAGTTTCCAATAACATGTTCCTCCCTTCCCTCAGGAAACTCACAGAATCACTTATTTATTTATTTATTTATTTATTTATTTATTTATTTATTTTGCATATTTATTTTTCAGAGAGTCCCATGGAGAAACAGAATCACTTTTCATGTTGATTAATGTTGATATTCCTAACAAGAATCTTTTTTTTTTTTTGAGACAGAGTTTCACTCTTGTTGCCCAGGATGAAATGCAATGGCACGATCTCAGCTCACTGCAATCTCCGCCTCCCAGGTTCAGGTGATCCTCTTGCCTCAGCCTCCTGAGTAGCTGGGATTACAGTCACACGCCACCACACCTGGTTAATTTTGTGTTTTTAGTAGAGACAGGGTTTTCCCATGTTGGTCAGGCTGGTCTTGAACTCCTGACCTCAGGTGATCCACCCACCTCGGCTTCCCAAAGTGCTGGGCTTACAGCCATGAGCCACCAAACCCAGCTGCAAGAATCCTTAAGGTAATTTAGGCTTTTTCTATTATTTACCTTAAAATTCTTCGGCAGCTACTCATTACCCACTTCCACAGCCATTTCCACATTTTCAGGTATTTGCTATAGTAATACCCTACTTTTTAGTACCAAAATCTGTATGAGTTAGGGTTCTCCAGACAGAACCAATAGGGTTCATATGTGTGTGTGTATGTGCAAGCATGATTGCCTGTGTAGAGAGATATATTTATTTATTTTGTTTATTTTTTTGAGATCAGTCTCACTCTGTCACCCAGACTGGAGTGCAGTAACATGATCTCGGCTCACTGCAACCTCTGCCTCCCGGGTTCAAACAATTCTCCTGCCTCAACCTCCTGAGTAGCTGGGACTACAGGCGCACACCACCATGCCTGGCTAATTTTTTTTATTTCTTAGTAGAGACGGGGTTTTACCATGTTGGCCAGTCTGGTCTCGAACTCCCAACCTCAGGTGATCCACCCGCCTCGGCCTCCCAAAGTGCTGGGATTACAGGTGTGAGCCTCTGCGCCCGGCCTGGCTCACATGATTATAATGGCTGGCAAGTCTGAAATCTGCAAGAAGGGCCGACTGGACAGGGACTCAGGAAGAGCTGATACTGCAGTTGAAGTCTGAAGCCCCTCTGCTGGCAGGAATACCTCTTGCTCAGGGAGTCAGTCTGTTGTTCTATCAGGTCTTCAACTGATTGGATGAGGTCTACCCACATTATGGAACATAATCTTCTTTACTCAAACTCCACTGATTTAAATATAAATCTCATCCCAAACACTCTCACAAAAACATTTAGAATAAAGTTTGACCACGTATCTGGGTACTGTAGTCCAACCAAGTTGACACAAAAGATAAAATATCACAAGTATCTTCCATACTGAAATTTAGATGTTGGGCACAGTGGTTCATGCCTTGTAATCTCACTACTTTGGGAGGCTGAGGCAGGAGGATCACTCGAGCTCAGGAATTTGAGATGAGTCTGGGCTATATGGGAAGACTGTGTCTCTATTAAAAACCAATAAAATTAGCCAGGTATGGTGGTATGCACATGTAGTCCCAGCTGCTTGGGAGGCTGAGGCAGGAAGTTCATGGCATCATGCATTACTGCAGCCCCGACCTCGCTTGAGGCAGGAGCTGTAGGATGCAGTGAGTCATGATGGCGCCACTGCACTCCAGCCTAGATGACAAAGTGAGACCCTGTCTCAAATTTTTTTTTTTTTTTTTGAGACAGAGTCTCACTCCATCGCCCAGGCTGGAGTGCAGTGGCATGATTTCGGCTCACTGCAACCTCTGCCTCCCGGGTTCAAGCACTTCTCCTGCCTCAGCCTCCTGAGTAGCTAGGACTACAGGCGCACACCACCATGCCCGGCTAATTTCTGTATTTTTAGTTAGAGATGGGGTTTCACCATGTTAGCCAGGTTGGTCTTAAATTCCTGACCTCAGGTGATCCACCCACCTCAGCCTCCCAAAGTGCTGGGATTACAGAAGTGAGCCACCGTACCCAGCCTCTAACAAGTCCCTTTCTTTCTCTAAATCTCAATTTCAGTATGTAAATTGGAGGTTTTAATACCCATCTCACAAAATTATTGGAAAAATTAAATGAGACAATGCAAGTGAAAAAATGGCAGATGCACTCTATAGCCCAAACAAATATTAATTTCTTCAGTCAGTCATTATGCATTTTTTCCATTTATTTATTTTTCACACAGATGGGATCTCACTATGTTGCCTAGGCTGCTCTCAAGCTCCTGGGCTCAAGCAGTCCTCCCGCCTCAGCCTCCTAAAGTGCTAGGATTCACCATGCCTGGCCTTTGAGGTGAGTATTTTATTTTATTTTTTGAGACAGAGTCTTGCTCTGTTGCCCAGACTGGAGTGCAATGGCCACTCTCGGCCCACTGCAACCTATATTGTCTATGCCTAGTAGTGTATCTACCATACAGTAGGTATTCAATAAATAGTTGACGAAAAATATCATGAGTTCAGGAGTTCGAGACCAGCCTGACCAACATGGTGAAACCCCGTCTCTACTAAAAATACAAAAATTAGCTGGGCATGGTGGCAGGTGCCCATAATCCTGGCTACTCAGGAGGCTAAGGCAGGAGAATCACTTGAACCCAGGAGGCGGAGGTTGCAGTGAACCAAGATAGCACCATTGCATTTCAGCCTTGGCAACAGAGTGAGGCTCTGTCTCAAAAAAGAAAGAAAGAAAGAGAGAGAGAGAGAGAGGGAGGAAGGAAGGAAGAAGGAAGGAAGGAAGGAAGGAAGGAAGGAAGAAAGAGAAAGAAAGAAAGAAAGAAAAGAAAAGAAAGAGACTTGTTTGAATGTGTAAACTCTAGTTCATGCTCCAGAGCTGGGCTTCACATTTTTCTGTTCTGACGTCCAAACCTCTGCTTAGTCAACTACACCAAACTGTAAAAATTCTCTCTCCTACCAATTTTTTTCCAGTATGACAATAAGAGGAAATAAAGTAATAATGCCAAGTCTCAGATCGTCTCATATCTTTTACATTCTGCTGCGTGTTAAAGAGGATACACAATGAGTCAGGGGAATATTTGTGCAGCCCTGCCCAATGTTAACAGGCAGTTGTGATCAGCAAGGGGAGGTGTCAGAGAAAGAGCTTCTGCTTTAGAGTAGATGGTCATTTCAGGGAGGCACTGAAATACTCTGCAAGGAGTGTCACTTGTTTCTCCAATCCTGGGAAAAAAACTGTTATTAAAACACTGGAGGCCGGGTGCGGTGGCTCAAGCCTGTAATCCCAGCACTTTGGGAGGCCGAGACGGGCGGATCACGAGGTCAGGAGATCGAGACCATCCTGGCTAACATGGTGAAACCACGTCTCTACTAAAAAATACAAAAAACTAGCCGGGCGAGGTGGCGGGCGCCTGTAGTCCCAGCTACTCGGGAGGCTGAGGCAGGAGAATGGCGTGAACCCGGGAGGCGGAGCTTGCAGTGAGCTGAGATGCGGCCACTGCACTCCAGCCTGGGCGACAGAGCGAGACTCCGTCTCAAAAAAAAAAAAAAAAAACACTGGAGAGAGTCTATAAATACAAAGACTTTGCTTTGCACTGCAAGTCTTTCAGAATTAGTTTGGCATACAGGGATTGAGGAGATTTGGGGGCCAAATTGTGGGCAGCTGTTGTATAAGGTAGTGGTTTTTTGTATGGTAATTGTGACATATACATTCACTTCCCCCTCTTAGTAACCAGGTTCTTCCTTTTTTCTCAGGTCTTCCTTTATCAAGTATAATGATTGACTTATCTTTCTTGACATTGATTAGAGCATATTCAGACATTATTGATTCTTAACAATAATATATGCGATGTTATAGTATGGTAGAACCATTTTAATCTCTGCTAAGTATTAAAAACTACTTGTGGCCGGGCATGGTGGCTCACGCCTGTAATCCCAGCACTTTGCGAGGCTGAGGTGGGTGGATCATGAGGTCAGGAGATCGAGACCATCCTGGCTAACACGGTGAAACCCTGTCACTACTAAAAATACAAAAAATTAGCCGGGCGTGGTGGCAGGTGCCTGTAGTCCCAGCTATTGGGGAGGCTGAGGCAGGAGAATGGCTTGAACCTGGGAGGTGGAGCTTGCAGTGAGCCGAGATCGTGTCACTGCACTCCAGCCTGGGCAATAGAACGAGACTCAGTCTCAAAAAAAAAAAAAAAGTACTTGTGCCAGGAAAGGTGTCTCGCACCTGTAATCCCAGCACTTTGGAAGGTCAAGGTGGGCAGATGATGAGGTCAAGAGGCCGAGACCATCCTGGCCAACATGGTGAATCCCCATCTCTACTAAAAATACAAAAATTGGCTGGATGTGGTGGTGCTCACCTTTAGTCCCAGCTACTCGGGAGGCTAAGGCAGGAGAATCGCTTGAACCCAGGAGGCGCAGGTTGCAGTGAGCTGAGATCAAGCCACTGCAGCGAGACTCCATCTAAAAATAAAAAAGTACTTGTTTAAAGAAAAACAAAAATAATTACTTAGAAGTAACAAGCCAGGCCAGGTGTGGTGGCTCACACCTGTAATCCCAGCACTTTGGAAGGCTGAGGTGGATGGATAGTTTGAGGTCAGGAGTTTAAGACCAGTGTGGCCAATGTGGTGAAACCCGTCTCTACCAGAAATACAAAAATTAGCCAGGCTTGGTGGCATGGGCCTATAATCCCAACTACTCAGGAGGCAGAGGCTCAGGAATTGCTTGACCAGGGAGGCAGAGGTGGCAGTGAGCTAAGATCACTCAAGCCTGGGCGACACAGCAAGACTGTGACTCAAAAATAAATAAATAAAATAAAATAAAAAGAAGAAACAACGCATGGGAAATAAAATGGCTAGGCTTGGTGGCTCACGTCTGTAATCCCAGCACTTTGGGAGGATGAGGCGGGTGTACTGCTTGAGCTCAGGAGTTCCAGACCAGCCTGGGCAACATCTCTGCAAAATCCCTATCTCTACAAAATATTAGCTGGGCGTGGTGGTGCACACCTGTGGTCCAAGCTACGCAAGAGGCTGAGATGGGATGATTGCTTGGCCCAGAAGGCGGAGGTTGCAGTGAGCTGAGACTACACAACTGCACTCCAGCCTGGGAGACAGAGTGAGACCCTATCTCAAAAAAAAAAAGAGAAAGAAAGAAAGAAAAAGGCGGGGCGCCGTGGCTCACGCCTGTAATCCCAGCACTTTGGGAGGCCGAGACGGGCGGATCACGAGGTAAGGAGATCCAGACCATCCTGTCTCACATGGTGAAACCCCGTCTCTACTAAAAAATACAAAAATTAGCTGGGCATGGTGGCGGGCGCCTGTAGTCCCAACTACACGGGAGGCTGAGGCAGGAGAATGGTGTGAACCCGGGAGGTGGAGCCTGCAGTGAGTGGAGATCGCGCCACTGCACTCCAGCCTGGGCAACAGAGCGAAACTCCGTCAAAAAAAAAAAAAGAAAGAGAGAGAGAGAGAAAGAAAGAAAGAAAGAAAGAAAGAAAGAGGGGAGGGAGGGAGGAGGGAAGGAAGGGGATCACCTTTTTTTTTTCAGACGGAGTCTAGCTCTGTTGCCCAGGCTGGAATGCAGTGGCAGGATCTCGACTCACTGCCAGCTCACAGCCTCCTGGGTTCACGCCATTCTCCTGCCTCAGCCTCTTGAGTAGCTAGGGTTACAAGCGCCTGCCACCACACCTGGCTAATTTTTGTGTTTTTAGTAGAGATGGGGTTTCACCTTGTTAACCAGGATGGTCTCGATCTCCTGACCTCGTGATCCGCCCACCTCAGCCTCCCAAAGTGCTGGGATTACAGGCATGAGCCACCGCGCCCGGCCGGAAGGGGATCATATTAATTGGCTTATCATGCCGCATCTACCTACATTCCTAGAAGGATTTACTTATCTAAGGGACATTTTTGACCCTTATAAAAATAATTTTATTAATGAATCTTTCCTATAATTATGTTATCTAATTAGGTTCTAGCTTATTTAGATATTAGCAGTCCTAAGGATATACTTTGGACGTGTTTTAGTCCCCTAATTAGACATTTTGATCACCTATTTATTAGGCACTCTGAATCTAGAGATAGGTAAAATCCAGTCTCTGCCCCTAGAGTGCTCACAGCTTAGAGAGGTAAGCAAATACTTGCCATGGGATTCAGTAAGTACTGAGTGACGGGTGTGTTTGAGATGGTTGGTGGCACAAAGGAAATCAGATCTTCTTAGGTTTTTCTGGGAAAGTTTCACAAATGACAAGAAATGCTGGTTATTGAAGTATGATCAGGAGTTAGCTGATTGGAAAGAATATTCCAGATGGAAGAATACAAAGGAGTGAATCTCCAATAACATGGTGTTATGGACTGAATTGTGTCCCTAAAATTCAATACTACTGCCCTATTCTGGGAATAGGGTTCACTAAAAACCCTGGTATTGGAGACTAGTAATATTAAATTATAGTATCTTAAATTTCAGCCTCTTAAATTTTATTTAAAGATGTTATTTCTTCTAAAGAGATAACTTTTTTTTTCTTATTTTTTTGAAACGGAGTTTTGCTCTTGTTGCCCAGGCTGGAGTACAATGGTGCAATCTCGGCTCACGGCAACCTCTGCCTCCGGGGTTCAAGCAAGCGATTCTCCTGCCTCAGCCTCCCAAGTAGCTGGGATTACAGACATGTGATACCACACCCAGCAAATTTTGTATTTTTAGTAGAAATTGGATTTCGCCATGTTGGTCAGGCTGGTTTCGAACTCCTGACCTCAGGTGATCCACCAGCCTTGGCTTCTCAAAATGCTGAGATGACAGGCATGAGCCGACGTGCCCGGCCTGCTCAACATTAAAATAAGTATCTACTTTAACAATTTCAGGCCATGGGTTTTTTTGTTTGTTTTGGGTTTTTTTGTTTTTGTTTTTGTTTTTTGAGACAGGGCCTTGCTGTGTTGCCCAGGCTGGAGTGCAGTGGCATGATCACGGCTCACTGCAAGCCTTGACCTCCTGGGCTCGAAAGTCTCCCACCTCAGCCTCTCCAGTAGCTAAGACTACAGGCACACACCACCACGCTCAGCTAATTTTTAAATTTTTTGTAGACACAAGGTCTCACTTTATTACCCAGGCTGGTCTTGAACTCCTGAGCTCAAGCAATGCTCCCACCTAGGCCTCCCCAAGCCATGTTTTAATACCTATGAGTGACAAAGATGGCTATTGTAAAACAGAAGAACCTATGACTGGCAGAATTGAAGTCCTATGGCAATTTATTATAAAAAGGAAGAAAGACGGGCGCCTGTAGTCCCAGCTACTCGGGAGGCTGAGGCAGGAGAATGGCGTGAACCCGGGAGGCGGAGCTTGCAGTGAGCTGAGATCCGGCCACTGCACTCCAGCCTGGGCCACAGAGTGAGACTCTGTCTCAAAAAAAAAAAAAAAAAAAAAAAAAAAAGGAAGAAAGATCCAGATTGTTTCTATACCCTCTGTAATTAATTCAACAATGATTAAGCCTATGTGCAAGAAACTTACACATTTCAAAAGTTTAAAAATTACCCAGAGAGTTGATGAGAATACTGTATTAATACAATGACCAGATGCCCAGATTTTCCAAGGCAATCCTAGTTTCAGTATTTTGTCCCAGTTTCAGACTGTGTGGAATGATATAAACATGTCAGTTATGAACATGATGAGTTTGTTGTTTGAAGTTTTCCAAAAGTCCTATATTATGTATTCAAGGCTAACATACAAAATAGAGTAAAAGTAAACTTCACATACTTGGTTATGGGTTAATGTACTCCTTGGCCAAGTGTGGTGACTCACACCTATAATCTGAGCAATTTGGGAAGCTGAGACAGGGGAATAGCTTGAGGCCAGGAGTTTGAGACCACCATAGGCTACCTAGCAAGTCCCTGTCTCTATAATTTAAAAATAAAAACAATGTACTCCCTAACCTTGGTTTCACTGTCAGCTGTGCCCTGTTTGTGTGGCCTGCAAGCAAGACTGTATGACCTTCCTAAACCAAATGCTTTAGGGGGAACTGAAGTGTTCATAAGTTTTAGTTTGTTCATTTGTTCTGAGAAATACAGTAAACTTTTGTTTTGTTTCGTTTCGTTTTGAGAGAGGGTCTTGCTCTGTTGCCCAGGTTGGAGCACAGTGGCGCAATCTCGGCTCACTGCAACCTCCACCTCCCAGGTTCCAGCGATTCCCCTGCTTCAGCCTCCCAAATAGCTGGACTTACAGGCATGTGTCACCACGCCCAGCTTATTTTTGTATTTTGAGTAGAGACGGGGTTTCCCCATGTTGGCCAGGCTAGTCTCCAACTCCTGACCTCAGGTGATCCGCCTGCCTTGGCCTCCCAAAGTGCTGGGATTACAGGTGTGAGCCACTGTGCCTGGCCGACAATAACGTTTTTCATCTGAGGAATCTGAACCCCCTTTAAATTACCAGGTCCAGAGAGGCATTTAAATGAGACTGCAGTCACTTCCCATCCCTGCTTGAGCCAAGTAATTACTTTGAAGTGGCCTTCTGTATGAACTCCAGATCAACAGCTATAAATTAACATGGGCATGGTGGTGCATGCCTGTAATCCCAGCTACTCAGGAGACTAAGGTAGGAGGATCACTTGAGATTGGGGTGACATAGAAAGACCCTGTCTAGAAGAAAAAAAAAATGAATTGAATGATACAGTATATTGGACACCATAACTCATATTCTGTAGTTGAACTAGGTGTAGCCAATCACTGATCAATGTTCTTTCTTTTTTTTCTTTTGAGACAGAGTCTCACTCTGTCGCCAAGCTGGAGTGCAGTGGCGTGATCTCAGCTCACTGCAACCTCTGCCTCCCAGGTTCAAGTGATTCTCCTGCCTCAGCCTCCCGAGTAGCTGGGACTACAGGCACTCGCCACCATGCCCAGCTAATTTTTGTATTTTTGATGGAGACGGAGTTTCACCATGTTGGCCAGGCTGGTCTTAAACTCTTGACCTCCGGTGATCCGCCTGCCTCGGCCTCCCAAAGTGCTGGGATTACAAGCGTGAGCCACTGGGCCTGGCCGATCAATGTTATTTCTGTAAACCTGTGAGAATTCCTGCAACACAACGTTGGTTTTCACCATTCTCCTGATTAATCCTTTTTTCTTTAAAATCTCAAGGTTCTCCTTTGTTCTCTGGAGCACTTCTTAGTGATTTCTAGGATACAATCTTCAACTTTGGCCCAAATATACCCTCTACCTATATTAATTTTGCCTGTTTCTTCCTTTAGGTCAACATGTCATTCAGTTGACGGTTCATTCACGTGTACGTCCAGGACTATGTGAAGTGCCTGCGAACAGAAAGACACAAAATCCCTGCTCTTAAGGGATTCACATGTGAATTAGGGTGACAAAGAAGACAATTAAGGTGAGACTCTGAGGAGCATGGAGTGTGCCCGTAGTCCCAGCTACCAGGAGGATCACTTGAGCCCAGGAGTTACAGTCCAGCCTGGGGTAACACAGCTAGATGCTGTCTCTTAAATTAAAAAGAAGAAGAAAATTAAAAGACACTGGCCAGGCACGGTGGCTCACGCCTGTAATCCCGACACTTTGGGAGGCTGAGGTGGGCAGATCACCTGAGGTCAGGAGTTCGAGACCAGTCTGGCCAACATGACAAAACCCCGTCTCTACTAAAAATACAAAAACATCAGCTGTGTGGTGGTGGGAGGCTGTAATCCCAGCTACTTGGGAGACTGAGGCAGGAGAATTACTTGAACCTGGGAGGGGGAGATTGAAATGAGTGTACCATTGCACTCCAGCCTGGGCAACAAGAGCAAAACTCCATCTCAAAAAAAAAAGAAAATTAAAATACATAAAAACAGGTTATGAGGGATCAAGTTCCTGGAAGAGATGATGTTTCATCTAAAACTTGAAGGTCGCCGGGTACAGTGGCTGACACCTGTAATCCCAGCACTTTGGGAGGCCGAAGCAGGCGAATCACGAGGTCAGGAGATCGAGACCATCCTGACTAACACGGTGAAACTCCGTCTCTACTAAAAAAATACAAAAAATCAGCCAGGTGTGCTGGCAGGCGCCTGTAATCCCAGCTACTCAGAAGGCTGAGGCAGGAGAATGGCGTGAACCTGGGAGGCGGAGGTTGCAGTGAGCCGAGATCGCACCATTGCACTCCAGCCTGGGCGACAGAGCGAGACTCCTTTAAAAAACAAACAAACAGGCCGGGCGCGGTGGCTCAAGCCTGTAATCCCAGCACTTTGGGAGGCCGAGACGGGCGGATCACGAGGTCAGGAGATCGAGACCATCCTGGCTAACACGGTGAAACCCCGTCTCTACTAAAAATACAAAAACTAGCCGGGCGAGGTGGTGGGCGCCTGTAGTCCCAGCTACTCGGGAGGCTGAGGCAGGAGAATGGCGTAAACCTGGGAGACGGAGCTTGCAGTGAGCTGAGATCCGGCCACTGCACTCCAGTCCGGGCGACAGAGCGAGACTCTGCCTCAAAAACAAACAAACAAACAAACAAACAAACAAAAAAACCTGAAGGTCTTCATCAGGTTTTTCACTACCCTCAACTTCCACATATTCCTATAACTTCTACATACAACCATTCATTGATTCAACTAACATGTTGTGGGTTTCCATTCTATTCTGGGCCTGCTCAAAACAACTAGGCCAGATTGTGCTCCCATGGAGTTCCAACCTAGATACCTACAATTCAAGATAAAATATAGTATTATAAGACATGCATGATCTTTGGCTGGGCACAGTGGCTCACACCTGTAATCCTAGCACTTTGGGAGGCCAAGGCAGGTGGGTCACCTGAGTTCAGGAGTTTGAGACCAGCCTGGCCAACATGGTAAAACCCCATCTCTACAAAACTTGGCTGAGCGTGGTGCCACATGCCTATAATCCCAGCTAGTTGGGAGGCTGAGACAGGAGAATCGCTTGATCTCGGAAGGCAGAGGTTGCAGTGAACTGAGATCACGCCACTGCACTTTAGCCTGGGTGACAGAGTGAGACTCTCAAAAAAAAAAAAAAAAAAAAAAAAAACACCACACCAAAAGATATGCATAATCTTCAAATGTATGTCCTTTGGCCAGGAGGATCTTGCATTAGAATTGACCCATAAAGGATGGGAAAGATTTGTACAAGCAGCAATGAAAGGGATTTATTTTTTAAGACACAGTAAGACAAAGTAAAAACTATGAGGCAGGGAATGGGGCCTGTTTGAAAACTGACAAATAGTTAGATTGGCTGAGGCAAAGGGTAGATAGTAAAAAATTACTTCTAATTTTTTTTCTTGGGTGTATATTTTAAGTATATTCTAAGCCTGGCATCCTAAGTTGGGATCATGCTGAAGAGTCAAGATATATCTCATTGATAATTATATATATTAATTTCATGCTGAAATGAGAATTTGGGGGTATATTAGGGTATATAAAGTATAATTTTTTTTTTTTGAGGCGGAGTCTCGCTCTGTCGCCCGGACTGGAGTGCAGTGGCCGGATCTCAGCTCACTGCAAGCTCCGCCTCCCGGGTTTACGCCATTCTCCTGCCTCAGCCTCCCGAGTAGCTGGGACTACAGGCGCCCGCCGCCTCGCCCGGCTAGTTTTTGTATTTTTAGTAGAGACGGGGTTTCACCGTGTTCGCCAGGATGGTCTCGATCTCCTGACCTCGTGATCCGCCCGTCTCAGCCTCCCAAAGTGCTGGGATTACAGGCTTGAGCCACCGCGCCCGGCCTATATAAAGTATAATATTAAAATTAATGTATTTCTTTTTATTTTCTTAATGTGGCTACTGAGTTTTTTTTGTTTTGTTTTGTTTTGTTTTTTGACTCAGGGTCTCACTCTGTCACCCAGACTGGAGTGCAGTGGCACTGTCTTGGCTCACTGCAACATCTGCCTCCTGGGTTCAAGTGATTCTCATGCCTCAGCTTCCCAAGTAGCTGGAGTTACAGGTGTGTGGACACACCTGGCTAAATTTTTGTATTTTTCATAGAGACGGGGTTTTGCAATGTTGGCCAGGCTGGTATTGAACTCCTGACCTCAAGTGATCTGCTCACTTCAGCCTCCCAAAGTGCTGGGATTACAACAGGTGTGAGACCCCATGCCCAGAAGAAAAATTTTAAGTGACATATGTGACTCATATTATATTTATATTGGACAGTACTGGTCTAGGCTTTATTCAATAATCATTGAAGATATTTGAGTAGGAAATTGATACAATTTAAATTTTGATTTAGGATAATTCATGTAGCACTGATGTGGAATGGATTCATTTTTGAAGAAGGGAGAGGGAGGAGGAAGGAAGACCTTCCTGAAAGTGGGACAGGCCTGAGAGCTGGGAGTAGGCCCTTCAGGATCGATGGGAGTGATGGAAGGATGATTTAAACCCAGTTTAGACAGGAAAATCAACATTTCTCAAATGTTTTCTTTCTTAATCTTGAGGACTTATTTTCTACAGTGTTTTCAAATTCAAGTGAACTAACCTAATAAAGGAAGATTAAAAAGTAACATGCTTTAACAAAAGTTGTTCTTTATGAGGAATATTACGGATACAAGGAAAGTTTTAGAGCAGTTACTAGCTTTTTTGTTTCTGTTTTTGTTTTTGTTTTTTTTTAGACAGAGTTTTCGCTCTTGTTGCCCAGGGTGGAGTGTAGTGGCAGAATCTCGGATCACTGCAACCTCCGCTTCCCAGGTTCAAGTGATTCTTCTGCTTCAGCCTCCTGAGTAGCTTAGATTACAGGCACGCACCACCACTCCCAGCTAATTTTTTAGCATTTTTAGTAGAGACAGTGTTTCACCATGTTGGCCAGGCTGGTCTTGAACTCCTGACCTCAGGAGATCCGCCTGCCTCCGCCTCCCAAAGTGCTGGGATTACAGGTGTGAGCCACCGCGCCTGGCCCAGTTACTAGCTTTTTAGTGTGTCTTGAAATGCCTCTTATATTGTTTTATGAAAGAGACAGTTTTCCCTGTCTTGACCTCAGTGCGTTTAAAGCCTTGTATTCCTTGACTTTAGATTTTATGTTTGTTTTCCACTTGGTTATCATATTAGCAAGCATCCATCCCACAAAGCTGAATGAAACTAGGATTGAGATTTACATTATGCAGATGTAGATTCTAGGATTGAGATTTACATCACAACTCTTCTCTAGTGACCAGGGTGAAGGACTATCTAAGCTTGGACATCTATGTTGCTTTGGGGGCCAGCCCACTCCAGAACTGGTTTTTGAGCATCAGCTTCCTCCTAGGTCCCGTTTGCTCAAGGAATACTTGTCTCAATACGCTCAACACACTTTTTTTTTTTGAGACAGAGTCTCACTCTGTTGCCCGGGCTGCATAGCTCACTGCAGCTTCTACCTCCTGGGCTCAAGTGATCCTCCCACCTCAGCCTCCCAAGTAGCTGGGTCTATAGGCGCCTGCCATTACCACACCCAGCTAATTTTTTTTTTTTTTTTTTGGGTAGAGAAGGGGTCTCACTGTGTTGTCCAGGCAATGCTTGATATACAATTTAAAATATTTTCCTGATAAACACAACTTTGTTGTTTTGGTAGGGCTACATATTGCTTTAATTTGTTTTTTGTTTTTTGTTGTTGTTGTTTTTTTTTTTTTGAGACGGAGTCTCACTCTGTCGCCTAGGCTGGAGTGCAGTGGCCGGATCTCAGCTCACTGCAAGCTCCGTCTCCCGGGTTTACGCCATTCTCCTGCCTCAGCCTCCCGAGTAGCTGGGACTACAGGCACCCGCCACCTCGCCTGGCTAGTTTTTTGTATTTTTAGTAGAGACGGGGTTTCACCGTGTTAGCCGGGATGGTCTCGATCTCCTGACCTGGTGATCCGCCCGTCTCGGCCTCCCAAAGTGCTGGGATTACAGGCTTGAGCCACCGCGCCCGGCCTTAATTTGTAACTTTAAAATATACAATATGTTTCAAAGACTTAGTACAAAAAAGTAAGCTATTAATAATTTTTATATTGAATGCATGCTGAAATGACAATGTTTTGGCTATATTGGGTTAAATAAAATAATTATGAAAAAAATTTCTCTTTTCTTTTAAAATCTTTAATGTGGCTACTAGAAACCATAATGTGACAAGCTCACATTATATTTCTGTTGCACAGCACTGCTCTTTGGGATATCCTTTTTCCTTTAGATGCCAAATTCAGTTGCTGTGGTGACTAAAGGGGCCTCTGGCTCAGCATTTCCTGGAATGCAAGGGTTAGATGGGGGAGGGGAGTTGTCATCAAATCAGATTTTAACAATATCCTCATTAAAGCAAAGGAAGCAAGAGTAATCTAGTTTTCTCGGGTACAGCAGTATCAATTTGAATTCTAGGCCCTCAACCAAAACCCTAAAGGAAGATGCACTTTCTCCAGTTCACCACTGGGAAAAAGTTTATCTCTTTACCAAGCTTCCTTCACCCAGCCTGCCACCTCCAGTACTGAAAGGGTTGTTAGCTACAAATAAATGGACATTAGGAATTTGATAGTTGATATTCCTCCTCCAAAAAAGCCTAGATACTATCTCCCACTTACCCAGCTGTTTAAACACAAACTAAATTGTTTTGCTTTGTTTGCTCTTACCCTGGAGCCACTCTTCTCTCTCCCCATTATCCCTCCCTCAATTCTCATTCCTATTTTCTTCTCCTACTTAGCTTGTTCAGTTTTCCTGTATAGCTTAGTAATCAGATACTTATCTCACACTTTTCTTTCAAGAAACTCACAGTCCATAACTACTAGGGTATTCATTATCTTTTCCAGTTATGTGAGAATTGCTTGCCCTAATCCCTTCTTATTAAATACAAAAAGGTTAGAAGGGAAACACTATAAATGCCTTGTGGGTCAGAACTCTTTTGTCCTATTATCATTGTTACTATTATTATTATTATTATTATTTTGAGATGGAGTCTCGCTCTGTTGCCCAGGCTGGAGCGCAGTGGCGCGATCTCAGCTCACTGCAAGCTCCGCCTCCCGGGTTCACACCATTCTCCTGCCTCAGCCTCCCGAGTAGCTGGGACCACAGGCGCCCACTACCACGCTCGACTAATTTTTTTTGTATTTTTAGTAGAGACGGGGTTTCACTGTGTTAGCCAGGATGGTCTCGATCTCCTGACCTCGTGATCCGCCCGCCTCAGCCTCCCAGAGTGCTGGGATTACAGGCATGAGCCACCACGCCTGGCCTTTTGTCCTATTATTCACTGAAGAATCACCAGCTTCTTGGAGAGTACCTGCTACATAGCATGTACTCAGCAAACATCTGCTTAATTGAACTCGATATTTATTGCATTTCTAGATGCTATAAGCTTGAGACTAGCAGAAAGTGATGCAGAATTCAGAATGGGTGATATGCCAAATACCTTATTAAAGAATATGGGGTCGGGCGCGGTGGCTCACACTTGTAATCCCAGAACTCTGGGAGGCCGAGGTGGGCAGATCACAAGGTCAGGAGTTTGAGACCAGCCTGGCCAATATGGTGAAATCCTGCCTCTACTAAAAATACAAAAATTAGCTGGGCATGGTGGCGGGTGCGTATGGTCCCAGCTACTCGGTAGGCTGAGGCAGGAGAATTGCTTGAACCCGGGAGGCGAAGGTTGCAGTGGGCCCAGATCGCACCACTGCACTCCAGCCTGGGTGACAGTGTGAGGCAACATATCAAAAAAAAAAAAAATAGAATATGGATTGTATTCCATAAACAGTTGAACCTCTTCTTGCTGCCCTGATAGTCTGGCTCCTAGAAATTCAGGTTTTCTTCCCTCCAGGTGAGATTATGCTAATCAGAGAACACTGGCAAAATTCTTTCCCTGATTTTCTTCTCTCAGGCTGTCTTTCCCTCCCTTTTAAGATTGTAGACTCCCTCTCAAAATAAAGAAAAAAAAAAAAGACTGTAGACCCACCCTATAAACAAAAAACGACTGATAAATTCATAGAATCAGGAATCCTTACTGCTTACACTCTTTCTAACAACCTTAAATCTCTGATAGTAACACCCACTTTGTTTTATATGGATAGATTTATTCTCATCTCTCTGTAGATTGTTTTAATCCCAAGCAGATTCAAGAGCAAAAAATAGTGTATTTGCCCTCCCTCCAGGCTTTTCTGGTAGCATTTTGTCTGTGAAACTAAGAGGCTGTAACTGCTATTAGAAGAGGGAAGGAGTAAGGATGAGCTTTTGAAAAAAAAAAAAAGAAAAGAAAAAAAACCCAGGGTGGAGAGAGTGGCAGGATGTGGTTTGAAGAGAGGAGGGGGAGGGAGGGCGTTATTGTCGGCATGGCGGGGGTGGGGATAGTTCTGAAGTTCTGATAACACAGAATTCCGAGAGATCACAAGATTATTTCAGGGGGGTGGGGTGGGGTGGGGTTGGGGGCTTGTCGCCCTTTCAGGCTCCACCCTTTGTGGAGATTATAAATAGTCATGATCCTAGCCAGACCCAGAGATGCTGTAATGGTGAGACTCTGGAGCTTTCCTGAGGACCTGGAGAAGACTTGCTGCTGAGAAGGACATTTTGAAGGTTTTGTTGGCTGAAAAAGCTGTTTCTGGAATCACACCCCTAGATCTTTCTTGAAGACTTGAATTCGATTCGGGCCATGGGGACACAGAAGGTAAGAGTGATATAATTACTGGTTATTTTTGCTTGTTTGGGGTACACTCAGAAAGGCAAATATTAATAATGTTAATTGCCTTGTTCTATTTTCTCCTAAATCACCAAGCCATCTTAAGGCCTTTTCATTTCTTACCTAGCCTGCACTGCTGCCGCTTCATCAGTTCTCTTTGAATGTCAGTTCTGTTCACCTTCTTATCATAGGAAAGTCACCGGGAGAAGTTGTGTTTACTTCTCAGGTTTATTTTAGGTAGCCATATACCACTGAGGATGAGATGGTTGAGCGTTTAGAGGATCGGGCTGCCTGGTTGTATAGATTAAAAGTGTGGGTCTCAGAGCCAGTGTGAAGACTTCTGGAAGCATTAGACCTTGAAAAGGTCTGTGTTTGGGCACACAGGCCAGGGTCCAGCCATCTGTTGGGGCTCGTGAAAGAATTACAGTTGTCCTTCCTATTAGGGTTAAAATTGTGATTGCAGGACATACTAAAATATTATTGAGTGCTGTAGTGCAATATTTGCAGGGAGAAAGGCTTTTTTTTTTTTTTTTTTTTTTCTGATTGAGTTTTGCTTTTGTTGCCCAGGCTGGAGTGCAATGGAGAGACCTCAGCTCATCACAACCTCCGCCTCCCGGGTTCAAGTGGTTCTCCTGCCTCAGCCTCCTGAGTAGATGGGATTACAGGCATGAACCACCACGCCTGGCTAATTTGTATTTTTAGTAGAGACGGGGTTTCTCCATGTTGGTCAGACTCCTGACCTCAGGTGATCCGCCCGCCTCGGCTTCCCAAGGTGTTGAGATTACAGGCGTGAGCCACCGCGCCCAGCAAGAAAGGCATTTTTTACCAAGATAAATTTAACTAAAAATAAGGGGCCGGGTGTGGCGGGTCACGCCTTTAACCCCAGCATTTGGGAAACCAAGGCAGGAGGCCTGGAGTTTGAGACTAGTCTTGGGCAATATAGTGAGATCCCATCTCTATAAAGCAGGAAGAAAGAAAATGTAGGAAAATAAGAGGGATGGAAAATTGAGACTAAAGAAAAGGCTCTCAAAGATAGCAAATGATGAGAGGAGGCAGAAGAGATTTTTACTAAAAGGAAAAAGATTTAACAGAGAGCATTGTACTGGCAGGGCCCTCCGGGGTACTGACGCTTAGCTGTGACTGAGACATCTGGGAGACTGCAGGCAAGGTCACTTCTGCTGAAGCTCCTAGCCTGCTGCCTAATCTGTCCGACCTGAAAGGAAATGAGTTCAAGATGTGAAAGATTGAAGGGATTTTTGGTGGGGTGGGGTGGGGTGGGGAGGAATGGCATAGAAGATGGCCTCAGGCATAAAAGTTGAGCTGCCAGGAGGTGGAAATGTAAAATGTCTTCCCCAGCTGAATTATTCCAGGCAAGGTGAAGATGACTGGTTCTCCCCACTAGGAAATGTCTCTTATATGTTGGGTTCAGAGTTAAGAGTGTTCTTTCTTGCCCTACGTGGGGGTTAGAGATAGCAGAACTGTATTTAATAAATGAAGCCTGAAATGGGGCCAGGATGCAGTGGGTAGATCCCGTAGCTTACATGGTCCTGAGAGATAGAGACTCAAAGAGCTGCCCAGCAGTGAAGACACAAACTACCACGCCCTCCCCCCCTACCACCACTGGGCTTCTGTGGAGTCTGGGTACAGATCAGACTGCACTGTGTTTGTTTCCAAAATGATCAATTCTTAGTGATCCTACCCAGGGCTGTGTTGTCCTCTGCCCCCCCAGTTCTTGAATTGAATTCTGTGCCTACTTTCACCTGATGCAAGTTTTTAAATATTTCCAAACTGACCAACCCAGTTTCTCTTAACTTCTTCCTTCCGCAATTTTCTTTCCACTTTCACCAAGTTAACTTCACATTCTTATCTCCAGATAAGTTCTTCAGTATAATCTATTCCTTTGTCTTCCCCATTAATTACCTAAATCTCATGTGATGTTTGTCCTTTTCATACCACTCATAGGTCAAATTCTCCTAATGCAGCTCCATAATTAATAAGAAACAGTCACCAATCGCAAGTTTTAATGACCGCTGTCTCCTCCCTGTCTTCCCTCCCTCCAGGTCACCCCAGCTCTGATCTTTGCCATCACAGTTGCTACAATCGGCTCTTTCCAGTTTGGCTACAACACTGGGGTCATCAATGCTCCTGAGAAGGTGAGTGCCAGGCCACAAGAATTAGAATCTGGAATAGGGAAGTTACTCCTTTAAGTAGAGTTTCAAGAAATCAGAATTTAAGGCCAGGCACGGTGGCACCTGCCTGGAATCCCAGCTACTCCGGAGGCTGAGGCCTAAAGATCACTTGAGCCCAGGAGTTCAACACCATCCTGGGCAACACAGTTAGTGAAGGTCCCTCCCCAAACTAGGGGATTTTAAGACAAACTTTGTATCTATCCTGTCCAAGACTGAAGATGGAGACAATATTGGTGGGGAAAATTAGTGGGGTCATTTAATCAAAGCAGAAAGCTCATTTACTCCCTGAACCCTGGGCGGTGCTGTTCTTCCTCCCACTCTTTCACCCATCGTGATAGACTTCCTGTATTATCCCGTAGGGGTTAGTTACCAAGAAGCTGGGTTCCCTTAGCAATAGGGCTGGGGTAGACTGAACATCGGTGCTGCCACCTACTGGGATTTTCAGGACAAATTTAAAAATTACTATTCCAGGGAGAGTTAACATTAATTCCAATATGTTATCTGCCTCTTCCATTCCCGTCTATTTATTCCCTTGATTCTCTAGGAAGGACATGATCCTTAATATTTGTCTTTTTTTCTCATCCAACTGTAACAGTCTGTTCTACCACCAACGCTTTTATTTTGCAGATCATAAAGGAATTTATCAATAAAAGTTTGACGGAGAAGGCAAATATTCCTCCCTCTGAGGTGCTGCTCACGTCTCTCTGGTCCTTGTCTGTGGCCATATTCTCCGTCGGGGGTATGATCGGCTCCTTTTCCGTCGGACTCTTTGTCAACCGCTTTGGCAGGTATTGACTAGAAACTGGGCAAGGAAGTGGGCTCTACAGCTGCACTGAGGACAAGTGTGGAGAGTTAGGGCAGGGAGGTGATGATGCCTTTGAATAAGAACACCTTGAATTCTAATCAAGGGAAAGCTAGTCCAGCTGGCCCCGAATATGACTGCCCTTGCGTGGAGCTCTACTACCTTCCGTAGCTCCCGCCCAGCTGGGCAAGAGATGAACTGTGTGAGTGATTGGCCTTTGCAGTCCAGCTAGGGCTAGTTCAGAATTATTCCCTAGTAAGCTCAACTATGGGGTTTCCAGAAACATAATTTACAAGGTCTGAAGTTGTTTACTTTTATTAAAAAAATTGGGGTTTCATATAAATGTTTTTATTATTTTACACAGGATAGGTAGGAATTATTTTTGTAATTCTTAGTCTATGGCAAATGTGGATAATGGTAAAAAGTCTTCTTATTCTATAGGAGCTTAACAATATGTTTTAGAAGGTAGAATATATTTTCAGTTATGACTAATAAAGGAACTGTTAGTTCCTGAACCCTGGGCAGTGCTGTTCTTCCTCCCACTCTTTCACCCATAGTGATAGACTTCCTGTATTATCCCTTAGGGGTTAGTTACGAAGAAGTTATATGTTGGGTTCAGAGTTAAGAGTGTTCTTTCTTGCCCTACACAGGGGTTAGAGATAGCAGAACTGTATTTAATAAACGAAGACTGAAATTGGGCCAGGATGCAGTGGGTAGATCCCGTAGCTTACATGGTCCTGAGAGAGAGACTGTTAGTTCCTTCATTAGTCATTTAGGCAATTAGGCCGGGTGCAGTGGCTCACGCCTCTAGTCTTAGCACTTTGGGAAGCCGAGGCAAGTGGATCAGCTGAGGTCAGGAGTTCGAGACCGGCCTGGCTAACATGGCAAAACCCCGTCTCTACTAAAAATACAAAAATTAGCCAGGCGTAGTGACAGGCACTTATCATGTCAGCTACTCCAGAGGCTGAGGCAGAAAAATCGCTTGAACCTCGGGGGTGGTGGAGAGGTTGCAGTAGGCTGAGATCTGGCCACTTCACATCAGCCGGGGTGAAAGAGCGAAACTCCATCTCAAAAAAAAAAAAAAAAGCCAGCACAGTGGCTCACCCCTGTAATCCCAGCACTTTGGGAGGCTGAGACGGGCAGGTCAGGAGGTCAAGACCATCCTGGCTAACACAGTGAAACCCCTGTCTCTACTAAAAATACAAGAAATTAACCGGGCGTGGTGGTGTGCGCCTGTAATCCCAGCTGCTTGGGAGGCCGAGGCAGGAGAATCTCTTGAGCCCGGGAGGCGGAGGTTGCAGTGAGCCGAGATCCCGCCACTGCACTCCAGCCTGGGTGACAGACCAACACTCCGTCTCAAAAAAAAAAAAAAAAAATTGCTAATTGGATATTCTAGAAATGCAATTGGAATTCACATTTAAAAATGGATAAGGCAACCTATTTTACTTGATTCTGTTCTTTTTTTTTTTTTACACCCCAAGAAAGAGGGGCTTGCTCTGTCACCCAGGCTGGAGTGTAATGGTTCAATCATAGCTCACTACAGCCTCAACCTCCCACCTCAGCTCCTTGAGTGCCGGGGACTGTAGGCGGGCACTGTCATGCCTGGTTCCCAACTAGAAATGTTCTGATAGTAGAAAGTGAAAAAGAAAAGTTAGATCGAAAAAAGGAGATGATAGGAGCCTGGAGAAGAGCAGAATAATGAGGATAGAAGAGAGGTTAGGAGCCTCTCACTTTGCTAATTCCATTTTGTCTTTGATTAACCTTACAGGCGTAATTCAATGCTGATTGTCAACCTGTTGGCTGTCACTGGTGGCTGCTTTATGGGACTGTGTAAAGTAGCGAAGTCAGTTGAAATGCTGATCCTGGGCCGTTTGGTTATTGGCCTCTTCTGCGGACTCTGCACAGGGTTTGTGCCCATGTACATTGGAGAGATCTCGCCTACTGCCCTGCGGGGTGCCTTTGGCACTCTCAACCAGCTGGGCATCGTGGTTGGAATTCTGGTGGCCCAGGTACTCTAGAACTTCTCATACCTGATGAGTGTTAGTTTCATGGGTCATTAAAAAAGTTAACATAGATAAAGCACTGAAGGATATCTGGCACATGTTCAATTATATGTGGAAGTTTTAGATATTGTTACTATAACTCATAGATAGTAGCTCAAGAAGCAGGCTGAGTAGAGAAAGGAAAAGAAACACAATTTGTTGATTTTTTTTTTTTTTTCCCATGGTAAAAGAATGTATGATTTTCTGAACTTTTCGTTTTTTAATGAACTTGTGGCCTACGAGGTATGGGGTTTATAGCATTATCTTTGTGTGGTTTCTAGATCTTTGGTCTGGAATTCATCCTTGGGTCTGAAGAGCTCTGGCCATTGCTACTGGGCTTCACCATCCTTCCTGCTATCCTACAAAGTGCAACCCTTCCATTTTGCCCTGAAAGTCCCAGATTTTTGCTCATTAACAGAAAAGAAGAGGAGAATGCTAAGCAGAGTGAGTATCCTTCACACCTTCATGTGAATATAATGTGAATTATATGGTTGTGGTTTGTTTGAGGGATGAGGGTACTGGACCTATTTTCTGTTATACTCTTTCCCTGCCCCTCAGAATCCAAGTGAGGAGGTTCTGATTACTCCTGAGGAAAATTTTCAGCCCCTAAAGAATGAGGGGAAAAGGCAGGTTTAGGAATGGATGCTATCAGGCCGGGCATGATGGGTCATGCCTGTAATCCAGCACTGTAATCCAGGTGGCCAAGGCGGGTCACCTGAGGTCAGGAATTCAAGACCTGCCTGAACAACATGGTGAAACCCCGTCTCTCTACTAAAAATACAAAATTAGCCGGGAATGGTGGTGCATGCCTGTAATCCCAGCTACTCGGTAGACTGAGGCAGGAGAATTGTGTGAACCCGGGAGGCGGAGGTTGCTTGAGCCGAGATCATGCCATTGCACTCCAGCCTGGGCAACAAGAGTGAAACTCCGTCTCAAAGAAAAAAAAAAAAGGAAGGGATGCTATCGATCACCTCATCTCATGCAGCCCTTTCCTGGCTGCTTTACAGGAAGAATGAATTTGGGGCAGCACATTATCTTTATCCTTTCCTCTTTCTTCTTTTCACCAGTCCTCCAGCGGTTGTGGGGCACCCAGGATGTATCCCAAGACATCCAGGAGATGAAAGATGAGAGTGCAAGAATGTCACAAGAAAAGCAAGTCACCGTGCTGGAGCTCTTTAGAGTGTCCAGCTACCGACAGCCCATCATCATTTCCATTGTGCTCCAGCTCTCTCAGCAGCTCTCTGGCATCAATGCTGTGAGTATGATACTTTAGGGTCAAACATGTCTTACAGTATTTCACTTAAAATGCCGGGCCGTGTGCCTGTAGTCCCAGCTACTCAGGAGACTGAGGTAAGAGGATCACTTGAGCTCAGGAGTTTCAGGCTGCAGTGAGCTATAATTATGCCACTGCATTCCAGCCTGGGAGACAGAGTGAGACTCTGTCTCTGAAATAGGGAAAAAAAGACCCTGGAAGGACACTGGCAACTTGAGAGTGAACTGACTTTACCAGTCTATGTTTTTACAACAAGAATAGTGAGCATGATAGTTTAAAGAGGGCAGCAAAACGGAAGCTAGCATTTGGCAGATAGCCCTTGTATTCCATGCAAATATCGGCTTCCTGCATTTGATTAGATTGTAGGAAGAGAGTATTCCTGTGCCTTTTAGTCAATATGGATATTAAGAGCACCCTTGTTCCATCTTTTAAAATATCGATTCATCCCCTAAGGGTTTTCAGATAGTCTTTGATCAATGGGATTAAGTTATTTTGTAACAAAGCATTTTGCATGTAATAGAGCGTTTTGATGCTCAAAATAGTAAGTTGGTTCTTGAACTTTTTTCTTAGCTAGCACACCAGGATATTTGTATTTGAAGTGGCAGTGCTTCTTGGGAGGGGTTAGAGGCTGTTTTGTCAGAATCTATGAGGAGCCAGGTGTGGTGGCTGCTCATGCCTGTAATCCCAGCTACTATTCTGGAGGCTGAGGTGGGAATATCACTTAGGCTCAGGAGTCAAGCCTGGGCAATATAGTATGACCCTGTCTTTAAAAAAAAAAAAAAAACGGCCGGGCGCGGTGGCTCAAGCCTGTAATCCCAGCACTTTGGGAGGCCGAGACGGGCGGATCACGAGGTCAGGAGATCGAGACCATCCTGGCTAACACAGTGAAACCCCGTCTCGGCCGGGCGTGGTGGCTCAAGCCTGTAATCCCAGCACTTTGGGAGGCCGAGACGGGCGGATCACGAGGTCAGGAGATCGAGACCATCCTGGCTAATACGGTGAAACCCCGTCTCTACCAAAAAATACAAAAAAACGAGCCGGGCGACGAGGCGGGCGCCTGTAGTCCCAGCTACTTGGGAGGCTGAGACAGGAGAATGGCGTGAACCCGGGAGGCGGAGCTTGCAGTGAGCTAAGAGCCGGCCACTGCACTCCAGCCTGGGTGACAGAGCAAGACTCCGTCTCAAAAAAAAAAAAAAAAAAAAAAAAAAGAAACCCCGTCTCTACTAAAAATACAAAAACTAGCCGGGCGAGGTGGCGGGCGCCTGTAGTCCCAGCTACTCGGGAGGCTGAGGCAGGAGAATGGCGTAAAACCCGGGAGGCGGAGCTTGCAGTGAGCTGAGATCCGGCCACTGCACTCCAGTCCGGGCGACAGAGCGAGACTCCGTCTCAAAAAAAAAAAAAACTTGGGAGGAAATACACAGTAGTTAGAAAAAGCCTCCTAGGTGATTGGTGATTTTGTTGAATCCCAATTTCAAATTCCTCATTTGGAAATGATAATGTAGGCCACACGTATTGCTGGAGAAAAATGTGCTCCCGAGACCTTCCAGAGCAGCAGAGCTGAGACTCAGCAGGTGAGGCAGCTACGTGCAAGTGTAGCGCTGAGAATGAGCACCTCTTTAAAGAATGTACCTTGCATTAGTTCTGTGCCTGTTTAAAAAAAGAATGCATAAAAGAATGCACCTGAGGCAACTCCCTAGCTGCCTCACCACAGTTCTGGCCCTGCGAAACAGGATCAGGAAAAGATCACCTGTGGGAAATTACAAATGATTAATGAGCACTCTGAGGGACAGACTCCTACCACTTCAGGATACGGTGTGTGCATTCTCTTTCTTTTTTTTTGAGTCTCACTCTGTCACCCAGGCTGTAGTACAGTGGCACAGTCTTGGCTCACTGCAAGCTCCGCCTCCCGGGTTCAAGTGATTCTCCTGCCTCAGTCTCCCTAGTAGCTGGGATTACAGGCGCGCACCACCACACCTAGCTAATTTTTTTGTATTTTTAGTAGAGACGGGATATCACCATGTTGGCCAGGCTGGTCTCAAACTCCTGACCTCAGGTGATCCGCCCACCTCGGCCTCCTAAAGTGCTGGCCTTACAGATGTGAGCCACCATGCCCAGCATGTACGTTAATTATTGTTGGACGAAGCTGGCTCCCAATTTAGTCAATGAGTAGATTTTGCTCCAGGTATAATCTCACCCAAAAGCTGGCTGCACCAGACTTATGGGGGTTGGGATTCCTGAGTCAGCTGAATTTGAGAATCTCTGTGTAAGAGGCCTGAAAATTGTCTGTAAAAAAAAATCAGATGCACAGCAGGCTTGGAAATCGCTTTTCCAACCTACTTTTGCGCAAACGATGATTTCTAATTTCCCCTATGGGCAAATGGGTAACAGGTTGCATTGTATCATGTTTACCTAGCAGAGTCAACTATTTAGGTGAGATGACAGGGTTAGCTTATCTTGCTTGGTGACAGACACTAGATCGCAAAGTCATTTTACTATAAGAAGTTTTATTGAGATGTGTACATGTACATTAGGTTTTTGACGTGTAGACATTATGTTAAGGAAGAGAATTGGCATACCTATTTATTGCTTGTTTAAGCTGCTCAAGTAATTACTTTTGTGCTAGCCTAATATCTTTCCCCACAAGCTTGATGTCATCATATAATATGTTGAGTTTTTTAACAGTCTTAATTAGCTCTAGAGCAGCAGGGTTTTCAATAATGACTCTACAAATCTCAGTTTCAAAAAACAGTCATAATCTTATTTTAGAAAATATAAATATATAGTTTATATCTTATGTACTAGGAATTTAAAGAGTTGCTTCTTGAGAAGGTAAATCCCAATGCAGAGGTCCATATTCATCAAAAAGACTAATAAATATTGCTATGGAGGCAAATACTCTGGGTGAAATAAACTGAAGCGAACCTGGGTAACCTAGATAATGTTCCCTTGTCATTATTACCTTGTAACTTGAGGTCTGAGTCCAATATTTTAATATCTCTTAACTATGGTAGTGGTAGCAACCTTACATTTTAGCACAGTGCCTAGCAAACAACATAATTATTTAATATATATTAAATTATGGCTGGGCGTGGTGGCTCAAACCTGTAATCCCAGCACTTTGGGAGGCCGAGACGGGCGGATCACGAGGTCAGGAGATCGAGACCATCCTGGCTAACACGGTGAAACCCCGTCTCTACTAAAAAAAATACAAAAAACTAGCTGTGCGCGGTGGCGGGTGACTATAGTCCCAGCTACTCGGGAGGCTGAGGCGGGAGAATGGCATAAACCCGGGATGCGGAGCTTGCAGTGAGCTGAGATCCGGCCACTGCACTCCAGCCTGGGCGACAGAGCGAGACTCCGTCTCAAAAAAAAAATATATATATATATATAAAATTACAATAATAGCTGATATTTCATCAAACACTTCAAAAGGGCCTAGGCCTAGGAAATAAAGCCCAATCCTTGCTTATTCAATGAGCAGGATAAGGTTATTCAACTAGTTCACTATCAAATTGAGACATCTATGTGCCTATTAATGTTTTGAGGGTTTGAGGAAGAGCCAATTAAAAAAGCATTTAGCTGGGCCTGATGGCACATGCCTGTAATTCCAGCAACTTGGGAGGCTAAGAGGCAGGAAGATCACTTAAGACCAAGAGTTTGGGACCAGCCTGTGGGTAACAGTGAGTTGCTGTCTCAACTTATTAAAAAGAAACCAGTCAGTAGGACTTACACCTTCATATAAGTTAGTGAAGTGGACATAAGCAAGACCAAATGGAACAGTGGGAATAAGCATTTTTAGAAGAAACAATGGAAATGAGTAGCTAGAATTAAGAACATTTAGAAGGAGAAAGGAGGGCCAGGTGCGGTGGCTCATGCCTGTAATCCCAGCACTTTGGGAGGCCAAGGCCAGCAGTTCGCTTGAGGACAGGAGTTTGAGACCAGCCTGGCCAACATGGTGAAAACCCATCTCTACTTAAACTACAAAAATTGGCCGGGTGCAGTGGCTCAAGCCTGTAATCCCAGCACTTTGGGAGGCCGAGACGGGTAGATCACGAGGTCAGGAGATCGAGACCATCCTGGCTAACATGGTGAAACCCCGTCTCTACTAAAAATACAAAAAACTAGCCGGGCGAGGTGGCGGGCGCCTGTAGTCCCAGCTACTTGGGAGGCTGAGGCAGGAGAATGGCGTGAACCCGGGAGGCGGAGCTTGCAGTGAGCCGAGATTGCACCACTGCACTCCAGTCTGGGCAACAGAGCGAGACTCTGCCTCAAAAAAAAAAAAAAAAAAACTACAAAAATTAGCTGGGAGTGGTTGCAGGCACCTGTAGTCCAGCTACTCAGGAGGCTGAGGCAGGAGAATCGCTTTCATCTGGGAGGTGGAAGTAACAGTGAGCCCAGATCATGCCACTGCACTCCTGTCTGGGTGACAGTTCGAGACTCCCTCTCAGAAAAAAGAGATAAGATACAGAAGATAATTCATTTGCAGAAGGGATATGAGTATTGAACAAAAACCCTAGAAAAAGGACGTCTTACACCCTGGGCCTTTTAAGTTTATTTTTGAGGATTCTGTGTAACTGGTATGCAGAATTGTATCAACGTTGCACGTTTTCTTTTCTACTAGGTGTTCTACTACTCAACAGGAATCTTCAAGGATGCAGGTGTTCAAGAGCCCATCTACGCCACCATTGGCGCGGGTGTGGTTAATACGATCTTCACTGTAGTTTCTGTAAGTTGGATGGTTTGATAATTTTGCGGGGGGAAAAGAATCCTTGCTACAGATGTTCAAAGATGAATTGCATAACCCTACTATCATTTAGTTACCTTTCTGTTGCTTAATTTTCCTTTGGGAAAAAGATACATTTAATGTTGGATGTAGTCTTTACTCTTCGAGCAAATGTGGATGGATGGGAAAGGAGGAAGGGATTAACTATATAGTACACTTTAAACTTGGAATTGGAGGAGAGGTGTTTGGAAAAACTCTCAACTCTGTGATTCTACTGTTTTTAAACTAAAGAAACAATAATCAACAGAAGATGTCTGTGACCCCCAGAATGTGTGAGGATTTTTCCCCATTAGGTAGGCAATCAGTTCTGTAGTGGACACCATCTATGTGTCCTGCGATTTAATTCTGACACGATTTACCTGGAGATAGCATCAGATCTCACAGGTTGGTGGCATAGTTCCCAAGACTGCCCCCCACTCCTGATGCCCATCACAGGCTCCAGGTTGTTTACCTGTGCTTCTGACCCACCAGCTATAGATCGGGATTCCTACCACGCCCTCTTTGGGTTGGATTAATTGCCTGTTGTGGCTCACAGAACTCAGGGAAAATGTTTCCTAGTTTGATTTTAAAGGATATTTTAAAGCACAGAAATAAACAACCAAATTGATTCACAGGGCGAGGTCTGGAGGGACCCTGAGCGTGGGAGACTCTGTCTCCGTGGAGTTGGGGTGCACTCCTAGCGCATAGATGATTTGTTGCTGACCTTCCTGTCAGCTTCCACGGGTTCAGATATCTGCAAGCTCCCCACACCCTGCCTTTTGGGCCTTTTATGCAGACTTAATTGATTCTCCATGATTGAAGCATGGACAACTGTTCTGAAATGTGATTGGACAAAAAGGGAATGATCTGAACCCAGCCAGGCCTGTCTGTTTGGATTATTTTGGCCTCTCTGTAGCGTTTCTTCCTCTAAGGGGTAGGGCAGGACCCCCTCTGAAATGAGGGTTTTATGACTCAGTCAGACTAGTGTCCTGCCAAGTGGGAGGGCAGGAGAAAGTCAGAGAAGGAATTGTATTTTCTGAGGCCTGCAGCATCCCAACATTATGACAAAAGACTCTACCAAGGGCTAGGGGGATTTTGAGCCAGGACCTGTGAATGGAACACAATATGTATGTATATAAAATCGTAAATCACAGGAGGTGTATTCGTAACAAGTGTCCTGCTGTTGGTAAGGCAGATTTCAAGTAGCTCAGACACTTTTCATTCATGGAAAGGAAAACTGAAGTTTCATGTCCCATTCTTCTTCCAGCTATTTCTGGTGGAAAGGGCAGGAAGAAGGACTCTGCATATGATAGGCCTTGGAGGGATGGCTGTTTGTTCCACGCTCATGACTGTTTCTTTGTTATTAAAGGTGAGTGCTCTTTGAGTGAAGAAAAGCGAGGGAGGGGGAAAGGAGGAGAGAGGTTACAGTTGACTTCTGTGACACAAGGGGTGGGTTGTTAAGGTTGCAGTTTGTCAACAAAGTCAAAGGGGAGAAGCAGGATGCCCAGAGTTTTTAAGAAACGTGGGTCTTCAGAGAACTGGAGGTAAACTGTTAGAATCCTTACATTTATAGAACATTCTTATAGCTTATAAAATAAATTATCTAATTTAATTCTTAAAATAATATCAAGATAATCACACTTAATAGATGATGACATGGTCTCAATACAAAGTGACATACATGAGATCACATAGATGGGATTCAAAAATCCAAGCCTCGGCCGGACGCAGTGGCTCACGCCTGTAATTCCAGCACTTTGGGAGGCTGAGGTGGGTGGATCACCTGAGGTTGGGAGTTCAAGAACAGCCTGACTAACACCGTGAAACCCCGTCTCTACTAAAAAATACAGAAAACTAGCCGGGCGAGGTGGCGGGCGCCTGTAGTCCCAGCTACTGGGGAGGCTGAGGCAGGAGAATGGCGTAAACCCAGGAGGCGGAGCTTGCAGTGAGCTGAGATCCGGCCACTGCACTCCAGCCTGGGTGACAGAGCGAAACTCCATCTCAAAAAAAAAAAAAAAATACAAAATTAGCCGGGAGTGGTGGTGCATGCCTCTAATACCAGCTACTTGGGAGGCTGAGGCAGGAGAATCACTTGAACCCAGGAGGCAGAGGTTGCGGTGAATCAAGATGGCACCATTGCACTCTGGCCTGGGTAACAAGAGCGAAACTCCCTCTCAAAAAAAAAAAAAAAAATTCCAAGCCTGGCTGAGTGCAATGGTTCATGCCTGTCATCTGCAACTTTGGAAGGCCAAGGTTAGAGGATTGCTTGAGCCCAGATCAAGACCAGCCTAGGCAACATGGCAAGAAACTATCTCTATAAAAAAACAAAAATTTGTTTTGTTTTGTTTTTGTTTTTGGTGACAGAGTTTCACTGTGTCAACAGGCTGAAGTGCAGTCGCATGATCTCAGCTCACTGCAACCTCCGCCTCCTGGGCTTAAGTGTTTCCTGTGCCTCAGCCTCCCAGGAAGCTGGGATTACAGGCATGCGCCACCATGCCCAGCTAATTTTTGTACTTTTTAGTAGAGACAGGGTTTCACCATGTTAGCCAGGCTGGTCTCCAACTCTTGACCTCAAATAATCCACCTGCCTTGGTGTAAGCCACAGCACCTGGCCAAAAAAATTTTTTTAATTAGCCAGGCATGGTGGCACATGCTTCAAGTCCAAGCGATTTGAGAGGCTGAGGTGGGAGGATTGCTTAAGCCCTGGAGATCGATGATGCAGCAAGGTGTTTTAGCGCCACTGCACTCCAGCCTGGGCAACACAGTAAGATCCTGTCTCTAAACATAATAAAAATAAATCCAAGCCTGTTGATTCCACAGCCACTCTTTGTATTGTGCATCAGGGACAGGAGAATCTTGCCGTTAATTGCCTCTGGGAACCTAGATCCTAGGTTACACTGTCTTTAAATTGTATTAAATTGTATTTTCTCTGTTCCTTCCTCTTACAGGATAACTATAATGGCATGAGCTTTGTCTGTATTGGGGCTATCCTGGTCTTTGTAGCCTTCTTTGAAATTGGACCAGGCCCCATTCCTTGGTTTATTGTGGCCGAACTCTTCAGCCAGGGCCCCCGCCCAGCTGCGATGGCAGTGGCCGGCTGCTCCAACTGGACCTCCAACTTTCTAGTCGGATTGCTCTTCCCCTCTGCTGCTGTAAGTAAACTCACCTTATCTTAAAACCAGCCTATGTAAGCTGACATGTTGAAGATACTCCTTAATAATAGAGTAGTCTAGGCCTGACATTGTGGCTCACGCCTGTAATCCTAGCACTTTGAGAGGCTGAGGCAGGCGGATCACCTGAGGTCAGGAGTTCAAAATCAGCCTGACCAACATGGTGAAACTCCTGTCTCTACTAAAAATTCAAAAATTAGCTGGACATGGTGGCACATGCCTGTAATTCCAGCTATTTGGGAGACCGAGGAAGGAGAATCGCTTAAACCTGGGAGGTGGAGGTTGCAGCGAGCCGAGATCACGCTACTGCACTCCAGCCTGCTTGACGGGAGCAAGACTCCATCCCTCAATAAATAAACAAATAAATAATACCGTAGTCCCTCCTCATCTGCAGTTTCAGTTACCTGCAGTCTAAAAATACTAAGTGGAAAATTTCAGAAATAAACAATTCGTAAGTTTTAAATTGCGGCCGGATGCAGTGGCTCAAGCCTGTAATCCCAGCACTTTGAGAGGCCAAGGTGGGTGGATAACTTGAGGTCAGGAGTTGGGGACCAGCCTGACTATCATGGTGAAACCCTGTTTCTACAATAAATACAAAAATTAGGCCTTGTGTCATGGCTCACTGTAATCCCAGTGAGCAAGATCATGCCATTGCACTCCAGTCTGGGCAACAAGAGAAACTCTGTCTCAAAACAAGAAAAAAAAAGCTAGGCATTGTAGCACACACCTGTAGGCCTAGCTACTCAGGAGACTGAGGCAAGAGAATCACTTGAACCCAGGAGGTAGAGTTCATTGTGAGCTGTGATCACGCTACTGCTCTCTAGCCTGGGTGACAGAGCGAGACCCCATTTCAAAAAAAAAAAAATTGTAAAAAGAGATGGAGTCGAAGGCATGGCGCGGTGGCTCAAGCCTGTAATCCCAGCACTTTGGGAGGCCGAGACGGGTGGATCACGAGGTCAGGAGATCAAGACCATCCTGGCTAACACAGTGAAACCTCGTCTCTACTAAAAAATACAAAAAACTAGCCGGGCGAGGTGGCGGGCGCCTGTAGTCCCAGCTACTCGGGAGGCTGAGGCAGGAGAATGGCGTAAACCCAGGAGGCGGAGCTTGCAGTGAGCTGAGGTCTGGCCACTGCACTCCAGCCTGGTGAGAGAGCGAGACTCTGTCTCAAAAAAAAAAAAAAAGAGAGAGATGGAGTCTTGTTATGTTGCCCAGGCTGGTCTCAAACTGCTGGGTTCCGGTGATCCTCCTACCTTGACCTCCCAAAGTGCTAGGATTGTAGGCGTAAGCCGCCGTACTCGGCCCAGAAACACAGATTTTAAAAATAATACTCAAAAGTCCAAAAATACTCAGTAGACATTTGGAAGCATCTAACTGTAATGAAAAGGAGTGACAAAAAACTACCGAGAACTATAGTAAGTTAGCAATAGGATCTTAAGTGAATCGCTGAAGAAACCAGTTTCCGTTAAATATGGAAGGGTTATAGCTTGAAGCCCACTGGAAATATGAATGTGAAGGAAATTGAGTTTGTCAATGACCAGATTTTTATATTAACCTTCCTTTTTTGTGTCCTTTCACTAGCACTATTTAGGAGCCTACGTTTTTATTATCTTCACTGGCTTCCTCATTACCTTCTTGGCCTTTACCTTCTTCAAAGTCCCTGAGACCCGTGGCAGGACTTTTGAGGATATCACACGGGCCTTTGAAGGGCAGGCACAAGGTACAGATAGATCTGGGAAGGACGGTGTCATGGAAATGAACAGCATCCAGCCTCCTAAGGAGACCACCACCAATGTCTGAGTCATGCCCCTTCCACCTCCCTCCCAGCATGGGAAAGCCATCTCTCCCTGAACACAGGAGAGACCTCATCAGGATGAACCCGGGACTGCTTCTGAATGCTGCTACTTGGTTCCTTTCTCATCCCACGCACTCCATGAGCACCCCAAGGCTGGGGTTTGTTGGACTTTCAATGGCTTTTTAAATATTTTATTTCCTGGACATTCTCTTCTGCTTAGGAGAGACCGAGTGAACCTACCTTCACTTCAGGAGGTACTGGCCACTTGGCATATGACAACTTTGCCAGCTTTTCCTCCCTTGGGTTCTAATATTGCCACATTAGGGGATATAGGAGAGGAAAAGTAAGGTGCGGTTCCCCCAACCTCAGACTTAACAGAAAGCAGATACACATATGAGTGTGGAAGGCAGAGGGGGTTTGTGTAAGAGCACCTTCCTCATTTCCACACAGCTTTACACGGCAAGTAAACTTGAGTTTTATTTATTTTATCCTCTGGTTGAATTACATATATATATATTTTTTACATTAAGTTCCAGGATACATGTGCAGAATGTGCAGGTTTGTTACATAGGTATATATGTGCCATGGTGGAAATATTTATTTTTTTAAGCATAATTTTACCAAATAATAAAAACAGAAGGAAATTGAGATTAGAGGGAGGTGTTTAAAGAGAGGTTATAGAGTAAAAGATTTGATGCTGGAGAGGTTCAGGTGCAATAAGAAGAATTTAGGGAGAAATGTAGTTCATTATTGGAGGGTAAATGATGTGGTGCCTGAGGGCTGTATGTTACCTCTTAACAATTTTTGTCCTTCAGATGGAAACTCTTGAAGTTTAATTTTTCATAAAAGTCATATACTTATGTAATAAAGCTACTGATTTCCTTTGGAATTTTTTTCTTTAAGATAATAGTTTACATGTAGTAGTACTTGAAGTCTAGGATTATTAACTAATATGGGCATTGTAGTTAATGACGGTTGATGGGTTCTAATTTTGGATGGAGTCGAGGGAAGGGAAAGTGATTTCTAGAAAGCCTGTTCCCCTCACTGGACGAAATAACTCCTTCTTGTAGTAGTCGCATGACTTTTGAAGTAATCTGCCACCTATCTTGTGGGAGCCATCCAAATGAGAAACCAAAAATAATTGGTTCTTGGTAGAGATTCATTATTTCTCCACTTTGTTCTTTAGTAGGTTTTAGGTGTTGATTTTCTGTTTTATTTTAACTCTTACCTTTAAAGGAATTCCCCAAAGAATGTTTATAGCAAACTTGGAATGTGTAACCTCAGCTCTGGGAGAGGATTTTTTTCTGAGCGATTATTATCTAAAGTGTGTTGTTGCTTTAGGGTTAGGGCACGCTTGCGTATGTCTGTTACCATGTCACTGTGGTCCGATGCCGAGTGCCCTTAGGGGACTTGAATCTTTCCAATAAACCACGTTTGAGATAGTATGAGTCAATGTGCAGTGTAGCCACACTTGAGAGGATGAATGTATGCACTGTCACTTTGCTCTGGGTGGAAGTACATTTTTTTTTTTTTTTTTTGAGAGGGAGTCTCGCTCTGTCGCCCAGGCTGGAGTGCAGTGGCCGGATCTCAGCTCACTGCAAGCTCCGCCTCCCGGGTTCACGCCATTCTCCTGCCTCAGCCTCCCGAGTAGCTGGGACTACAGGCGCCTGCCTCCTCGCCCGGCTAGTTTTTTGTATTTTTTAGTAGAGACGGGGTTTCACCGTGTTAGCCAGGATGGTCTCGATCTCCTGACCTCGTGATCCACCCGTCTCGGCCTCCCAAAGTGCTGGGATTACAGGGTTGAGCCACCGCGCCCGGCCGGAAGTACATTATTGTTGACTTATTTTCTCGGTGTTTGTTCCCACAGCCCCTTTTTCATATGTTGCTCAATCTCCCTTTCCCTTCTTGGTGCTTACACATCTCAGAACCGTTAGCCAAACCCTTGCCAGTGACAGTATTTTGGTTCTCAGTTCTCACTGTTCTGTGGAGCCTTTGAATATAAACACACACAGCTGAGGCCGGGTGCGGTGGCTCTCGCCTATAATCCCAGCACTTTGGGAGGCCGAGGCGGGTGGTCAGGGATTCGAGAACAATCTGGCCAACATAGTGAAACCCTGTCTCTACTAAAAATGCAAAAATTAACTGGGCGTGGTGGCGGGCACCTGTAATCCCAGCTACTCGGGAGGCTGAGGCAGGAGAATCACGTGAACCCGGGGCGCAGAGGTTGCAGATCACCCTAGCCCAGGCCACAGTGCAAGACTCCGTCTCAAAAAAAAAAAAAAAAAAGACATAGCTATGGAGTGGGGTTTAGCTTGAAAAGATGACCTTGCAATTTCACATCAACTTCTGGCTCCTCAAACAGTAAGTCGGCAGTAAGGCAGGGTACCCTTTCTCACTGAGAAGATTGTGAATATTTCCATATGGATTTTCTATTACTAATGTTACTCTGATTCTTTGTTTTAAAATAAAAATTCTGAATGTACATGAAATTATGGCCTTATTACTTTTGTCCTTCCTGTGACCACAAAATCAGCTTTAAATCCTGATTTGGCTACTCAGTGCCTGTTGTGACTTGTATGAGACCCTTATAAGAGAATAGCCGTATGTGTTTATCGTGTAGATTAAATGAAAAAGCTTTCGTGCATTGCTTTTCATACTTGATAAATTATTTGTTTTGTTTCCCACTGATAATTAGTTGTTTTCAAAACTGCCCTACCTACCTAAAAGCCTTGCTTGTCCATTTTCACATCTTGTTATATGCATTTTTTTTTTTTTTTTTCGAGACGGAGTCTCGCTCTGTCACCCAAGCTGGAGTGCACTGGCCAGATCTCAGCTCACTGCAAGCTCCGCCTCCCGGGTTCACACCATTGTCCTGCCTCAGCCTCCCGAGTAGCTGGGACTACAGGCGCCCGCCACCTCACCCGGCTAGTTTTTTGTATTTTTTAGTAGAGGCGGGGCTTTACTGTGTTAGCCAGGATGGTCTCGATCTCCTGACCTTGTGATCCGCCCATCTCGGCCTCCCAAAGTGCTGGGATTACAGGCTTGAGCCACCGCGCCCGGCCCCTTTCTCTTTTTTTCTTTGAGACAGATCCTCCCTCTGTCACCCAGGCTGGAGTGCAGTCACATGACATGGACTCACTGCAACCTCCACCTCTCAGGTTGAAACAATTGTTCTCTGGAGCAGCTGGGACTACAGGTGTCTGCCACCACACCAGGCTAATTTTTGTATTTCTCGTAGAGATGGGGTTTTACCATGTTGGCCAGGCTGCTCTTGAACTCCTGACCTCTGGTGATCTGCCCACCTCAGCCTCCCAAAGTGCTGGGATTACAGGCATGAGCCACACCTGGCCCTCACTCTCTCTTTTTCTTTCTTTTCTCTCTCTCTCTCTTTTTTCAGAGACGGGGGTCTCACTATGTTTCCCAGGCTGGCCTCAAACACATGTGCCCAAATGATTCTCCTGCCTCAGCCTCTCAGGTAGCTGGTATTACAGTTGCAGACCTCCACACCCGGCACAATATCTGACCCTTTGATTTTAGTCAAAACGTGGATGGGGACCAGGTGCAGCGGCTCACACCTGTGATTTCCAGCACTTTGGGTGGCCGAGGCAGATGGATTGCTTGAGGCCAGGAGTTCGAGACCAGCCTGTCCAACATAGTGAAACCCCGTCTCTACTAAAACTACAAAAATTAGTTGGGCGTGGTGGCTGGCATGTGCCTGTAATCCCAGCTTCTTGGGAGGCTTAGGGGTGAGAATTGCTTGAACCCAGGAGGCAGAGGTTGCAGGGAGCCAAAATCGTGACATTGCACTCCTGCCTGGGCAACAGTGCAAGACTCTGTCTCAAAAAAAAAAAAAAAGTGTGGGCCAGGAGCAGTGGCTCACACCTGTAATTCTATCAGTTTGGGAGCCCAAGGTGGGCGGGATCACCTGAGGTCAGGAGTTGGAGACTAGCCTGATCAACATGGAGAAACCCCATCTCTACTAAAAATACAAAATTAGCCAGGCACGGTGGCACATGCCTATAATCCCAGCTACTCGAGAGGCTGAGACAGCAGAATCACTTGTACCCAGGAGGCAGAAGTTGCAGCAAGCCGAGATCGTGCCATTGCACTCCAGCCTGGGGCAACAAGAGTGAAATTCCATCTTAAAAAAAAAATTTTTTTTGATGTAATCAAATTTATCTATTTTTTTGTTGTTGTTGTTACTCAGGCCTCCTAATTGGCAAACCTTTAAATATCTGTACATATCAACTATGGGTGAGAATGAGAAGCAATGGGAGCTATCTTTACTGCTAGCAAGAGTATAACATTGCATCGCTACTTTGTTATTATTATTGTTATTATTATTATTATTATTATTATTTTACCTTTCCCAGTTCTCTTTATGTATCATTACTTTAGAAAGCAGTTTGGGCTGGGACAGATGCCGTGGCTCACGCCTCTAATCCCAGCACTTGGGGAGGCAGGAGTTTGAGACCAGCCTGGCCAGCATGGCAAAACCCCATATCTACTAAAAATACAAAATTAGCCAGGCGTGGTGGCACACGTTTATAGTTCCAGCTACTCAGGAGGCTGAGGCAGGAGAATCACTTGAACCCAGGAAGCAGAGGTTGCAGTGAACCGAGATCACACCATTGCACTCCAGCCTGGTTGACAGAGGAAACTCCGTCTCAAAAAAAGAAAGCAGTTTGGGCTGGGCACAGTAGCTCATGACTATAATCCTAGCACTTTGCGAGGCCAAAGCAGGCAAATCGCTTGAGCCCTGGAGTTTGAGACCAGCCCTGGCAACCGAGTGGGATCCATGTCTCTACAGATTTTTTTTTTTTAGTTAGCTGGGCACAGTGATGTGTGCCTGTGATGCCAGCTATTCAAGAGGCTGAGGGCAGGAGCCCTTGAGCTATGATTGAGGTACTGCGCTGCAGCCTGAGCGACAGAGCAAGATCCTGTCTCAAAAAAAAAAAAAAAATTGGCCGGGCGCGGTGGCTCAAGCCTGTAATCCCAGCACTTTGGGAGGCCAAGACGGGCGGATCACAAGGTCAGGAGATCGAGACCATCCCGGCTAACACAGTGAAACCCCGTCTCTACTAAAAGATACAAAAACTAGCCGGGCGAGGTGGCGGGCGCCTGTAGTCCCAGCTACTCGGGAGGCTGAGGAAGGAGAATGGCGTAAACCCGGGAGGCGGAGCTTGCAGTGAGCTGAGATCCGGCCACTGCACTCCAGTCCGGGCGACAGAGCAAGACTCCGCCTCAAAAAAAAAAAAAAAAAAAAAAAAAATTATAATAATAAAAAAAAGAAAGCAATTTGGCTTTATCCAGGAAAATTGAATGTATGTATGGCTCAAATTCTTTACCTCCTCATCCCATCCCCAATGCCATGCTTTTTGCTAAGTGGTCTTTGCAGTTCCTTCTATTAAAGGAGAGGGATAAGCTTTACTAAAGGAGAGGGATAAGTTTCATTTTAACCTTTTTTTTTTGAGAGAGTCTTGCTCTGTCACCCGGGCTGGAGAGCAGTGGCACGACCTTGGCTCAGTGCAAGCTCCGCCTCCCGGGTTCACGCCATTCTCCTGCCTCAGCTTCCCCAGTGGTTGGGACTACAGGTGCCAGCCACCACGCCTGGCTAATTTTTTTGTGTTTTTAGTAGAGATGGGGTTTCACCATGTTTGCCAGGATGGTCTCGATCTCCTGACCTGGTGATCCGCCCTCCTTGGCCTCCCAAAGTACTGGGATTACAGGCAGGAGCCACCGCTCCTGGCCATCAATTTTTGTGTTTTTGGGTGAGACGGGGTTTTGCCATGTTAACCAGGCCGGTCTCGAACTCGTTACCTCAGGTGATCGTCCTGCCTTAGGCCTCCCAAAGTGCTGGGATTACAGGCATGAGCCACCTTGCCCGGCCCACGTTTAACTTTAGGTTCAGTCACCTGACTTGAATTGGCCAATAAGGAATATCTGTTCTGAGCCAAGGTCTTAAGAGCACTTGTCTGTTTTAACTTGCCCTCTAGTATACCTGCTTTTGCTAGGTAAGAGCGTCTTCTGGCTTAGCTGTTGCAATCCTGGCCTGACCTCCAAAGTAAACAGGCAGCGATATCTTAGTACAAACCTCAGGGAGAAGCCTAGCTCAGCTAGATCTGTAACTTGAAACAGAACCAAACCCAGCCTGGACCTACTGACTCCCAGCCCATTCACCGATATGTCCAATCAATGTGGGCAGAAGGATAGATGTATATGCCTTCTGTTTTACCATACTAGGTAGGGGAAGCATTCCCCAGTCAGACACAGTATTCATCCCCATAATACATTCAGGTAAAGGGGACACAACTGTCTCACATAAAACCTTTTCAAACATACCAATTTCCATCCAAATTTTCACCTTGTCTTTTTTTAAAATTTTTTTTAGTTTTTGAGACAGAGTCTCACTCTGTCGCCCAGGCTGGAGTGCAGTGGCCGGGTCTCAGCTCACTGCAAGCTCCACCTCCTGGGTTTACGCCATTCTCCTGCCTCAGCCTCCCGAGTAGCTGGGACTACAGGCACCCGCCACCTCACCCGGCTAGTTTTTTTGTGTTTTTTAAGTAGAGACGGGGTTTCACCGTGTTAGCCAAGATGGTCTCGATCTCCTGACCTCATGATCCGCCCGTCTTGGTCTCCCAAAGTGCTGCGATTACAGGCTTGAGCCACTGCGCCAGGCCCACCTTAGTCTTATGAGTCTTTTGCACTCTTATATCCTCCCAACTTTACAGTAGCCCCTTAGAACTTCATTAGCAGGTCTTGGAACGACAGTGCATGGCACTCCTGTGTCAAGGTGTCCCAGAAATATCACTTCTCTACCTCTGATTATTTTATTCACTCATGTGCATATGTCTTTGAGTCCTCTACTGGAGGTCAGGCCAAGAGACCCAAACCCTCTCATCAGTTCTTTTTTCTTTTTTTTTTTTTTTTTTTTTTTTTGAGACGGAGTCTTGGTCTGCCACCCAGGCTGGAGTGCAGTGGCCGGATCTCAGCTCACTGCAAGCTCCGCCTCCTGGGTTTACGCCATTCTCCTGCCTCAGCCTCCCGAGTAGCTGGGACTACAGGCGCCCGCCTCGTCGCCCGGCTAGTTTTTTGTATTTTTAAGTAGAGATGGGGTTTCACCGTATTAGCCAGGATGGTCTCGATCTCCTGACCTCGTGATCCGCCCGTCTCGGCCTCCCAAAGTGCTGGGATTACAGGCTTGAGCCACCGCGCCCGGCCCTTTTTTCTTTTTTTTTGAGGAAGAGTCTTGCTCTGTCGCCCAGGCTGGAGTCCAGTGGCTCAATCTCGGTTCACTGCAAGCTCCACCTACCATGTTCACGCCGTTCTCCTGCCTCAGCTTCCCAAGTAGCTGGAACTACAGGTGCCCGTCACCACGCCAGGCTAATTTTTTTTGTATTTTTAGTAGAGACAGGGTTTCACCGTGTTAGCCAGGATGGTCTCAATCTCCTGACCTTGTGATCTGACCGCCTCGGCTTAACATAGTGCTGGGATTACAGGCGTGAGCCACCATGCCTGGCCCAGTTCTTCTTTTGATTAAATTGCAGGACCATCATCCCGGATGACTAGAGGTCAGGTTTGATTTTCTTTTTTTTTTTTTTTGAGAAGGAGTCTTGCTCTGCAGTGGCACTATCTCAACTCACTGCAACCTCCACCTCCCAGATTTAAGCAATTATCCTGCCTCAGCAGCCTCCCGACTAGCTGGGATTACAGGCATCTGCCACCACCCCCAGCTAAGTTTTCTTTGTATTTTTCATAGAGATGGGGTTTCCCATGTTGACCAGGCTGGTCTTGAACTCCTGACCTCAGGTGATCCACCCACGTTGACCTCCCATAGTGCTGGGATTACAGGCGTGAGCCACGACGCCCGGCCTGGTCAGGTTTCTTGAATTCCTGATAAGCAGGGTGAATACGGCAGGTTTGTTTAAGGCCCTTCAATGCTGAGTGACTAGTAGGAGTCTCATCAGTACAGCAACTTCTGAGAGTGCTGTATTAAGGCCTCTGTTTTGGCCCTATCAGTGTCTCCTTTATTGGTCCAATTTCTTGGGGTTTTTTTGTTTCATTTTCTTTTGTTTTGTGCTTGTAGAGACAGGGTGTTGCTCTGTCACCCAGGCTGGAATGCAATGGTACAATCACAACTCACTATATCCTCAAACTACTGGGCTCAAGTGATCCTCCCACCTCAGCCCACTGAGTAGCTGGGACTACAGGTGCTTACCACACATGGCTAAGTTTTTAATTCTTATTTTTTGTAGAGATGAGGTCTCACTGGGTTGCCAGGCTGGTCTCGAACTCCTGGGCTCAAGTGATCCTCCTTCCTGCCTCGGCCCTGCAAAGTGCTGGGATTATAGGAGTGAGTCACCGTAACCAGCCTATTCATCCCATTTCTTTTCTCTTTTTTTCTGAGAAGGAGTCTTGCTCTGTCACCCAGATGGCAGTGGTGCAATCTCGCCTTATTGCAACCTCTGCCTTGCAGACTCTAGTGATCCTCCTGTCTTGGCTCTGCAAAGTGCTGGGATTACAGGAGTGCGTCACTGTGAGCAGCCTATTCATCCCATTTCTTTTTTTTTTTTGAGACGGAGTCTTGCTCTGTCGCCCAGGCTGGAGTGCAGTGGCCAGATCTCAGCTCACTGCAAGCTCCGCCTCCCGGGTTCACGCCATTCTCCTGCCTCAGCCTCCCAAGTAGCTGGGACTACAGGCGCCCGCCACCTCGCCCGGCTAGTTTTTTGTATTTTTAGTAGAGACGGGGTTCACCGTGTTAGCCAGGATGGTCTCGATCTCCTGACCTTGTGATCCGCCCGTCTCGGCCTCCCAAAGTGCTGGGATTACAGGCTTGAGCCACCGCACCTGGCCTTATTCATCCCATTTCTTTCTTTCTTCCTTCCTTCCTTCCTTCCTTCCTTCCTTCCTTCCTTCCTTCCTTCCTTCCTTCCTTCCTTTCTTTCTTCTTCTTTCTTTCTTTCTTTCTTTTCTTTCTTTCTTAGAAGGAGTCTTGCTCTGTCACCCAGGCTGGAGTGCAGTGGTGCAATCTTGCCTTATTGCAACCTCTGCCTTGCGGACTCAGGTGATCCTCCTCCTTGGCTCTGCAAAGTGCTGGGATTACAGGAGTGAGTCATTGTGATCAGCCTGTTCATCCCGTTTCATTTTTTCTTCTTTTTTTTTTTTGAGAAGGAGTCTCACTCTGTCACCCAGAGTGATGTGCAGTGGAGCGATCTCGCCTCATTGCAACCTCTGCCTGCCGGGTTCAAGTGATTCTCCTGCCTCAGCCTCCTGAGAAGCTGGGATCACAGGCGTGCACCACCGCGCCCAGCTAAATTTTGTATTTTTTTTGTGTGTGTGAGACAGAGTCTTGCTCTGTCGCCCAGGCTGGAGTGCAGTGGCCGGATCTCAGCTCACTGCAAGTTCTGCCTCCCGGGTTCACACCATTCTCCTGCCTCAGTCTCCCGAGTAGCTGGGATTACAGGCGCCCGCCATCTTGCCCGGCTAGTTTTTTGTATTTTAATAGAGACGGGGTTTCACCGTGTTAGCCAGGATGGTCTCGATCTTCTGACCTCGTGATCCGCCCGTCTCGGCCTCCCAAAGTGCTGGGATTACAGGCTTGAGCCACCGCGCCCGGCCAAATTTTGTATTTTTATAAAGACGTGGTTTCACCATATTGGCCAGGCTGGTCTTGAACTCCTGACCTCAGATAATCCACCTGCCTTGGCCTCCAAAGTGCTGGGATTAGATGCATGAGCCACTGTGCCCAGCCACTCATCCCATTTCTTAATAACAGGTTGAGAATTGATGTACTGATGGATGAGTATTTCCACACTCTTCTCATTTTCTTTCCCCTTTGTTTTTTTTTTTTTTTTTTTGAGACGGAGTCTCGCATCGCCCAGGCTGGAGTGCAGTGGCGGATCTCAGCTCACTGCAAGCTCCGCCTCCCGGGTTTACGCCATTCTCCTGCCTCAGCCTCCGAGTAGCTGGGATTACAGCGCCCGCCATCTTGCCCGGCTAGTTTTTTGTATTTTAATAGAGACGGGGTTTCACCGTGTTAGCCAGGATGGTCTCGATCTTCTGACCTCGTGATCCGCCCGTCTCGGCCCCAAAGGCTGGGATTACAGGCTTGAGCCACCGCGCCCGGCCAAATTTTGTATTTTTATAAAGACGTGGTTTCACCATATTGGCCAGGCTGGTCTTGAACTCCTGACCTCAGATAATCCACCTGCCTTGGCCTCCCAAAGTGCTGGATTAGATGCATGAGCCACTGTGCCCAGCCACTCATCCCATTTCTTAATAACAGGTTGAGAATTGATGTACTGATGGATGAGTATTTCCACACTCTTCTCATTTTCTTTCCCCTTTGTTTTTTTTTTTTTTTTTTTGAGACGGAGTCTCGCATCGCCCAGGCTGGAGTGCAGTGGCGGATCTCAGCTCACTGCAAGCTCCGCCTCCCGGGTTTACGCCATTCTCCTGCCTCAGCCTCCGAGTAGCTGGGATTACAGCGCCCGCCATCTTGCCCGGCTAGTTTTTTGTATTTTAATAGAGACGGTTTCACCGTGTTAGCCAGGATGGTCTCGATCTTCTGACCTCGTGATCCGCCCGTCTCGGCCTCCCAAAGTGCTGGGATTACAGGCTTGAGCCACCGCGCCCGGCCAAATTTTGTATTTTTATAAAGACGTGGTTTCACCATATTGGCCAGGCTGGTCTTGAACTCCTGACCTCAGATAATCCACCTGCCTTGGCCTCCCAAAGTGCTGGATTAGATGCATGAGCCACTGTGCCCAGCCACTCATCCCATTTCTTAATAACAGGTTGAGAATTGATGTACTGATGGATGAGTATTTCCACACTCTTCTCATTTTCTTTCCCCTTTGTTTTTTTTTTTTTTTTTTTTTGAGACGGAGTCTCGCAGTCGCCCAGGCTGGAGTGCAGTGGCCGGATCTCAGCTCACTGCAAGCTCCGCCTCCCGGGTTTACGCCATTCTCCTGCCTCAGCCTCCCGAGTAGCTGGGACTACAGGCGCCCGCCAACTCGCCCGGCTAGTTTTTTCTATTTTTTTAGTAGAGACGGGGTTTCGCCGTGTTAGCCAGGATGGTCTCGATCTCCTGACCTCGCGATCCACCCGTCTCGGCCTCCCAAAGTGCTGGGATTACAGGCTTGAGCCACCGCGCCCGGCCTCTTTCCCCTTTGTTTTACTCATGTTCATACAAATCGTTCCAACTTTCTTTGCTATTTTTTGTTTTTGCATAATTTTTCCTTTTTTTTTTTTTTGAGGCGGACTCTTGCTCTGTAGCCAGGCTGGAGTGCAGTGGCTCAATCTCGGCTCACTGTAACCTCTGCCTCCCTGGTTCCAGCGATTCTCCTGCCTTAGCCTCCTGAGTAGTTGGGACTATAGGCATGCACCACCATGCCCAGCTAATTTTTGTGTTTTTAGTAGAGACGGTTTCACCATGTTGGCCAGGATGGTCTCGATCTCTTGACCTCGTGATCCGTCCACCTCGGCCTCCCGAAGTGCTGGGATTATAGGTGTAAGGAACCGCACCAGGCCAATTTTTCCCTTTGGAAGCAATTCTGGCTACCAGCTGTAACTCAGGCTGACTGGAATCCAAGTTTGGCCTAGTGACAAGATATGTCCCAATGTGTTCCTTTGGTAGGGCCCCTGAGGCTAGAGGCTAGAGTTCCACTGGGCCAAGATTCAAGCTTGGCTCACTGTCAGGATCCACCACAACAATTTCTTTTCCCTTTAACTTTTACCTGTTGGTAGGGGTCCTGTGGCTAGAGACTAGTTCAGTCTGGCCAAAATCCAAGGTTGGCCCAGCATTCTCATGAATTTTTCGTTTTAGCTTTTACATACAACAATAACCAAGGAACTGTATATTTTGCTTGTTTCTTGTTACTCTGCATTTCCTTTTGCTTTCATTCAGTAACACAAGTTCCTGGAAATTGATCCATCATTTCTTTTTCTTTCTTTTTTTTTTTTGAGACAGTGTCTTGCTCTGTCACCCAGGCTGGAGTGCAGTGGTGCAATCTTGGCTCACTGCAACCTCCACCTCCCAAGTTCAAGCAATTCTCGTGACTCAGCCTCCCAAGTAGCTGTGACTACTGGTGAGCACCACCACACCTGGTTACTTTTATTTTATTTTATTTTATTTTTTTGAGACGGAGTCTTGCTCTGCCACCCAGGCTGGAGTGCAGTGGCCGGATCTCAGCTCACTACAAGCTCCGCCTCCCGGGTTTACCCCATTCTCCTGCCTCAGCCTCCCAAGTAGCTGGGACTACAGGCGCCTGCCTTGTCGCCCGGCTAGTTTTTTGTATTTTTAAGTAGAGACAGGGTTTCACCGTATTAGCCAGGATGGTCTTGATCTCCTGACCTCATGATCCGCCCGTCTCGGCTTCCCAAAGTGCTGGGATTACAGGTTTGAGCCACCGCGCCCGGCCCTACTTTTTTTAGACATAGAGTTTCACCATGTTGGCCAGGCTGGTCTCAAACTCCTGACCTCAGTTGATCTGCCTGCCTTGGCTTCCCAAAGTGCTGGGATTATAGGCATGAGCCACTGTGCCCAGTGTGATCCATCATTTCTAAATTCCATTGATAACTTTTCATTTTCAGTAACTGATTGCAGCACATTTGTATTTCCATGCCTTGAATGCCCCTGTGACCACCCAGGAATCAAAGTTTCATCAACTCGGCCAGGCATGGTGGCTCACACCTGTAATCCCAGGAGGCAATACACTATTCCAGGAGAGGACACCCTAAAATCAATCAACGTAGGCTGGGCGTGGTGGCTCACACCTGTAATCCCAGCAGGAGGCCGAGGCATGCATATTACTTGAGGTCAAGTGTTCAAGACAGACCAGCCTGCCCAACATGGTGGGCATGCCTGTAAGCCCAGTACTTTGGAGGCTGAGGCAGGAAAATCACTCGAACCTGGGAGGCAGAGGTTGCAGTGAGCCAAGATAGTGCCACTGTACTCCAGCCTGGGCAACAGAGCAAAGTTCTGTCTGAAATAAATAAATAAATACAATTTTATTGTATTTTATTATTATTATTATTATATTATTATTATTTTTTTGAGACGGAGTCTCGCTCTGCCACCCAGGCTGGAGTGCAGTGGCCGGGTCTCAGCTCACTGCAAGCTCCGCCTCCTGGGTTTACGCCATTCTCCTGCCTCAGCCTCCCAAGCAGCTGGGACTACAGGCGCCCGCCATGTCGCCCGGCTAGTTTTTTGTATTTTTTAGTAGAGACGGGGTTTCACCATGTTAGCCAGGATGGTCTCGATCTCCTGACCTCGTGATCCGCCCGTCTCGGCCTCCCAAAGTGCTGGGATTACAGGCTTGAGCCACCGCGCCCGGCCGTTTTATTATTATTATTTTTTGAGACAGAGTCTCACTCTGTCGCCCAGGCTGGAGTGCAGTGGCGTGATCTCAGCTTACTGCAACCTTCACCTCCCGGGTTCAAATGAGTTTCCTGCCTCAGCCTCCCAAGTAGCTGGGATTATAGGTGTGTGCCACCATGCCCGGCTAATTTTTGTATTTTTAGTAGAGACAGGGTTTCACCATGTTGGCCAGGCTGGTCTCGAACTCCTGACATCAAGTGATCCACCCACCTTGGCCTCCCAAAGTGCTAGTATTACAGGCATGAGCCACTTCCCCTGGCCATTTTCATTTTTTTAATTTTTTCAAGACATAGTCTCGCTCTGTCACCCAGGCTAGAGTGCAGTGTCATTATCTCGGCTCACTGTAACCTCTGCCTCCCGGTTTCAAGTTATTCTCTTGCCTCAGCATCCCAAGTAGCTGGGATTATAGGCATGTACCACCATGCCTGTCTAATTTTGCATTTTTAGTAGAGGTGGGGTTTCTCCATGTTAGTCAGGCTGGTCGTGAACTCCTGACCTCAGGTGATCTGCCCGCATCGGCCTCCCAAAGTGCTGGGATTACTGGCATGAGCTACCACGTCCGGCAGATATATATATATATATATTTAGATAGAATCTCCCTCTGTCACCCAGGCTGGAATACAGTGGTGCGATCTGGGCTCACTGCAACCTGTGCCTCCTGGGTTCAAGCAATTCTCCTGCCTCAGCCTGCCAAGTAGTGGGGATTACAGGTGCCCACCACCACGTCCCGCTAATCTTTTGTATTTTCAGTAGAGACGGGGTTTCACCATCTTGGCCAGGCTGGTCTTGAACTCCTGACCTCATGATCCACCCGCCTTGGCCTCCCAAAGTGCTGGGATTACAAGCATGAGCCACCACGCCTGGCTGATATGTTTTTAAAAATTAAAAGATGCCATTCTTTATATTCCTGCACACTTCATGGCTAAATGAGAACTAATCACTAACTACTGTTAGCCAAGTGATTAAAAGATAAAAAACAGAAGCTCTATGTTGTCTTTATGGTCCAAAAACTTAATGCCTAAGAAGGTGAAAGATCAGCAAATAAACATTAAAGCAAAATTCACTATACCTAAGACACCTCACGAAGAGGCTTGAAAAGTTGCCAATAAGAACTTGGAGATGTGCCAACCTAATTTAAGGCTTTTCAACTTATCCTTTTTGGGTCACAGGATCACCAAAAATATAAACAAATATAATAATAGGAGATTAAGTAAAAAGGAAATTATAAGTTCACGTGTCAGGCTCTCCTTTTTACATCTCTTCCTTTCCCCTAGAAAATTCTGCTTTCTTTGTTCTTTTCCCAAAAGGAGGTGTGTGTTACTTTCAACATTATATTGTAGTAACTTTACAATATTTTAGTTTTTAAAATTCATTTTCTTGATTTTTCAGATTCCATTTCCATTTCAGTTTGTACCTGAAGGGGAGAAGCATGGATTCAATTTGCCTGGGTTTTCTGAATTTCATAATATAAATTCAAAGCTCAGAAGTGGTAGGAATGCAGGCTTTGATTAGTGAATTTCAAGCACCCATTTCTCAGGGTGAAGGACAAGGTTAATTTTACTCTAAATAATTCTACCATTCAGAAAACCTGGTGTGTCTACAGGAAAAAAAAACAGGCTGTGACTACAAACCTGAAAGTAAAGGCAAACAACTGCCAGACAGAGGCAGGAAAATGGGGGAGGACCCTTGGTAAATATCGCATGCCTCCTGGGGCCCCCATGGGCTTTGACTCAAGGGGGAGATGAAGGGTATTTGTTAAAGAAAGAAGTCACTGGGACAGACAAAAGCTTCTGGCACAGGAAGTTAGTTTGACTAAGGACACCGAAATGTAGGGAATTTGAATGTAGGAATTCCTGGGTGTGAGGTTGAAGTGAAACTTGTTTGAAAAGAAGCTGGGGGTAGTGAATCTCTCTTTAAGTATTCCTGGCTTCTGGATAGTTGGTGTAAACTCTGTGGTACTCGAAGAAAATGTCCTTGAGAATTTTAAAAGGTTAAGCACCTGGAAAATTACTGGGCTCAAAGGATCCTCCCACCTTGGCCTGCAAAAGTGCTGGGATTGCAGGTGTGAGCCCCTGCCCCAGGCCAGCAATCATACTTAGCCCTCAAGCTATGTAAGCCTCTGTAGGTTCCTTCAGTGCCATCCACACAACTGTCACACACAGATCCTGCTCCGTTGCTTGCTGGTCAATTCCTATCTCATTAGGTCAATAAAAATGACTCCTTTTTACTCAGAGTTTCTGCCCCTCTGTTGGGGGAAAAAGACCATGTTTTAAGTATCTGTCATGTCAGTTTTGTTTGTTTGTTTGTTTGTTTTTGAGTTGGAGTCTCCCTCTGTCACCCAGCTCACTGCAACCTCTGCCTCCGGGGTTCAAGCAATTCTCTTGCCTCAGCCTCCTGAGTGGCTGGGATTACAGGCGTGTGCCCACCATGCCCGGCTAAGTTTTGTATTTTTAGTAGAGATGGGGTTTCACCAAGCTGGTCAGGCTGGTCTCACACTCCTGACCTCATGATCCACCTGCCTCAGCCTCCCAAAGTGCTGGGATTACAGGCGTGAGCTACCACACCTGGGCTTTCAGCAACTTTTGAAATAAAAAAATCCCAGCACTGTGGGAGCCCAAGGCAGGCGGATCGCCTGAGGTCGGGAGTTCAAGGCCAGCCTGACCAATATGGTGAAAGCCCGTCTCTACTAAAAATACAAAAATTAGCTGGGGTGTGGTGGTGTGTGCCTGTAATCTCATCTACTCAGGTGGCTGAGGTGGGAGAATCACTTGAATCCAGGAGGCGTATGTTGCAGTGAGCAGAGATGGTGCCACTGCACTCTAGCCTGGGCGAAAGAGGGAGATCGTGTCTCAAAAAAAAAAAAAATTAAGATTAGTGCAGAAGCTGGGTGCGGTGGCTCACGCCTGTAATCTCAGCACTTTGGGAGGACAAGGCGGTGGATCACTTGAGGTCACGAGTTTGAGACCAGCTGGCCAACATGATGAAACCCCATCTCTACTAAAAGTACCAAAGATTAGCCAGGCATGGTGGTGGGCAGCTGTAATCCCAGTTACTCAGTAGGCTGAGGCAGGAGAATTGCTTGAACCCAGGAGGTAGAGGTTGCAGTGAGCTGAGATCGTGCCACTGCACTCCAGCCTGGGAAACAGAGAGAGACTCCATCTCAAAAACAAAAAAACTAAATTAAACAATATAAAAGGTCAATGAAACAAAAATTGGTTTTTTAAGAAGATAAAATTGACAAGTCTCTAAGAAGAAAAAAAGAGAGAAAATCCAAACAAATAAAATCAGAGACAAAAAATTACATTGATACTAGAGAATACAAAACATCATTAGAGACTACTATGAACCAAGAAACTGGAAAGCCTAAAAGAAATAGATAAATTCCTGTACATATACAACCTAGCAAAATCAAACCATAAAGAAACAGAAAACCTGAACACCCTGTTGGTTGGTCATCTAAAAAAAGAAAACGAAGGCCGGGGGCGGTGGCCCATGCCTGTGGTCCCAGCACTTTGGGAGGCCGAGGCGGCCGGATCGCGAGGTCAGAAGATCGAGACCATCCTGGCTAACATGGCGAAACCCCATTTCTACTAAAAAATACAAAAAATTAGCCGGGCATGGTGGCAGGCTCCTGCGGTCCCAGCTACTTGGGAGGCTGAGGCAGGAGAATGGCATGAACCCGGGAGGCGGAGCTTGCAGTGTGCCAAGATTGCGCCACTGCACTCCAGCCTGGGCGACAGAGCGAGACTCCCTCTGAAAAAAAAAAAAAGAGAAAGAATACCTGAACAGATAAATAACGAGTAACAAGATGGAAGCTATGATAAAACGTCTCCCATCAAAGAAAAGTCCAGGACCTGATGGAGTCACTGCTGAATTCTACTAAGCATTTGAAGAAGAATTAAGGCCAAGTCTATTCAAACTATTTATTTCTATTTTTTTTTTTTTTTTTGAGACGGAGTCTTGCTCTGTCGCCCGGGCTGGAGTGCAGTGGCCGGATCTCAGCTCACTGCAAGCTCCGCCTCCCGGGTTGATGCCATTCTCCTGCCTCAGCCTCCCCAGTAGCTGGGACTACAGGCGCCCGCCACCTCGCCCGGCTAGTTTTTTGTATATTTTAGTAGAGACGGGGTTTCACCGTGTTAGCCAGGATGGTCTCAATCTCCTGACCTCGTGATCCGCCCATCTTGGCCTCCCAAAGTGCTGGGATTACAGGCTTGAGCCACCGCACCCGGCAAGAGGGAGATTTTAAATCAATAAGTATAGTTATGATGAACGCCAGAAAGAAGAATGTGTGTGATGGGGAGGTAACCTAAGTTATTGTCTATATTTTAGCGCTTTCATAGGCAATAACTAAAAACTTAGAAGCTTAAAACAACACACACCTTTAAGCCAATTTTGGCAAGCTAGGAGTTGAGCACATTTTAGCAGGTCCTCTGCTTGGGATCTCATGCTAAGCAGCTGGGTTGCATCCTCATCTGAGGCTCAACCAGGGCAGAATCCATTTCCACGTCCACTGAGGTTATTGGCAGAATTCATTTCCTCGGACCCGCTTGGCAAGGGCCCAGCTTTTTGCTTCCTTGCCTACGGGGTCCCTCCAAAGGTCCTTTCTCAGCACAGCATCTCCCTCCGGCAGCGCCTGCAGGAGGAACCTCACTCTCTAGTGTGTGAAGGTGATGCACCGTGACAGTGACATTGCTTTTTCCAGGCTCTGTGGGTTAGAAGCCAGTCACCGGTTTTGCTCGTACCCAAGGTCAGGAAGACTATAAAAGGGCATATGTCATTGGGGAGTCAGTCACTTTAGGGTGTGGCTGCCACTACTGAACTTGGTGAGACTTTAAGGGTTGGTAGGAGCTGGCCAGGTACAGGGGAGAGGGTGTGTCAGGCAGGGGTGAGGACATGGAGGGAGATGCAGAGGCCTGCATCCTGGAATGTCCTTTGACTCCCTGAGGTTTTGTTCTCCTGATCCCTGAGTACATCCCAGAACACAGTGGGGCCCTAGCAGGGGAGACGTAGGGAAGCATGTGTTGTTCATCCGGGGACCTTGTTAGGCAAATCAGATTAGGGGTCAGGCTTTCAGTGGTGGGTGCCAGTGTGGGGGTGATCAGTGTGCAGGTGTGTGTGGGAAGAGTGATGGGGATGGGGTCAGCCCCAGCCACCATGAAGACCTTAACTGTGCATCCACCCATCCCAGCACCCTCCCTGAGAGAGTGCCTTCAGGGTGCAGATCCTGTTTTACACATGGAAGTGAAACAGAGTGGGACACTGCCTTGCCTTAGAGAGGTCACACTTCTTCTTTCTTCTTCTTTCTTCCTCTTCTTTCTTCTTTCTTCTTTCTTCTTCTTCTTCTCTTCTTCTTCCTTCTTCCTTCTTCCTTCTTCCTTCTTCCTTCTCCTTCTCCTTCTCCTTCTTCATTCTTCTTCTTCTTCTTCTTCTTCTTCTTCTTCTTCCTCCTCCTCCTCCTTCTTCTTCTTCTTTTTCCTCCTCCTCCTCCTCCTCCTCCTTCTTCTTCTTCTTCTTCTTCTTTCTTCTTCTTCTTTCTTCTTTTTTTAATTTGCAACAGTCTCTCTCTGTTGCCCAGGCTGGAGTGCAGTGGTGTGACCTTGGCTCACTGCAACCTCTGCCTCCCAGGTTCAAGCAATTTTCCTGCTTCAGTCTCCTGGATAGGGTAGCTGGGATGATACACATTACCATGCCTGGCTAATTGTTGTATTTTAGTTTCACCATATTGGCCGGGCTGGTCCCAGTCTCCTGGCCTCAAGTGATCTGCCCACCTAAGCCTCCCAAAGTGCTGTGATTACAGGCGTAAGCCACCACACCGGGCAAGAGGTCACACTTCATGCCAAGTGGGAGGCAGCCACTCAAGACAGCACCCCAGCTAGTGCTGGGAGTGAGGGGTGCTCAGCATCCTAGGAAGGCAGAGGACTACTGAGAGGTTCGGGGAGGAAGGACTGGAGGAGGATTTGAGATTTTCTCCTGAGCAGCTGGGTGGATGGAGGGGCTGTTTACAGAGAATCAAAAGAATGTGGATGAACAGGTTAGGGCACTAATAAAGCACTCTGTTTTGGCCCGCAGAAAATTTGAGATGCTTCCCTGTGTCCAGCTGGGGCTTTGGGAAAGGTGAGGGCTGGGCATCTGACTGGGATGGATGTCTCTGGCAGGCAGCAGAGCATGTGGATGGTTTGTGAAGCCCGGAAGGGCATGAGATTTCCTGTAGCAGTGCCCACTGCAAATGGAAGGGCATTTGGCCTGAGCCCAGACATATACAAGTTGGGAAGAGAAGGGGGTGGGTCCCCGGTACCCACAGAGGAGCAGCTATGGAGGTACAGGAAAACCAAGGGTGTGGGGGCACATGAAGCAGGAAGCTCAAATAAGATGAGGAAAGAGGTTTTAAAGAAGATCAGGGCTGGGGACAGTGGTTCATGCCTGTAATCCCAACATTTTGGGAGGCTGAGACGAGAGGATAGCTTGAGGCCAGGAGTTTGAGACCAGCCTGGGCAACATAGGGAGACCCCATTTCTATAAACAAATAAATACCATCGGTACTTGGCATTTCAGGCGGGGAACAGCGAACACATGAAAGCTCTGAGGCAGGAAAGGGAAGTGATTAGTGCTCACTCCTAGTTCCTTTATCAGACCTTAAAGAGATGCAGAGACATTTCAGGTACTCCTTGGCCTAGCTCCTTCAGGGAAGGCCTAAGTTCGCTTCTACTTCCCATCTATTAATTTTCTTTTATTTTGGAGACAGAGTCTCACTCTGTCGCCCAGGCTAGAGTGCATGCAGTGGTATGATCTCAGCTCACTGCAACCTCCACCTCCCGGGTTCAAATGATTCTCCTGCCTCAGCCTCCCCAGTAGCTGGGACCACAGGTACGTGCCACCACGATCGGCTAAGTTTTTGTCTTTTTAGTAGAGACAGGGTTTCATCTTGTTGGCCAGGCTGGTTTCGAACTCCTGGCCTCAAGTGATCCACCTGCCTCGGCCCCACAAAGTGCTGGGAATACAGGCGCGAGTCACCGCGCCCGGCCCTACTTCACTCCTAACGCCCACCATACGTGCTTCCAAATGTTTGCTGAAATGACAAGGTGAACGAGTGAATGGGACTACGTGACTTTGGGCAGCAGGCAATCCTATTCCTTGGACCTCAGTTTCCTTTTTTTTTTTTTTTTTTGAGACGGAGTCTTGCTTCTTGCTCTGCCGCCCAGGCTGGAGTGCAGTGGCCGGCTCTCAGCTCACTGCAAGCTCCGCCTCCCGGGTTCACGCCATTCTCCTGTCTCAGCCTCCCGAGTAGCTGGGACTACAGACGCCCGCCTCGTCGCCCGGCTAGTTTTTGTATTTTTTAGTAGAGACGGGGTTTCACCGTATTAGCCAGGATGGTCTCGATCTCCTGACCTCGTGATCCGCCCGTCTGAGCCTCCCAAAGTGCTGGGATTACAGGCTTTTTTTTTTTTTTTTTTTGAGACGGAGTCTCGCTCTGCAGCCCAGGCTGGAGTGCAGTGGCGGGTCTCAGCTCACTGCAAGCTCCGCCTCCTGGGTTTACGCCATTCTCCTGCCTCAGCTCCCAAGCAGCTGGGACTACAGGCGCCCGCCATGTCACCCGGCTAGTTTTTGTATTTTTTAGTAGAGACGGGGTTTCACCATGTTAGCCAGGATGGTCTCGATCTCCTGACCTCGTGATCCGCCCGTCTCGGCCTCCCAAAGTGCTGGGATTACAGGCTTGAGCCACCGCGCCTGGCCGGCGGATTACAGGCTTGAGCCACCGCGCCCGGCCCAGTTTCCCTTTTTGTAAAGCAAGCCTGTATCTCGCTCTCTGCCCTAAAAGCCTGAGTTCTGGGCTTGAGATGAGCGCGTCCTGTAGAGCAGACTCCCGGTGGACTTTGAGCTGGGTCGTCTAGGAGGGCAGAATCCCGTCAGCTCTTGGGTCCGGTTCTCCCGCTGGATCCCGCACGCCCAGTCCCAGCGCCGCCCCGCCCAACTTCCCTTTGTTCCCCCAGGCCCCGCCCTCTCCGCGCAGCTCGCTCCCTATTGGCCGAGGGACGGGCCCTGGGCGCAAGGCTCCGCTGGGGGCGGGGCGGCGGGCGGGGCCGTGTGCGCCTGCGCGGTGTGTGTCCCCGCCGCAGCCCCGCGCCGGCCGCATGTCAGGGATCCCAGCCGGATCCTGAGTCGGGAACACGGGCTGAAGCGGCGGCGGCCGCCCCGCCCCGGGGCTTCATTGTTTTTTTTTTTTTTTTTATTTTTTTTTTTTTTTTTTATTTTTTTATTTTTTGAGGCAGAGTCTCGCTCTGTCGCCCAGACTGGAGTGCAGTGGCGCAATCTCGGCTCACTGCAAGCTCCGCCTCCCGGGTTCACGCCATTCTCCTGCCTCAGCCTCCGGAGTAGCTGGGACTATAGGCGCCCGCCATCTCGCCCGGCTAGTTTTTTTTGTATTTTTTAGTAGAGACGGGGTTTCACCATGTTAGCCAGGATGGTCTCGATCTCCTGACCTCGTGATCCACCCGTCTCGGCCTCCCAAAGGGGCTTCATTGTTGAGGCTGCTGCAGCTCTGTCCGCTGCTCAGCTGCGCTCCAGTAGGCCCAGGCGCCGCGGCTAGGAGCGAGCGCTGGGAGGCGGCGGCCTGAGGTGAGACGGCGCGATAGGCGACCCGGTCTCCGGACCGGGCGGGGGTCTCTGCCCCGGACGTGACGGCTCCGAGCTGGGCTCCGCAGGGCCCGGGGTCGGGATCGGGGGTCCGTGCGCCCGGGCTTTGTCTCGGCCTCGGGTGCCACCGGGGGCTTCGCGCCTGCTGCGACACTGCGTGGGCCCGCCCGGGCATCCCGGTTGCCCTGCGGGTCGGGGCCGGTCCCCACTGCATCCCGGCTCCCCGCGTCTGCCGCGGGGGGGACGGCATGGACCTGGGCGCTGGCTTCTGCCCGGTCCGCCCGCGGCGTGGCTGGTCCCCGTGTGCGGCAGAGGGGGTCCTGCGAGGACCCACTCATGGGGCGGGATTCCGGTCACCGCAAGTAGGAGACTTCGCCTCCCTCCCCGCCCTCCCTCGCTGCCAGACTGCTCGGCCAGACTCACCGGGGGGACTGTGCGGACCCTCGGACGAGGGGTCCGTGACTCTGGGTGGGGACTCTTTCCCGGCCCGCATGACGGCTTCCTGAGTGTTTTGTCACCTGTAGGGCGCTGCGTGGACCCGCGCGGGTGGGTCCTGGCCGCTCTGCTAGTGGGGCTGTGCGCCGCCCCGTGGCTCGTCTGGGTGGACCCCGCCTGGGACGCGGGTGTAGTGGGGGATCTGTGCGCGAGGGGCGCGGTTGGTGGGGGCGCACTGTCCCCTCCCCGTGATTTATCCTCTCACTTGCCGGGCGGGAGGAAGCGAGAGGCGCGGGCCGGGAGCTGTCGCGCAGCGGCCGCAGGGACCTCTGCCCTGTCCAGCGGGTCCCGGGGGGGCGAGGGGCTGTCACCGCGCGTCCCACCGCGGAGCTTCCTGCTCTGGCCCCGGGCTGGACTCTGATTGGAGGAAGCAGGGCCCTTTTGCCCGGCGCTTCTTGATTTCTTCCGTTAGTAATGGGAAGAAAAAAAAATCTGGAAAGCCAGATTAAACTTTGTAGCTCTCAGCGCCTGGAGAGTAGAAGAAACTCCCAAAAATTTGGCAGGCCGGAAAATGCGTTTCAAGCAGGAGCATCCACACCCAGGGAATGAGGCCAAGGCAGTTACAGTTAGAGGTCAGATTTATGAGGGGAGAGCGAGGGTGTGGTCCGTGGGTGGGGAGACTCCGACCTCAGCTTGATGGGAAGACCTGATGCTGCCACTCAGACGCTGTATTGCTCAGCCACCAAAGAAAGTGGAATCAGTCCTTAGTGAATGCTTTCATCAAACCTTTGAAAAACCTGTAATGTCCCAGGAAGCAAAATCGAACTGGTCAGTTTTCCCCTTTTAAGAGTGTTAAACGTCCTGGAGACAAACAGCAGAAGGTTCAAGGAGTCCAAATACTCAACCTGAAGTTCTTTCTGAACAAGAGATGGTGTATAAGTAACAGGCATACAAGAGAAAACTGAACTAATCACCACAGCTGTGGCTCCTAGCCCTGTAGCGTCTCATGCAGGCCCTTTTGCCTTCTCTGCCCTCCGCTGTCCCAGACCCCAACACTATCGCGCACCTCCAGTCATCAGCTCCTGCCCACCCATTGCTATGAACTCTGTTAGGTGGCTCCCTTCTCTCTGAAGTTTTGCTTGTTCTCCTGAAGTCTTGCTCTTTTTTTTTTTTTTTTTTTTTTGAGACGGAGTCTCGCTCTGTCGCCCAGGCTGGAGTGCAGTGGCCGGATCTCAGCTCACTGCAAGCTCCGCCTCCCGGGTTTATGCCATTCTCCTGCCTCAGCCTCCCGAATAGCTGGGACTACAGGCACCCACCACCTCGCCCGGCTAGTTTTTTGTATTTTTTTAGTAGAGACGGGGTTTCACCGTGTTCGCCAGGATGGTCTCGATCTCCTGACCTCGTGATCCGCCCGTCTCGGCCTCCCAAAGTGCTGGGATTACAGGCTTGAGCCACCGCGCCCGGCCTAAGTCCTGCTCTTAAAGAGCTTATGATCTGCAGGGACAGATTGACTTTGGGCAGTACATAGTTAACTGTAGCACAGCTTGAAAAATGCTCTGATAGATAGAGGTGGGCAGGCAGTTTGTACATGCAGGTAAATGGGAGGTCCTTTCTCAATACCATGAATCCAAGTATTCATGCTATTTTAAATCTGCAATTCTTTGACTCTCCAGAGGGCTTTTAGATTAATTTTTTTTCTATTACTTCCTAGTGTTTGTTGCATAGTTCAGAGTGCTTGATTAAAACTTACCAGGTCTGCCGGGCGCGGTGGCTCACGCCTATAATCCCAGGACTTTGGGAGGTCTAGGCAGGCGGATCACTTGAGGTCAGGAGCTCCAGACCAACCTGGCCAACATGGTGAAACCCTTTCTCTACTGAAAATACAAAAATTAGTTGGGCGTGGTGGTGGGCTCCTGTAATCACAGCTACTGAGGAGACTGAGGCAGGAGAATAGCTTGAACCCAGGAGGCGGAGGTTGCAGTGAGTGAAATGGCTCCACTGCACTCCAGCCTGGGCCATAGAGTGAGACTTCCTCTCAGAACAAAAACAGAAACAATGTACTGGGTCTACCTCCAGCTCTGGAATTTTCCTGGAAGGCCTTCTCTTCTGGGCTTCATTTTTCTCACTTTTGAGGATGGTAAACTACATAATTTCCAAGAATCTTTGCCCTACACCTTTAATTCTTTCAAGCAGATATAGCAGAGAAAAATTCTCTTCCCAGAAATGGTGTAAATAATGTGGATTCTAAAGTGGAAGTTTTTTTTCTTCTTTCCCTTTTTTCCTTTTAAACGAGTTTAGTTACATGAGTGTATATTTTATCTCAGAGTTAAGGACAAGTATCTATGATGCAACCTTAAGCAGCTTTTTGGCAATATCTTGCATATTCTTCACAATTGTGTTTTATGTGCAGCATCTTCACTATATCCAGTTGGTTTTTTTTTTCTCATTAATGGAGTTGTTGAGCTCAGAACTTTTCAGGAGCGTTTTGTTGATCTTTTAAGTGTCATGTGAAATATGTTCCAATTTAACATTTTATTTGGTTGAGTAAAATGGGAGTAAATGGAAATTTGAGAGTGCCTTGAGTAGCTGTACTTGGCTTTGTGTAATGGTTTGAAGCATAGTTTAAAATTACCACTTGTGCCCGGGTGTGGTGGCTCACACCTGTAATCCCAACACTTTGGGAGGGCAAGGCAGGGAGATCACGAGGTTAGAAGATGGAGACCATCTTCGATAACATGGTGAGACCCTGTCTCCACTAAAAATACAAAAAATTAGCCGAGTGTGGTGGCACACGCCTGTAGTCCCAGCTACTCCGGAGGCTGAGGCAGGAGAATCACTTGAACCTGGGAGGTAGAAGTTGCAGTGAGCCGAGATTGCACCACTGCACTCCAGCCTGGGTGACAGAGTGAGACTCCATCTCAAAAAAAAAAAACCACTTGTAAAAAATTGCATCACATGTTGAATGACCTATAAAGGAGCTACAATTCTAAGGAATATAGTAATTAATTCTTTAAAATAGTAAGGCCGGGTGCTTGGTTTACACCTGTAATGCCAGCACTTTGGGAGGCTGAGGTGCAAGAATCACTTGAGCCCAAGATTAGAGGCTGCAGTGAGCTATAATCATGCTACTGCACTCCAGTCTGTGTGACAGAGTGAAACCCTTTCTCTAAAGGGTTTTATTTTATTTATTTTTGAGACAGAGTTTTGCTCTGTCGCCCAGGCTGGAGTGCAGTGGCGGGATCTCGGCTCACTGCAAGCTCCTCTTCCTGGGTTCACACCATTCTTCTGCCTCAGCCTCCCAAGCAGCTGGGACTACAGGCGCCTGCCACCACGCCCGGCTAATTTTTTGTATTTTTAGTAGAAACAGGATTTCACTGTGCTAGCCAGGATGGTCTCCATCTCCCGACTTTGTGATCCACCTGCTTTGGCCTTCAAGAGTGCTGGGATTACAGGCATGAGCCAGTGCGTCTGGCCGACAGAGGATATATTTTTGAGCTTTACATTTCAGAGTTCTTTTCTCTAGCCCTGGCCAGGGTCCCAAACAGGGAACTTAATTCACTCTTTCACTGAAGTATACTCTTGCTTTGATGCCATTGGTATGTTGTCCTAGAGATTTGCTGTGGCTGCCAGGAGTGTTTCATAGTTAAGAACTGATGCAACCTCTCTTTTGTCAGTTTATGAGTCTATACACCATCTTGTTTCCTTTAGTATTATCTCCCTGGAACTGCAAGGTCAGAGATGAAGTTTTCTTAGATTCTAAGTCTCAGTCTTTGCTATCTACCTTCCTCTGTCTCCCATGTCACCTGCTGTTTTTTTTTTTTCCCCACTGTTTTTCTTTTTAATGTTTTTATGGGATAGGTGTCTTATTGCAGGCTACCTCAAAACATTTTTGGATATTGACAGGATATAAGTATGAATAATATGTAAAAGATAACTTACTCTAGTTCTTTTGAGCAGAGGATTTGGTTTCGATATGTGGCCCTATTAAAGCTTTCGTTAAGTCCAAGTACTTTCTGAACTTCAGTTCCCTTACCTGTAAAATGGAGTTAGTTGTTAGTAATACCTGTTCTGCCTAACTCAGGAGATTGAGGATCAAATGAAATCATACATGTAATGGAATTTTGTAAATTTTAAATGAAATATTGTATTACCTAAGATTAAATAAACAAAAAACAGAACAACAACAAAAAAAAACCCCCGTATTAAGAATGGAATGAATCTGGGTTTTCCTTTGAAATCCCAAATGTTTAATGTACAGAGAAGTTTTTTTTTTTTTTTTTTTTGAGACGGAGTCTTGCTCTGCCACCCAGGCTGGAGTGCAGTGGCCGGATCTCAGCTCACTGCAAGCTCCGCCTCCTGGGTTTACGCCATTCTCCTGCCTCAGCCTCCCGAGTAGCTGGGACTACAGGCGCCCGCCTCGTCGCCCGGCTAGTTTTTTGTATTTTTAAGTAGAGACAGGGTTTCACCGTATTAGCCAGGATGGTCTCGATCTCCTGACCTCGTGATCCGCCCGTCTCGGCCTCCCAAAGTGCTGGGATTACAGGCTTGAGCCACCGCGCCCGGCCTAATGTACAGAGAAGTTTTAATGTGTCTGTTGGGGAGCTTCATTAGGATTGTTTTCTATCTTTAATTTGCCAGTATTGTTTTATATTTTAGCATTTTTGGGGACTATCAAAATTTGTGTTTCAGTTATCATTAATATTTTACAAAGTTATTGAATGTGCATGATTTAGTCTTTAACAATCTCTTCAATTATTTACATTCCCATGTAAAAAATGCAGTAATGAACGTCCATGTAAACATTCCCGTGCTTTAATGAAGCATAATTTCTTGACATTGCAGTTTCTAAGTGCCCTGTCTTGAGGTTGGGAAAGCTAAAGGGCAGTCAGAGGTCAAGGTCAGCAAAGCGTCACCTTTGACATTTGAAATCCAGCAGCAGGTATCACAGTGAACCCCATTCCAGCATCCAGGAAGTTTCTCTGCCCTGCCTCTCCTCCAGCCACCTCAGAATCTGTGTCTGCAGTGTTGGTCCTGCTTTCCTGTCTCTCCTCTGCCTTTTCTTTCTCTTCACCAACTTCTACCAAGTGCCTCTGATGTCCCAGACAGTGGCAGTGGGAGTACAAAGGCTAATAAACCTGGCCCTGGTCCTCAAAGAATTGATGTTTTCTGTGCAGATATTAAGTTATACTATCATACATAGTGTTGACAAACATTGATACAGATTTCCTGTGAAGTGCAGAAGCACCATTCTAGAAGCAGAGATGCAGAGGCAGCCTGGTGACTCACACATGGAGAGCTGGAGTTCTTGGTCTGGTGGGATAAACTGACCTGGACATCATTTCAGTGCAGCGGAGTGAGTGCTGGGATGGGCTCCCTCGGGGCATCTGGGGCTGGGTTTGTCTGGTGTTTCGTCTCCTGCCTGGTCCTTAGAGTTTATCAGTAAGATAAGCATTGGGAGGTTTCTTTCTTTCTTTTTTTTTTTTTGAGACGGAGTCGCCTGTAATCCCAGACTTTGGGAGGCCAAGGAGGGCAGATCACAAGGTCAGGAGATTGAGACCATCCTGGCTATAGTGAAACCCTGCCTCTACTAAAAATACAACAAATTAGCCAGGCATGGTGGCAGGTGTCTGTAGTCCCAGCTACTCGGGAGGCTGAGGGAGGAGAATGGCCTGAACCCGGGAGGCAGAGCTTGCAGTGAGTTGAGATCATGCCGTTGCACTCCAGCCTGGAAGACAAAGCAAGACTTTGTCTCAAAAAAGAAAAGAAAGAAAAAGAAAAAAAAAAGAAACCAGAATCTATAATCCTAAGGTTTTTTTTTTTTTTTTTGAGACGGAGTCTGGCTCTGTTGCCCAGGCTGGAGTGCGGTGGCCGGATCTCAGCTCACTGCAAGCTCCGCCTCCCGGGTTTACGCCATTCTCCTGCCTCCGCCTCCCAAGTAGCTGGGACTACAGGCGCCCGCCTCATCGCCCGGCTAGTTTTTTTTGTATTCTTTAGTAGAGACGGGGTTTCACCGTGTTAGCCAGGGTGGTCTCGATCTCCTGACCTTGTGATTCGCCCGTCTCAGCCTCCCAAAGTGCTAGGATTACAGGCTTGAGCCACCGCGCCCGGCCAATCCTAAGGTTTTTAACCTGGCTTTCAGAAATTTATGAAGTCCCCAAAATCCTGTGCAACAATTTTGTGTATATGCATCCATGTGTATTTATGGGGAGACGATTTATAGCTCTCCATACATTTTCAAAGTGGTTAGATTCCAAAAAATTTTAGATACACCACTTGGGCCTGGTGTGGTGGCTCACACCTGTAATCCCAGCACTTAGGGAGGCTGAGGCAGTAGGATCCACTGAGGTCAGGAGTTTAAGACCAGCAACATAGCGAGACCTCCACCTCTACCAAAAAAAAAAAAAAAAAATGCCGCGCGTGATGGTGCACACCTGTGGTTCTAGCTGCTTGGGAGGTTGATCACCTGATCCCAATAATTTGAAGCTGTAGTAAGTTAGAATTGCACCACGGCACTCCAGCCGGGGCAACAGAGCAAGATTCTCAAACAAAAACAAAAAACCATATCGCTTAATATACTATTGTTGTTGGTCAAGTATCAGATTTTGTTTAAAAATTAAATTTTTTTTTTTTTTGAGATGGAGTCTCGCTCTGTCGCCCAGGCTGGAGTGCAGTGGCGTGGTCTCAGCTCACTGCAAGCTCCGCCTCTCAGGTTCACGCCATTCACCTGCCTCAGCCTTCTGAGTAGCTGGGACTACAGGCGCCCGCCACCACGCCCGGCTAATATTTGGTATTTTTAGTAGAGACGGGGTTTCACCGTGTTAGGATGGTCTCCATCTCCTGACCTCGTGATCCGCCCACCTTGGCTTCCCAAAGTGCTGGGATTACAGGTAAATACTCATTTTTAGCAAAGGTGTACAGGCATACAGCTCTAAGAGTCAAAAAGTAACAAGGCTTAGAACAAAACCCAGCAATCCTCTACCTTGCCCTTCTCCACCCTGGTCCCTGCTCCATGGAGGTTACTGTGTTTATGTTTTAGCTTGTTCTTCTAGATTGTGTGAAAGACAGGGAGATGTCCTACTGTGGAAGACAAGGATTCAGGTTGCTTACCCTCCCCCATGCTCCTGTTGCCCACGTTTTTCTCCCCCATCCTCTCAGTATAATTATTGTGGTAGTGAGGCCAGGCATGGTGGCTCATGACTTATCTCAGATTTTTGGGAGGCTAAGGCGCGCAGATCACTTGAGGCCAGGTGTTGAAGGCCAGCCTGGCCAACACAGTAAAACCCCGTCTCTACTAAAAAATATATAAATTAGTTAGTTGTAGTGTTGCACACCTGTAGTCCCAGCTACTCAGGAGGGTGAGGCACAAGAATTGCTTGAACCTGGGAGGTGGAGGTTGCAGTGAGCTGAGATCGCACCACTGCACTCCAACCTGGGCAACAGTGGTAGACTCGCTCAAGAAAAAATTATCATGATAGTGGGATACATAGTACAATAGTGTATCTATTTAGTATTCTTCCTGGTTTTTGGCCCAGAGCTTCTAAAACCCTTGTAATATCCTGAGCGATAGGAACATCATTGGTTGTAATATTTGGTCTTAGGTTTCAATACCTGACACAAGAGCTTCTAAGACTTTTGGAACCTCTGGGGTGATAGGAGTGTCTTTTGTATGATAATGAGATGACAGGTGGCTTCGGGCCCCTGGACAGGTTCAGGATCAGGGCTGGTTGCCAGAAAGATGAGTCATGAGTAAAGAGTTGGACGTATCAGCCCCACCCCTACCTCTGGGAGGGGAGACGAGACAGGCTGGAGATTGAGCTAGTCACGGGTGGCCAATGACTTAATCATGTCTATGTTATGAAAACTCCATAAACCCCTCTAAATACTGGGTTTGGAGAGCTTCTGCTTTAGTGAACTTAGTTGGTGCTGGGGAGGTGGCACTTCCAGGGACGGCATGGGAGCCCCGAGCTCTCTGCCCCATGGTGTGCCCTGTGCATCTCTTGCATTTGGCTGTTCCTGTGTTCTCTTCTTTGTAATAAACCAGTAAGAGTAAGTAAGTGTGAAGCACTTTGCGTCTGTCACCTCTCTTACTTTTTCAGCAACACTGTGTGGCAGATAATGTCCTCATTTTGCCGGTGACAAAATGAGATTGATGCATTGAGTAACTTGCTCAAGGTCACATAATAAGTGGAATTGAAGCTCTGACTCTGAAGCCTGTGCTTTTAACCAGCATGCTGCATACACGGCCTCTTTATTTGTTAGGAGTTTTGGTGTCTCTAGGGCCTGACACCAAGTTGATCGTTGTGGCCTAGAGCTGTTATAAGGGAGCTTTTAGTGGCCCTGCTGAGAACAGAGCCAGCACCTCCAGATTGGCGGGGCAGGGGCTGTTCCTGCTGGGAGCTGCAGGCCACTCTCTGTGGCCCTTAGCTGATCTTGCTCATCCACTCCCTCCCTCATTCCGTAGTTCCTGAGTGCCGCCTCTGTGTGGAGAAGGAGGCAGCCTTCCAGCCCAGGTGGGGCCTGCAGGTACACACAGGGAGAGGCAGGTGTGCACTGAACTGGCTGTAGGCTGGGTCAGTGTGGCTCCACAGGTGGCGATAGAATGCTCTGGGACTGCAGAGGGAACACGTGCTTGTGAAAGGGAGGAAGGAGGCGGGCACCGCAGAGGAGGTGTACTTGAGTTAGACTTTGAGGGAGGAGTTGGATTTCCACAGTGGAACCAAGCAGCTTAGGCTTTCTCAGCAGCTGAAGATTACAGCCAGCCAGCCTCAAACGCTCAGCTTTTCCTGCATGCTGATTTTTAGGACAGTGCAGTAAGTTTTCAACAGAGATAAAGCAGTCATCTCCGTCTCATTCATGTTCTGCAAATCCTGTGTGTAGTTTTCGATCCTTAGCAGATGGGGGCAGCCTGGGCCATAAGAGAAGAGCTTGTGTGTCCACTTGTTTGGCCATCAGTCAGGTGTGGCACAGGGCAGTGATCACTGCCTGCCCCTGAGGAACTCAGTTGTACTTTTATGTGGAGAGGACAAAGAAAGCTGTTGTACAGGGGGCAGGAGACATTTCACCTGCAAAGCAAGGCACAGAATGCATAGTCTGTGCCCTCCATGAGAAACCTAGCAGAACTGTGTGCTGATTCCCACCCCTGCCTCCCCTCCTGAGAGCGAACCGTCCATTGTACCACGGTGGAAGGCATTTCTGAAGCCTCTGCAATCGGAGTGGTTAGTTGCCCACTGAGCCTTAGGGGTAGCAACCAGGTGGTGTGGCTGAAACACAGGCCTTGGCCAGACCTGGTTGGGCATGTTGGTTCTGCCACTGATTGTGAATTACAAAACCTTGGAGAAGTCATTGTCTTTCTCTGTGCCTCTCATTTAAGATGGGGAATACTGTGGCCATTGCAGAAAAGCCAGATAGGTGGAGCGAGTATGAAGTGCTTTGTATGTGTGTGTCATACGGTGAATGAAATGGCACTGATTGACATTATTGATAGTAATAACAGGTTTCATTCAGGAATAAAACTGGTAAAGTAGGCCAGGTGCGGTGACTCACGCCTGAAATCCCAGCACTTTGGGAGACCGAGGCGGGCAGATCACGAGGTCAGGAGTTCGAGACCAGCCTGGCCAATATGGTGAAACCCCCATCTTTACTAAAAATACAAAAATTAGCTGGGTAAGGTGGCACACCTGTAGTCCCAGCTACTTGGGAGGCTGAAGCAGGAGAATCATTTGAACCTGGGAGGCAGAGGTTGCAGTGAGCCAAGATGGCGTCACTGCACTGCAGCCTGGGCGACAGAGTGAAACTCCGTCTCAAAAAAAACCTGGTAAAGTATTTTGCCCAGCCTGGGTACGTGTGGTAGAGCTGAATGAAAGCTTAGAAAAAGATGACTTGAGAACTAGCCCAGCAGAGGAATCAGGCGGGATGTGTTGTTACTGAGTAAGTGAAATTTGCACCTGCTTTCTCCCAGGCCTCGCTGAGTTGTGTACAACAGAGAGCTCAGGTGTTGGGGTCAATTGCTATTATGTGAGGAACATTGGGCTTTGAAAAAGCAGAACTGGATCCACGTTCTTGCCTGGTAACTCTAACTATCAGCTAGTTTGTAAAGGGGAATATAGTTCACTGAAAAATTCTTATGACAGTGGGGAAAGGATTGGGGGGGTCTGCATTGGTTTGTGTTATATAGGTCATATGAAAGAGCATTTAGGCTGGAGGGAGACTTTTCATCTCTATAACTTTACTTTCACAGAACAATTCCATCATGATTTGAAGATTTTTGAGTCAAAACTACATTGCTCTGCTATGTGTTTTGGGGCAAATTTATACATACAATTGGCTTAAATATTTCAGATGATACAAGAATATATGTGTGGGGTAAAAAGCTGAAATTTGCATTCCCCCTTCTCTAAAAGTAACCATTGTGAATAGTTAAGTCTGTATTCCAGCTATTTTGTATATTATAAAAATACTGTCAATATATGAATGTATATAATCATATATGTTACACAAACACATTTTTAGAGATGGAATATTGCTGTGTTGCCCATGCTAGTTTCAAACTCCTGAGTTCAAGTGACCCTCTGGCCTCAGCCTCCCAAAGTTTTGGAATTACAGGCGTGAGCCACCGCGCCTGGCCTGCATGAGTATATTTACTAATTGCTAAGTTACTCTGTTCAATACGTGTCTGTTGAACTCCTCCATGTGCCAAGCATTGTTCTGAATACCTTGTATGCACTAATTGACTTAATTTTTAGAGCAGCTCTATTATTGTGGCCCTTTTACAGTGAGGAAACTGAACCACAGAGAGGCTGGGGACGTTGTCTAACATCACACAGCGAGTGCTGTTGGAATTGAGGTTTGAACCCAGACAGCTGGCTTCAGATCTCTTAGCTGTTATCATAGATGGCACACCAAAACCTGAGGGCCGCCTCCGAGAGCTGTGTATGTGAGGTTTTTTTTTTTTTTTTGAGCCGGAGTCTTGCTTTTGTGCCCCAGGCTGGAGTGCAGTGGCAGGATCTCGGCTCACTGCAAGCTCCGCCCCCCGGGTTCACGCCATTCTCCTGCCTCAGCCTCCTGTGTAGCTGGGACTACAGGTGCCCGCCACCACACCCGGCTAGTTTTTTGTATCTTTTAGTAGAGACAGGGTTTCACAGTGTTAGCCAGGATGGTCTCGATCTCCTGACCTTGTGAACCGCCCGCCTCGGCCTCCCAAAGTGCTGGGATTACAGGCTTGAGTCACCACACCCAGCCAAGTTTCTTTTTTTTTTTTTTGAGACGGAGTCTCGCTCTGCCGCCCAGGCTGGAGTGCAGTGGCCGGATCTCGGCTCACTGCAAGCTCCGCCTCCCGGGTTCACGCCATTCTCCTGCCTCAGCCTCCCGAGTAGCTGGGACTACAGGCGCCCGCCACGTCGCCCGGCTAGTTTTTTGTATTTTTAGTAGAGACGGGGTTTCACCATGTTAGCCAGGATGGTCTCGATCTCCTGACCTCGTGATCCGCCCGTCTCGGCCTCCCAAAGTGCTGGGATTACAGGCTTGAGCCACCGCGCCCGGCCCCAAGTTTCTTTCCTCTTTAAGAACACAAGTTGGGCCGGGCGCGGTGGCTCAAGCCTGTAATCCCAGCACTTTGGGAGGCCGAGACGGGCGGATCACGAGGTCAGGAGATCGAGACCATCCTGGCTAACGCGGTGAAACCCCGTCTCTACTAAAAATACAAAAACTAGCCGGGCGAGGTGGCTGGCGCCTGTAGTCCCAGCTACTCGGGAGGCTGAGGCAGGAGAATGGCGTAAACCCGGGAGGCGGAGCTTGCAGTGAGCTGAGATCTGGCCACTGCACTCCAGCCTGGGCGACAGAGCCAGACTCCGTCTCAAAAAAAAAAAAAAAAAAAAAAAACACAAGTCTTGGAATTGTCCCAGACCCTGGTAGGACCTCTTGAGGACCAAAAACAGGGATTCTTCAAGCCTGCCCCAAAGCCAGATCAGACCTCTGATTTAGCTACTTGGAAGGTTGACGTGGAAGAGAGTAATTTTGCCAGAATAAAAAGTCAGGATGGCTGGGCTGACTCGTCCAGATGTGGTGGCTCATGCCTGTAATCCCAGCACTTTGGGAGGCCGAGGCAGGTGGATCACCTGAGGTCGGGAGTTTGAGAGCAGCCTGGCCAACAAGTTGAAACTCCGTCCCTACTAAAAATATAAAAATTAGCTGGGCGTGGTGGTGGGCGCCTGTAATCCCAGGTACTTGGGAAGCCAATGCAGGAGAATTGCTTGAACCCAGGAGGCAGAGGTGGCAGTGAGCTAAGATTGCGCCACTGCACTCCAGCTTGGATGACAGAATGAGACCCTGTTTCAAAAAAAAAAAAGAAGAAGAAGAAGGAAGGGGGAGGGGAAAGGCTGGGCTGACTCATCCTAGGGAAGAGGCCCTACAGCAGCCGTAGGACCTTGGCCACGTGGGTGGAAAAGAAGGAAGGAAGAACTTCACCCATGGCGGTGACCTGGACTGCAGAAACCACACTAAACAGTCCACATTCTGGAGCCTGGCCACCCCATTTGCTTCTCTTCTCCTTGGGTAGAGGGTGTGGGGAACTTTCTACCCTGGAGGCTGAGCAGCGCAGCTTCTAACCAGGGTAGGCGTTTGTCTGTCCCTGAGAATACAGACAGCATTCTCATAACCAGCCCAAATACTCCTGAACAGCTTTTTGTAGGGTGGGGTGGGGCGGGGCAGAGGGTCATTTTGACTCATAGGTACCTTTTCCACTTTCACTGCTGACAACTGTGTTACAGATTCAAGTTTTGTTTCTGATACTGAAGAGGGCTTAAGAGAGTGAGCTATTATGGCACATCTAAGTCTGCTAAAATAGAACCGCAGGGTAGTGTAGGAAAATCTCTTCTAAATTATGGATCATATATGATGAACGTTAGAAGCCATGCATACCTAAGTTGAAAAATCAAAACATGTCTTGTATATGGGTGACCCCGGTAAGTCTGGATACCACTGCACCTTGTGTGAACACAGGATGCTGAGGTGTAGGGATCAACAGGCTTTTTCTGGATGTCTTGGGCTTCTCCCTTGGGGTAAAGTGGGGCGGCAGTAGGAGCGCGCAGCTGTTGTGCCCCTAATATTTGTCAGCTGTTTTACATGTGGGATTCCATTTAATGCAATCTTGGAGGTAAAATTATTTTATTGAAGATGAAGATAGAGGCTTAGAGAAGTTAAGATTATTCAAGGTCACGTCATTTTTTTGTTTTTTTGAGAGTTTTGCTCTTCTTGCCCAGGCTGGAGTGCAATGGTGCTATCTCGGCTCACCACAACCTCTGCTTCCCAGGTTCAAGTGATTCTCCTGCCTCAGCCTCCTGAGTAGCTGGGATGACAGGCATGCGCCACCACGCCAGGCTGATTTTGTATTTTTAGTAGGGACAGGGTTTTTTCATGTTGGTTAGGATGGTCTTGAACTCCCAACCTCAGGTGATCTGCCCAACTCAGCCTCCCAGAGTGCTGGGATTACAGGTGTGAGTCACCACGCCTGGCCAAGGCCATGTAATCTCTTAAGTGGAAAGATGAAGTACTTGATGAACTCAGAAGTTTGACTTCAAAGCCCTTGATCTTTCCATAACACATGGTTCCTTCCCTGGTTGGTGGGGAGTGACTGAAGAACTCAAGGAAGCTGTGTTTTGTGGAAAGAAGACCTGAGGGGTGTATGGTCTTTCCAGGCTTGGAATCTGCCGTGCTGGGCTTCTGAATTGTATAGCTTGGCCATATAGAGAGAAGCCACTCATTTAAGACTTATTCTTTGGGGGAAATAAAGGAAGGCCGCCCACATGAGACAGGCAGAGGCGACTTTCTCAGAGCTGCTTTGGCAAGGGAGTCGGCACTGTCACTTGCGTGTGGCAGAGACGTGCAAGTGAGTGGCGGATGAGGAGTGGGGAAGCTTCAGGATGGAAAAGAACGGCTCCCAGTGGAGGCTGTTGTGGGGGCTGGAGGTGGCTGTGCAGAAGTGGGGTGTCCTATGTGATTGGTTAGGGGGGTATTTGGCTTTCTCTGAATGATCCTACCTGGGAAACAGGTGCCAAAATTCGAGTGGCTGTTAGTTTTAAGTCAAGTCCTGGCCATGTGGGACAGAGTTGTGGTTTAGTTTCTGGGTTGTTGAGAGAGAGCAGTCTGGGTTCCTGTCTGATGTGCTAGCCTGGCTGGCCTCCTGGCTGTTTACTGTAGATAGGGGATTGGTTTCCTGGGTGGGCAGCTACTGGTTGTGGTGTGAGTTCTGTCTTTATACATATGATCAGGCACGGTCTGTTTGTATATTCAGTCCCTCATTTTTCTTGTCAGTAAAAATATCAAATGACAAATTGGATACATTGGGAACTTTTTAGATGTCCGTGATCCCTGGAGGAAGTTTTCAACTTCACATTTAATCAGAATGAATATAAACAATTAGGACGGCTGGGCGCGATGGCTCAAGCCTGTAATCCCAGCACTTTGGGAGGCCGAGACGGGCGGATCATGAGGTCAGGAGATCGAGACCATCCTGGCCAACACGGTGAAACACCGTCTCTACTAAATATACAAAAAATTAGCCGGGCAATGTGGCGGGCGTCTGTAGTCCCAGCTACTCGGGAGGCTGAGGCAGGAGAATGGCGTAAACCCGGGAGGCGGAGCTTGCAGTGAGCCGAGATCGAGCCACTGCACTCCAGCCTGGGCGACAGAGCAAGACTCCGTCTCAATAAAACAAAAAAACAAACAAACAAAAAATTAGGCCATTTATCTTGAAGATTTAAAACAGGAAATCTTCAGCAATACTACCTAGGCACCATTGCCTGTCTGTCCATCATTAGGGAATGTGTTTTTGTCCACTGCCGGCTCATCGTCCACCAGTTTGTGGTTGATCCACTTCTCTATACGTCTTGTCTTGTGTGCATCTCATTGTTTGCTAGTGTTAGCTTTCCCCCTCGTCAGTATAGTTTATTTGTGTAGCCTCTGTTGGTAGGAAGTAATTTGTGGAATTTGTGAATGGAAGGGACCTTGGAGGTCTGCTAGGTCAGCCCAGTGATTTTAGAGATAAATGGAAATACAGGGAAATGTTCCAGCTTTTTTGGTGGCAAAACCAGGAATAGAAAGCAGTGTTCTTTGTGCCACAATGTCATTGGAAGACAACTCAATGTGGGCCTAAAATGCAGAGTAACTAACTTTCATTTATCTCTGCTTCTGACTCTTGTTATCAGACATTTTAAATTGACAAATTGACCTTAATGTGTTAGCAGAAATATGAGAAGTCCTGACTTGTTTACATAGAAGGTACTTCTTCGCCTACTCATTTGGTTGTTTTTTCAACAGGATTGAAAAGACATTGTTATAAACTGAATGTTTATGTCTCCCCCAGATTCTTGTACTGGAGCCCTCACTGCCAGTGTGAAGGTATTAGGGGGTAGGACATTTGGGAGGTGATTAGGGTTAGATGAGGTCATGAGCGTGGGCCCTGGTCTGACAGGATTAGTGTCCTTAGAAGAAGAGAAACCAGGCCAGGTGTGGTGGCTCACACCTGTAATCCCAGCACTTTGGGAGGCCAAGGTGGGCAGATCACGAGGTCAGGAGATTGAGACCATCCTGAAACCCTGTTTCTTCTAAAAATACAAAAATTAGTTGCATGTGGTGGCACGTGCCTGTAATCCCAGCACTCGGGAGGCTGAGGCAGGAGAGTTGCTTGAACCAGGGAGTCAGAGGTTGCAGTGAGCTGAGATTGTGCCACTGCACTGCAGCCTGGTGACAGAGCGAGACTCTGTCTCAAAAAAAAAAAAAGAAGAGGAGAAAGCAGAGAGCTCCCACTGCTCTAGTGTGAGGAAACAAGAAGAAAGGTGGTGGTCTGCAAGCCAGGAAGAGGTCCCTGTCCCAGAACTGAGTTGGCTGACACCTTGACCTTGGACAAATAAACTAATGTTTAAACCACACAGCCTATGGTGTTTTTTATGGTATTTGCCTGTGGTATTATGGGCATCTGATTTGACTGATATAGAGATGGTTCCAGAATACTGTAGCCTGTATTTAAGTTGGTGATGCCATGAAAATAAATGTGGTAGTTCATTCCTTTATATAAAGATAGTGCTGTGAGCCCAGGGCCTTTGCTCATGTCTTAGTTGAGTCTTGTCTTCTTATAATAGCTTCCTAATTTCTCTTTTCCCCCTCTAATTTATATTATATATCTGGATTAAATCATATATGGTATGATTTTATATTTTATGTCTATACAAACTTTTACTGATTTTATTTCATTTTATTTTTGAGACATGCCCTTGCTCTGTTGCTCAGGCTGGAATGCAGGTGTGCCATCACAGCTCACTGTAACCCTAAATTCCTGGGCTCAAGTGATCCACCTGCCTCAGCCTCCTGAGTAGCTGGGATTACAGGTTTGCTATCCTGCCTAGCTAATTTTTAAATTTTTTGTAAGGACAGAGTCTTGCTGTGTTGTCCAGAGTGGTTTCAAACTCCTGGCCTCAGGCAGTCCTCTCACCTCGGCCTCTCAAAACACTGGATTACAGGCATGAGCCACCATACCCGGCCCAGTGATTTTTTGTTGTTAAGATCAAGGACGGGTTCCCTGGCTTGGCATTCAAGGCTCATGATCTGGGCGTGATATGCAAGTTTGGGTTTCAGTGTTTCCATTCCCGCCATCAGCCTTGCACTCCAGCTTGTTGCCTAAGCCCTGTTCTGAAGCCCAGCCTGAGAACTGCACGAGAAACAAAACAGCTGAGAAGAAACTGTTGGCAAGGAACTAGAAATAGGCGCCCTTACACATTGACAGTGAGATAACGGTATATCCTCCTGCCTCAGCCACCTGAGTAGCTGGGATTACAGGTTTGCTATCCTGCCTAGCTAATTTTTAAATTTTTTATAAGGACAGAGTCTTGCTGTGTTGTCCAGAGTGAGACAACATTTTATACCTTCTCAAGAATTTATACCTTCTCATCTCTTCATCGTCTTCACCTATGTTCTTATCTCCATCTGGGACATCATCTCCACACTTCTGCCTCTTTAAATCTTCTCCATCCTTCAAGACTTGAAATACTTCCTTTACATGATCCCCGCTCTGACATCCAAGCTAGAATTAATCTTTCTTCCTTTGAACTCTGATAGTGCTTAATGTTTTTCATCCTTTAATTATGCAGCAGTCCTGTGTGTTAGATGTTATTATTCCCCCAGTTTTTCATAGTTACTTTGAAAATATTTACTGTAGTCATATATTTTGAATATGTAATATGAGTGGCATTCAAAAGGTCCTGGAGAGTGAAAGGAAGTCCTATCCCATCACTGCCCTGTGACCACTGTTGCTAGTTTTTGTTTGTTTGTTTGTTTATTTTTCCAAGACAGAGTCTTGCTGTGTCACCAGGCTGGCGTGATCTCAGCTCACTGCAACCTCCACCTCCCGGGTTCAAGCGATTCTCCTGCCTCAGCCTCCTAAGTAGCTGGGACTACAGGTGTGCACCACCACGCCCAGATTATTTTTGTATTTTTAGTAGAGACGGGGTTTCATCATGTTGGTCAGGATGGTCTGGATATCTTGGCCTTGTGATCCACCTGCCTCAGCCACTCAAAGTGCTGAGATTACACGCGTGAGCCACTGCACCCAGCCTTTATGTCTTCTTTTTAAAAACACAGATGTTGGCATAAGATAAACACTGTTCTCCACCAGTTCCCCACTGATAAGTATTTAGGTTGTTCCCAACCGTTTGGATTAATCAATGCTGAGTTGTATGTAATTCTTGCATATTTGCATGAATATGTTCATAGGATGCATTGCTAGAAATGGAATTGTGGGATCCAGTTGTGCACATTTTAAATGTTGGTGGGTGTTGCTGGATTCCCTTCCATTAGGGCCATACCGTTATCTCACTGTCAATGTGTAAGGGCGCCTATTTCTATTTCCTTGCCAATGGTTTCTTCTCAGCTGTTTTGTTTGACATCACACACACACAAATAGCCCCCTTATTCCAAAAACATGGACATTTTACATTTCTACTTAAAGTGTGCACACACTGACTGAAGTTTTGTGTTGCAGTGATGTGTGCTGCTAGGATTGTGGCTCTGTTTCGAATTTGCTAGCCAGGCTATGGCTTTCCAGTCAGGTATTTTTTGCTTTGTTCATGTTGTTGCCATTGGGCCAGGGTAACCTGTGTGAATTTCCCTCCACTGCCCAGCCAGATTTCCTTTCTGGTGGATGGGCTTAGTGTCTCATCTGGCAGCCCTGTTTCCTGGTGACCTGGGCTGAGTTTCTCATCTGGCAGCCCTGTTTCCTAGTGATCTGGGCTGAGTGTCTCATCTGGCAGCCCTGTTTTCTGGTGACCTGGGCCAAGTGTCTCATCCGGCAGCCCTGTTTCCTGGTGACCTGGGCTGAGTGTCTCATCCAGCAGCCCTGTTTCCTGGTCATCTGGGCTGAGTGCCTCCATGAGAAGTTGCACCCATCTTCTCCAATAGTGCATCTTTTCACAGCAAGCAAAACATTTTCGCCACGTTTCTAGGGGGACAGGCACTAACTCTTTTCTGGGCATCAGGAGACCTGGCTTTGTTCTGGTTCAAGCAGCAGCTGGTGCGTTACCAAAGACAAGTCACATCTGGCCCCTGGTCCTTTGCTTTATAAGTAGAATCACAGTCCGAGTGGGCATCACTGCCCTGGTCTCTATGCAGTGCTGAGTGTTGTGGGGATGATGGCTAAGTGTCAGGGAGCATTTCCACCACTAGGGGATTACAGGCCAGCTAAAGACACAGGAGGAAATCTAACAGCCCCAGGCAGGTACACAGAACCAGAGGAGTTTGGAAGGGTGGTTCCATGCTCCTTGGTGTGATTGATGTGATCACAATAAACATTTTATCTCTAAGTCTTGGGCCATTGGACCAAGAGAAGAGAGAGCTGGTGTTGAGTTGTAGTGAGAGGTGCGTGGTTCGTGTGCCTGCTGAGCCTGGCTTGGACTCAATTCCATTGAGTCCTATTCCATTTTGCCTTCTGTTTCCACCTTTTTCGTGCTCCTCCTGCTTGTTTCTCCAGAACAAATTGGAAAAATTCCTTTCAAAAACTTTACAAAAGCCATAGATGCTTATTGAAAATAGTTCAAATGATATGGAAGACAGAAAGATAGTGAGTGTTTCTCTGTTGTGTGTTTGGATGAATGTGTCTTTGGGGTAGTCACTATTAACACTGGGTGTATTTCCTTCCAGATCTTTTCCAGTGTACCTACAAATGTATATGTACACATGTAAAAAACAAAATAGTGTCCTGGCGCGGTGGCTCAACCTGTAATCCCAGCACTTTGGAGGCCAAGACGGGCGGATCACGAGGTCAGGAGATCGAACCTCCTGGCGAACCTGTGAACCCCCGTCTCTACTAAAATCAAAAACTAGCCGGGCGTGGCGGCGCCTGTAGTCCCATCTACTCGGGAGGCTGGGCAGGAGAGGCGTAAACCCGGGAGGCGGAGCTTGCAGTGAGCTGAGATCCGGCCACTCACCCAGCCTGGCACAGAGCGAGACTCCGCCTCAACAAAAAAAACAAAAAAAAAAACAAAATAGTACCTGATAAACATTGAGTCCCCCTACTCCCACTCTGCAGTCTACATGGACATCCTTTCCTGGTGATACAGTGAGACCTGATGAACTTCTTTTGTTCGCTGGAGTGGCAGGTAATAATAGCTACAGAGAACTCACCTTCAGTGGGCATTTACCATGTGACAGGGTCTGTGTTCCAGGAAGGCTACATGAAGTGGGTCTTAACGGCTTTTTACAACAGTGCTATGGGTGAACACAGTAATTGTTAACATTTTGCAAATGATAGAATTGCAGTAGAGAGAAGCAAAGCTCCTTGCTTAAACTCATGGCACGATTCCCGAGAGAGAGAGAGAACACTTTTAAAACAATTGTTGTTATAGTCAGGTGATTTACGATCATTTCAAGAAATAGTGCATTCAGTGAATACATTTCAGGGTCTGGTATGGGAGCTGTTCCTGAAAATGCACTGGACTAGAGGTAAAGGGAGCAGTCCATTGGCCCTGGGCCCCTAGTGCAAGGAGGGAGGTCCCTGGGAAAGGGGGCATGGAGAGGAGGTCTCAGAACAAACCTTGCAACATCCATTTCTGCTGAGTCTGGTCCGAGGTCTGGTTCTTGACATGTACACTTTTCAGAGATACTTGGTTTTGATTTTTATCATGGCTCACCTGAGCAGCCATGGTTTCAAACTGCCTGGAGATGTGGTCTGGCAGGCCAGTGCTATGCCCGTCCTTCCTGCTCCTGCGGGAGGGGAGTCATCCTGGGACTAGAGGGCTTCGCCTGTAATCAGCTATCTCATAATAAGTGGATTTGATGCTGGTTTCACTAGGTCAGGAAATTTCCCATTTGGAAGGAAAACTGATACTTGTTTTTGGGTTTTGCTGAGGAGCCACAGGGTTTAGAGCAGGGGCTGGAAGTTTGTTGAGACACCCGTGAGTGCACTCAAACATCTTCCATGAAACGTGGAAATAAAGACAGTGTTCCAGAGAGATCCCTGGCTTTGGGATATAAATATTTCTGTAACAGAATGGCACTGGATGTCTGCTGTATTTTTTTCTCTGCTATTTTGGCAAGATTTATTTGGGTGTGTGTCTCCTGTACGGAAGGTATGACATCACTTTTGCCAGCAAGTATTTACAGCCGTTGGTACCTCCTATGTGGGTGACTTGTGTGCTGTGGTTTCTTTGGGGAAATTGTAGGTCTCCTACCCAAAGCACATTGCCCATTTCAAGGTGCTCCTGGTTTCTGAAAACCTGTGGCAGTGCCTTCCATGTGGGTGAAGCCAGCTGAGAAAGTACCCCTCCCCAGGAGGTGGGGACTGGTGATTGCCTGAGTGAGGAGGCCACGGATGAGTCCTAGACTAGAACTTGTGACCGACTGCTTTCCCTTCCCCTCCTCTCCCTCCTATTTTTCCACCACCTCCACTTTTTAAAACTTTCTTATTAAAAATTAAGCAATTATTTTGGTTTCCTTTATTCGCTATTCCTTGCTAGTTGTATGTAGAGTGAGCCTGGGAAAGTGGAAAGGAAAGTTGTACTTGGCTTCAGATGATCCTACCAGCCCGGCATTGAGGGGCTTCCGCTAGGCAGCACTGTGAAGTGGTGTTGTGGAGGTTCTCCTTTCAGTCCTCAGCATTAACCAGCAGAGGCAGGTGGTACTTATTCTTGGTTAATGTTGAGGAAGTTGAGCTCAAAGTGGCTAAGGGAACTTCCCAAAGTCACATTGGAAGTAGCAGAGTAGAACCAAACACAGATTGTCTCAGAATCAGGCAGGTTGTGTGATTCCAAAATTGGCTCTTAATTTTTGGAGGTCAAAAAGCTGAACAGACACAGATATTTCTTTCTTCTTCTTCTTTTTTTTTTTTTGAGCTAGAGTTTTGCTATGCTGCCTAGGCTGGTCTAGGCTCAAGCTGTCCTCCTGCCTTAGCGTTCTGAGTGCTGGGCTTACAAGTTTATGTGACCACACCCAACCGAACAGACATTTCTTGAAAGAAGACATACAAATGGCCAAAAAATATGTGAAAAAAATGCTCAGTATCACTTATAATCAGAGAAATGCAAATCAAAACTGCAGTGAGGTATGATCTCACCTGTTAGGATGAGTATTATCAAAAAGACAAAAAATAACAAGTGCTGGCGAGGATATGGAGACAAGGGAGCTCTTACACACTGTAGGGGGTGTACACTAGGGCAGCTGGCTGGGCGCGGGATGCACGCTGACATCCCAGTACTTTGGGAGGCCGAGTCGCGCAGATCACCTGATGTCAGGAGTTTGAAACCAGCCTGGCCAACATGGTGAAACCCCGTCTCTACTAAAAACATAAAAATTATCTGGGTGCAGTGGATCACACCTGTAATCCCAGCACTGTTGGGTGGCTGAGGTGGGCGGATCACTTGAGGCCAGGAGTTCAAGACCAACCTGACCAATGTGGTGAAACCCCATCTCTACTAAAAAATAGAAAAATTTTCTGGGTGCATTGGCGGGCGCCCGTAATCCCAGCTACTCGGGAGGCCAAGGCATGAGAACCACTGGAACCCGTGAGGTGGATGCTACAGTGAGCAAGCCGAGATTGCACCACTGTATTCCAGCCTGAGCAACAGTGAGACTCTCTCAAAGACAAAAGATAAAAAGAGTAAGAGTAAGCTAGGGCACCCACTATGACAAACAGTATGGAGGTTCCTCAGAAAACTACAAATGAAATTACAGTGTGATCCAGCAATCCCACTACAGTGTAGATACCCAAAGAAAAGGAAATCAGTGTCGGAAGGACATCTGCACCTCTGTGTTTCCTGCAGCACTGTTCACCATAGCCAAGACATGGAACCAGCCTTGGTGTCCAACAGCAGATGATGGATAGGGGAAATGTGGTCTTGATACACAGTGGATTACTATTCAGCCATAACACAGGATGAAGTCCTGTTATTCTCAACAACATGGATGGAATTGGAAGATATTATGAAATAAGCCAGGCACAGAAAGTTACACAGCACATGTTCTCTTATGTGGAAGATAAAAAAGAGTGTGAGAAGGGTGGGGGAAGAGGGAGATAGGGAGAAATTTGTTAAAGGATACAAAATTATAGCTGGATAGGAATAAGTTCTAGTGTTCTATAACATAGGATGACTATAGTTAACAAGAATATATAGTTTCAGGCTGGACGTGGTGGCTTATGCCTATAATCCTAGCACTTTGGGAGGCTGAGGTGGGTGGATCACCTGAGGTCAGGAGTTTGACACCAGCCTGGCCAACGTGGTGAAACCCCGTCTCTACTAAAAATACAAAAATTAGCCGGGCATGGTGGTGGGTGCCTGTAACCCCAGCTACCAGGGAGGCCGAGGCAGGAGAATAGCTTGAACCTGGGAAGCAGATGTTGCAGTGAGCCGAGATCACACCACTGCCCTCCAGCCTGGGTAACAGAGCGACACTTTGTCTCAAAAAAAAAAAAAAAAGGCCGGGCGCGGTGGCTCAAGCCTGTAATCCCAGCACTTTGGGAGGCCAAGACGGGTGGATCACGAGGTCAGGAGATCGAGACCATCCTGGCTAATACGGTGAAACCCCGTCTCTACTAAAAATACAAAAAACTAGCCGGGCGAGGTGGCGGGCGCCTGTAGTCCCAGCTACTCGGGAGGCTGAGGCAGGAGAATGGCGTGAACCCGGAGGCGGAGCTTGCAGTGAGCTGAGATCCGGCCACTGTACTCCAGCCTGGGCGACAGAGTGAGACTCCGTCTCAAAAAAAAAAAAAAAAAAAAAAAAAAAAATATATATATATATATATATATGTATAGTTCCAGATAATTGGAGGAAGGGCATTGAACATTACCAACACAAAGAAATGATAAATGTTTGAGATGGTGGATATGCTAATTACGCTGATCACATACATTACATGTATTATAACATCACTATGTGTACTCCATACATATGTACAGTACACAATTACATGTCAATTAAAAAAGAAAAAGCTGAGCTTAGATTGGAATGGCTATGAAGTAGCTAGCTTTTTCATATTTTTGATATAGACCCTAGGCATTTATTTTAAGTAAACTACCCTTGGCTTCAGGAAATGTAGAGCATTTGAATGTTAGCCTTGCATTTTATAATACAGAGAAGTAAAACTGTAGGCTTGCTTTGGATACAGTCACAGGGGTTTGCAGTGATGACTTTTTTATGTAATAAGGGGGAAATGTACCTTAATAGGCATACATGCTCATTTTTCTCCCTCGTACACATTTTAAGTTGTTGTCCAGGCATTGTGATACTTATGGAAACAGTGTGTGATATCTTAGATAGGAATCAGAATTTTGAGGTAAGAATATTAGAGTTATATCTTTTCAGACTTTCAAACTGGACATTTTACATGTCCATTATATAACAGTAATTAAATTTTCAAAAAGACAATACCTGTCTTTAATATGGGTGATGCGCTATCTTTTTTTTTTTTTTTTTGGAGACAGGGTCTCACTGTCTCCTAGGCTGGAGTGTAGTGGTGTGATCATGGCTCACTGCAGCCTCAGCCTCATAGGTTCGAGAGATCCTCCCACCTCAGCCTCCCAAGTAGCTGGGACCACAGGTGTACAACACCATGCCCAGCTAATGTTTAAAATTTTTTGCAGAGACAGGGCCTCCCTGTATTGCTCAGGCTGGTCTGGAATTCTTGGGTTCAAGTGATTCTCCTGCTTCATCCTCACAAAGTGCTATGATTACAGGCATGTGCCATTGCCTGACCTCATATAAGTGGGATGATGACTTGAGCCTAGGAGTTCCAGACCATCCTGGGTAACACGGCACAAGACCCTGTCTCTACAAAAACTAAAAAAATTAATTGGGCATGGTGGCACCTGTCTGTGGTCCCAGCTACTCCAGGAGGCTGAGGCAGGAGGATAACTTGAGCCCAGGAGTCGAGGCTGCAGTGAAGTCTGATCTTGTCATTGCATTCCAGCCTGGGTGACAGAGTGAGACCTTGTCTCTTAAAAAAAATCACTGGCTACCTGATTATTCATAGGAAAAAAACCTGAACTCTGATCTAAACATCATACCTCATACAAAAATTAACTCAAAATGGATCGTGGACTAAAATGTAAAATGCGAAATAAAGATGAAAAGAGGAGCTGGAGACTGTGAGAAACTAGTTGCAAACCACATGTCTGATAAAGGACTGATATCTATAATTTATAAAGAACTATCAAAATTCAGCAGTGAAACCAAACCATCTACTTTGAAAATGAATAAAAGACTAGAAGAGACATTTCAGATAACATATAAGCACTTGAAAAGATGTTCAACATCATGAGCCATCAGAAAAATGCACACTAAAGCCACGTCACTATACACCTATCAGAATGGCTAAAATAAAAAGTAGTCACAAAACCAATGCTGGTGAGGATGCGGGGAAACGGGATCACTCACACTTGGCTGGTGGGAATGGAAGATGGTACAGCCATTCTGGAAAACAGTGTGACAGTTTCTTAAAAAACTAAACATGTAATTGCCATAGGACGCAGCACTCACATTCATGGGAGTTATCCCAGAGAAATGAAGACTTATGTTCACACAAAAGCCTCTATGTATCTGTTCATAGCAGCATTATTTATAAAGGCTAGAAACTGGAAACAGCCCGGAGACCGCTCAGCAGGTGAATGGTTAAACAAACGGGTGCACCCAGGCCCCAGATACCACTCTGCAGTAGTTAGTGACATCCTTGTTCATCAATCTTTCAAACTAGAAACCACCATCATGCTTAATCCCCTTTTTTCCATCCTGGGTCTGAGTGGACTTCATTTTGCATTTCTCTCCAATGCATTTTCCCTCTGTCCTTTCTGGTTGTGCCTCATGCCCCATTTGAACTGTTGTAAGGGCCACCGAATTGTTTCTCTGTCTCATCATGGAATCCTTTCTACACTTCATGCCCCGCATTGCCATTGGAACAATCTTTCCAAAACATGAACAAACTAACTTAAAAGAAATAACCCAGGTAGCCTTCCAAATAAGTCTAAGCTTTCCGTTAGAAGTTTTACTTCTTGTCTATAGGGAACCCCAGGACTGTAGAGAGATGAATTTGCTGTCTGCATTTTAAGATCAGGCAGAAATCCCTGGAGGGGCCCATGTGGAATCGTGGCACAAATACTGGTTCTAGAATCAGAAGCCCTCATATCCTGGTTCTAACACTAGCTGGATGTTCTTGGGAAAGTTTTGGTTTCAAACCTCAGTATGAGGAAGTATACTCAAGGGATCACCCAAGGCTGCTGGGTGGAGCGGATGAGGGGCGTGGTGTAAATGCTGTGTAATCCGTGAAGCACATTGCATGTGTGAGAAGTGGAGCTGTGTGGATAGCGGTTCTGGAATCATTGTATGAAAACGATGGAAAGCACATTCGTAGTTCTGCCTGATGATACCACTGAGAGCCTGTGTTGTACATGCCTGCAACATGGGCGAGGCCCGGGTCAGTACAGCTCACAGTTTGGTTCTCATGCAGTTTGAAAGGCCCGAGAGGACCCTTCCCGCCTCCAGCTGTAGGAAGGAGGCGGCTGTCTCCTGCCTATATTTGGTGGGATTGTCTGTGGCTCCTTGGGGACAAGAATGCAGGGAGTGGGGGAAGAAAGCCGGCCTAACTGCTGGCTAGTCAGCCTTCCCCCAGGGAGGAGTGGAGGGGTCATTTCGTGGTAACTTGCCAAGTCTTTCTTAACCCATCTGCTGTTAGAAATGACTAGCATGACAAGTAAAAGACCCGTTAGAGACAGATGGGCTATGTGTCCCATGCGTTTACGGCTTTGTGGCCTCAGAGCTGCCAGGACTCCATAGCTTTCTGGGGAATGCTGGCTCAGCCAAGGGGCTGAAAATAGTGAGAGGAAGACAATCCACCCTCGTTACTCTGGTCTGGGAGTGATTACTGAGGAGAGTGGCATGGAGGGCCCAGCTGTGGGGTCCCTCTCAAGTACGCCCTCACCGCAGTGGGAATGCGGGTCTCAACCTCCCTAGGCCTCCGTGATTTTCATCTGTCACATACTCACGTCCAGCAGGGATGTCTATGGTGATGAGATGAGGGAGCATCATAGCACATGTGGCACTTAGTAGGCTTGCGGTGAGTGGACGCTGGCATCAGTGGAACAGGAGACTGGGCGCTGCGTGTGGATGCACTCACGTGCTGGTGGCATGGGTGGACAGAGGAGAGAGGGATGCTCTGCAGGTCTCCTGTTGGTCTGTCACCCCTGCTGTTGTGAGCAGAATCCGTGAGTGTGTTCTGTTGCCCCAGTCAACTTGGTAGGCTGATTGCTCAATTTTCTGTTTCCACTTTTGATTTCTTTTTTATTTTTTGAGACAGAGTCTCGCTCTGTCACCCAGGCTGGTGTGCAGTGGCTGGATCTCAGCTCACTGCAAGCTCCGCCTCTGGGGTTTATGCCATTCTCCTGCCTCAGCCTCCCGAGTAGCTGGGACTACAGGCACCCGCCACCTCGCCCAGCTAGTTTTTTGTATTTTTTAGTAGAGATGCGGTTTCACTATGTTGGCCAGGCTGGTCACAAACTCCTGACCTCGTAATCTGCCCATCTCGACCTCCCAAAGTGCTGGGATTACAGGCTTGAGCCACCGCGCCCGCCTCACTTTTGATTTCTTAAGAATGGGAAAAGGAGTACTTCAGTTACTTTTCTGGTTGATGGCATACATTCTTTGATATCACCCTAATGCTTTTTAATTTCTATATATTTTTGATGCTGGAGCTTGCCTAACATCTGTATTTTTATGCCTCACCCTCTCGTGTAACTGTTGGCCACACCAAGACCAGAGAGAAGTGACCAGACCGATCGGTAGCAGGGCTAGGACTGGAATTCCCCAGCCTTTTGATATCCAGCAGTCTCTGTTTTCTGTATTGTACTGCTTTTCCCTATTTCGACCCCTGTTAGGACAGTGGATGTGAAATGTAGCTGGACACTTTTTGGGGTGTGCTAGGAGTGTGGCAGATGCCTCAGACTGGCATTTTCCCCTGGTTCTGAATTCTCATGGCTCAGAGTCAGTCCCTAGGCTACTGACTGGGAAGATACAGGAAGTTGTCTTGTATGGCAAACTATACCAGGGCATTTTTTTCACCCGGCAATTTATTTGGTTTGGACTGGAATAAATGTCTGATATTAGTTTCTTTGCCAATATTATTAGGGAGTGGAGCCTGACTGGTTAACTTAGCGCGATTCATAGTGCTTAGAATCTCAGTGAGTGTGTGTTGACCTGAATGAAATTGTGAAAGCGTCTTGGACAGTGGTTTGCAAACCTAGCTGCATCTGGGGGGCTGTGAAAAAAGCGTGCGTGCTTACTCCAGACCAGTTGAAATAGAATCTGCAGAACTGGAGCCTGGGCAGCTATAGTGCTGTTAAAAACCCCCAGGTTGTTCTGGTATACCATAAAGGTTGAGATCCACTGATCCACAGTGAATTGGAGTACTGGAGTCCTGGATCATAGACATGCCTTATGTCTTAGTTTAGAATGGCTCTTGTGCTTTAGAACTGTGAAAAAAAGTGTTATGCAAGCAAATGTGGAAATAGCCTAAATGCCACATCCTGTTACTACCTGCCATGAAGTATACTTACCAATTATTCACTCTATTCTGATCTCTACCCATTCCACCTTTTCTTCATGGAACAATAATTTGACAGTTGGTTATGCAGAACCAGAGTAAGTCTAGTTTGATTGGCGGGAGACGATTTTGGGTATGAAGTTCTCTTTAGGCATCTATTGAACTCTTGTTTGTATCACTCTGTGCTGGACAGTTTATAAATATTACTTCTTTAAGCAAGGCCTATGGAGTCAGGCTGCCTGGGTTTTGCTAACTAGCTGTGTCATTTGGGGCAAGTTTTTAAGCTTATATAAACCTGACTTTCATCTGTGAAATGGGATGACAAGGGGTCATGAGCCGCCACACCTGGCCTTGAATGTGGATTATCATCTCACAGGATCGTGCAAATGTGTGTGTAAAGTGGTTAGTTTGGTGCCTAACACACAGTAACTACTCAGTGAAGTTATTATTACACCGTCATCATCATATTTAAATGTAAATATTAACAGCTAATAAATTTGTAAAAGGTACTATACCCTTACCCCTTGAACCAAAGACTACTTTAGTTTTAAGTGGTTGGGTTAATTTATCACTTAAATATTGGCCTCTTGAATACCTTGAATTTCAATTGGACATAGCCGGAGGATTTCATAATTGGATCGTTGCCTCTGGAAGTTGGAGCTTGTTTGTTTGTTTGGTTTCACTTCCTACACTAAGCATGTGGCTCTACGCACCTTTGTGGTGACTTCTGGTACTGGGGAATCAAAGCTTCATTCGCTTCTTTGGAGGAGATGATCTTACGCTATACGAAGCACTCAGACTTCGTTAACTATGTACCATCCAGACAAGACCAGGTGCTTCCCATGGCAGCCTGTCCTTTTCTTAGCTCTCTCATCAATCTAGCCTGTTCCTTCTATTCCTCTTTGTACTAGAACTTCTCTTTGAACAAGGAATGTTGTTTTGCCACTGCTAGGTCCCCAGCAGTTAGTAATGCCTAGCACATACTAGGTGCCTCCTGAATGTTAATAGGTGATAATCTAGCAGAACACACAATAAATCTGCAGGTTGAGATTTAGGCTGTGTGGTATGAACGCTGCATTGGCAAACTTATTAAATCAATTTTGTTAATACAAGTTTAAAATGTCTTAGTAACTGATTTAGTTAAGTAATCCTTTACTGAGTGTCTTCTAGGTGAGACATTGGGGACAGAAAGGTAATAATATACGATCCCTGCCTCATGCACAGGAAGTCTAGTGTGATGGACAGACATGCGCCAATGGCTGCCATGGAATATGGTATTAAGATAAAGGGGCACTCTGTGTGCCCTTGGAGCATAGAGCAGGGCTTGTATTCTGGGAACATGGGTTCCATGTGAAAACACAATTTATTTATTTAATTTTATTTTTTGAGACAGAGTCTTGCTCTGTCGTCCAGGCTGGAGTACAGTGGTGTGATCTCGGCTCACTGCAACGTGCTCCCCCCAGGTTCAAGTGATTCTCATGCCTCGAGCATGAGATCTGGGTAATCCCGAGTAGCTGGGATTACAGGTGTGTGCCACCACGCCCGGCTAATTTTTGCATTTTTAGTAGAGATGGAGGTTCACCATGCTGGCCGGGCTCGTCTTGAACTCCTGACATCAGGTGATCCTCCCACCTCGGCCTCCTAAAGTTCTGGGATTATAGGCATGTATGTATTCATCCTTTTAAAAATCTGCACTTAACTTTAAATGGGTACTAATTAAACTATTGAATGACTTTAGTATGGATTGAATGGCTTTGCTGGGGCCTGATTTTTAATTTCCTTCATTAGAGGAAAAAAAAAAAAAAATGCAGGTTGAATATCCCTCATCCAAACTGCTTGGAACCAGAAGTGTTTCAGATTTTTTTATATTTTTGGATTTTTGAATATTTGTGTTATACTTACTGGTTGAGCATCCTGAATTCAAAAATCCAGAGTCTGAGCTGCTCCAATGCACATTTCGTTGAGCGTCATGTCGGCACTCAAAAAGTTGTGGATTTCGGAGTTTCTGGTTAGGGAGACTCATCCTGTATGGGTGCTGGATTGTTGCAGGAGTTCTGGACCAGAGGTTAGGTGACTAGGCTTTGGTTTTCTCTTTGTTACTAAACAGGCTGTTTTCTTCCATAAGCTCAGCTTTAGATCCCCCGGTTGTCAAAGAAAGGGATGGGCCATCTGATGTTTAAGGCTTCTGTTAGTTCTGACTTGGAGACACTTGGGTTTAGTTCATCTTCCTTAGGAGTGGACCAAGAACATGGGAATTTTGAAATTGTTAGTCAACATTTACGGGGTCGTTGCAGCCTGGTTTTGGGTAAAGGTCATCTTTAGTGAGCCCAGGGAGAAGCACTGGCTTAGCTGTCAGCTGAGAGAGGTAAGCAGTCCTATTAATTTTCCTCTGTTTTAGTGAAGGCATTGTTAAGGGTCACAGCGTTAGTGGAGCTGGCTGGAAAGAGGAGGGGAACTCACTGTTACAGGTTATATTGAGTGTCTTTTCAGTCACTAAATGCTTTTTATGATATGTTTTTCAGGATTTCAGTGTTGTATGATTTCTCTGTGTTAAGCACAGGAAATTTAACATCAACAAAAAAGAATGCTTTTTTTTTTTTGAGATGGAGTTTCAATAAACTTGTATTCACAAAATTGATTTAATAAGTTTGCCAATGCAGCGTTCATACCACACAGCCTAAATCTCAACCTGCAGATTTATTGTGTGTTCTGCTAGATTATCACCTATTAACATTCAGGAGGCACCTAGTATGTGCTAGGTGCTTGTCGCCCAGGCTGGAGTGCAGTGGGGTGATCTCAGCTCACTGCAACCTCGACCTCCTGAGTTCAAGCGATTTTTCTACCTCAGCCTCCCGAGTGGCTGGGATTACAGGTGCCCGCCAGCATGCCTGGCTAATTTTTGTATTTTTAGTAGAGACGGGGCTTTGCCATATTGGCCAGGCTGTTCTTGAACTTCTGACCTTAGGTGATGCTCCCGCCTCAGCTTCCCAAAGTGCTGGGATTACAGGTATGAGCTGCCACGCCTGGCCTTGAATGTCCTTTCTATGGGAATCTACAAAAGCCAGCTTTTGAGTCTAGTGGCAGAAAACCTCTTCTTCATTGTTTAGCTGTGCTGTGAGCTTGGAGGGCTCGCAGCATAAAAGACCCAGCTGAAAAATCTGTAGTATTTTATGTCAGTTGGCTCTGGTGGAGAATTTAATGAGCACTGGGCTGGAGTGATACTGTCAGAGTTCACGAGCTGTTTGAGGCTCTTGAAGCCATTATACTGGGGTTGCCCGAATACATCGGCTGGACTCACTATTTCTCTCGGGAGTAGGGGGGTGGAAAATGCTGTGGTCTTAACTCTGCTCTTAATTTTACAGTGCTGTTATTCATGGTAAGAATGATTTCATACGTTCGTATTTTGCTTCGTAATTCACAGAGAATTTTAACATTCATTATCTGATTTTATTCCCTCAGCAGTTCTGTGAAAAAGGCAGAGCAGTTTTCATATCTCCTGTTTTCCCATGATTCTCTTGTGGCTCACAGAAGCTAAGAGCCTTCACCAAGGTTATAGGGTGAATGAGTCACAGAGCTGGGAGTAGAGGCTCAGGCTTGTAGTGACCCTGTTTCTTCCTCCATAGCTCCCTCTGGTGGCGCTATGCTCAGGTAACTGCGCATGCTCAGTTTGGTCTTTTGTAAATCCCTGCCCCATTTCAGGGGAGATTCTTGGGAGGCTTCTATTCATTTTGGAGCATTTAAGTATCTTGTCCTCTCTCCCTCCTCCCAGATGCATGGGCATTTCTGCAGACCCCGAGGCTGGCCCTTGTGCATGGGGGCGTCTCCTGCCTCCACGTTGCTTGCATGCCCCCTTCTGAAGGTGCTCTTCCCCGCATGGAGCCCCCTCGTGCCTTCCTCCGCACTGCAGGCTGTTCCCTAAATGTTACTGACTCAGCATCCTTGTTTTCCAGAAATGGGACGGGGTATGGATGCCAAGTTCTTTTCTGTGTGAAGGCTGCGATTGTATCATCTTGCCTTCCCCGTGTGTGCTCCTTGAGGGTGTCGCTGTGCTGCGGTCATCTGTGTTCCCTAGGGTGCCTCCCTTGGAGTTCCGGCGGTAGCAGACATGCAGTCAGTGCTCATGGCCTAAATGAGAGGAAGGCCAATGGAGCCATTAAATCTGGAAAATGACAAGTGAGGGAAAGGAATTTTTATTTAAGGCATGTGAAAAAGATATCTTTTTAGAATAGTTGACCTGTTTCTCAACTGGAGTTGAATTTCAGCTCAGAAAAGCAGCTGTGTGCCCAGAGGGCTTTAGGATTTCAGTTGGTGGCAGATGAATTTAATTTGTTGTATGAATGTATTATCCTTTTGTGGTTTTATTACACCTTTCTCCCAAATGGAATTGATTTTTCTATAAAAGTCACGCTTCCTTTTTCAGAAATGTAACACTAATTGGTCTCCCAAAAGATTCCCTGTCAGGAACCAAACACACTGCCTCAGACTCACGGTCCCTGGTTTCTGCCTGTGCAGCTGCAGGGGAGAGAGGCACGCTCAAGCTGAAATCAAGACGCATGTCTGCATCTTCTCTTTCTTTACTGCTGTTTCGTCTCTGAGCTGGCCTGCCTTCAACGTCTAGGAGCTTGGTGTGTGTAGACACATGACGGTACGGAGGAGGGATATGGTGTTGCAACAGCCAGGAGACTCGCTGAAGTCTCTGTTCTCTTCCTGCTCACTGCTCTGACTTTGTATAAGTCACATTTGTAGGGCTGTGCACAGTGGCTTACACCTGTAATCCCAGGACTTTGGGAGGCTGATCTGGGAGGATCTCTTGAGCCCAGAGTTCAGAACCAGTCTGGACAACATAGTGAAACCCCATCCCTACAAAAAATAAAAATTAAAAAATTAGCCTTGTGTGGGGGCTCATGCCTGTAATCCCAGCTACTGGAGAGGCTGAGGTGCGAGGATTACTTGAGCCCGGGAAGTTGAGGCTGCAGTGAACCATCATCACGCCACTGCACTCCAGCCTGGTCAGAGCAAGACCTTGTCTCAAAAAACACAAAAACAAACAAACAAAAACCCATTTGTAATAGTGGCAGTAGTTAACTTTTGAAAGTTTGGAGAAAAGTTCCTAAATAACCTGTGACCATGGACAACTTACTTAGCCTTTCTAGGCCTCAGTTTCCTCATCAATGAAAAATAAGAGAATATGGTACTGATCTTACAGGATTTCAACAAGAACTAAACAAGATAAAACTCAGAGCCTGGCACCTCGTGAGTGTGCACTTAATGTTATTATTTCAACATTTTAGAGGAAAAAGAATGCTAATGGGTTATTATGGCTAAGCATAGTCTATCACTGGTGTTACTGATGGTATTGGAAGGAACTTGAATTCCATATAGATAGTGTGATGGAGAAAATATTTTGGGCATTGGCAGTATTTATTCAAAGAACAAAGGACGTGTCTGTCCTGTGTGGAGAACCGTTTCCGCTTGTTTCTTTAAATGCTATGGGAAAAGCAGTCGGCCCTTTGCTGTCTGCCAGACAGCTTCAGTCTCCGCGTACTGATTTGGCCAATTGTGGCTCGCTGTCATCATGGCAGCAGCAGTTGAAGGGACAGCTTGTCTTGCTTTGCATTTTTGGGTGTTTGTGCTATTTATAGATAATTAAGAAAAGACATGGAAGCCTGTTTATGGCAAGCTGGCAAATTCAGCAAAACATAGAAAAATCTGTTAGCACAGTTTGCACGTGTGCGGGCACAGAACAGCCAAATAAACACACACGTCTTCCTGTATTTTAAAAACTCTCTGAAAAAAAAAAAAAAGATATTAAACCATTGCCTAGATGGCTTATAGAGCTTTTTCCTTGAAGTTCATGAGTGTGGCTGTCAGACATCTAAAACCCGAAGTCAGCTTAAAACATCAGCATCATTTTGATGCTACCCCCTACCCGCCCTTTTTTTCCATTTGTTAAGGGACAAGGATCCAGGAAGGAAAGTATCAGCTTACAGAGCCTTTTGTTACAATAATCTTTCGTGTTCTTTCTTTTGGTATCTTATTCTCTGTTTACATTTTATTTTTATTTTTATTTTTATTTTTTTTTGAGACAGAGTCTTGGTCTGTCACCCAGGCTGGAGTGCAGTGGCGTGATCTCAGCTCACTAAAACCTCTGCCTCCCAGGTTCAAGTGATTCTTGTGCCTCAGCTTCCTAACTGGGATTACAGGCATGTGCCACCACGCCCAGCTAATTTTTGTGTTTTTAGTAGAGACAGGGTTTCGCTGTGTTGATCAGGCTGATCTTGAACTCCTGAACTCACGTGATCTGCCTGCCTCAGCCTCCCAAAGAGCTGAGATTACAGGTGTGAGCCACCGCACCCGGCCGCTGTTTCCATTTTGTAACACTAGCGTCACCCCAGTGTAGGGTGGCTAGGGGTATTCTTCTTTCCTGTTTCCTGGTGTATTTTCCTCTACAGCATTGATCACTCTTTAACATACTTTTTGGTTGTCTGTCTCTACCTACAAAAATATATGTTCCCTGTTATATTTGATATCTATATATCTATATGTATCCCTGGTGATATACCAGTGCCTGGCATGTAGATAGTTAGTCAACATTTGTTGAATGAATGAATGAATGGGCTGAAAGAACCTTATTCTTCTTTCTTCTGTCACTTCACACCAAATGCTTTTGGAAAATGCTATGTGAACAGGGATCATAAGCAGGAGAGGTTACACACATTGCTGGGGGATTAGCCCATCACCCTCAGATACTTGTCTGGAAGGAGGTGGAGTACTTGAGTAGAAATGATACAAGATAACTTCTTCAGGAAATCAGCCAAGTGTCACCGCTTTTCACATAGGCGTGTGATGTTTGCGTGTGTGTGTATGAAGAGCTGTCGTGGCCTAGAATCACGGGTCTTTAGATCCCTTGTACAGATAGAAAAGTAAAGGCCGAGGCCCAGGAGTGCCGCAGGCCACCGAGGTAGAGTCCCTGTCTGTCCTTCTCAGTGCCCGGTCACTTCTCACTGCACTCCCCTATTTACTGCTAAAGCCACCTTCCCTGACTCTGGATGTGTAACCACAAGGGAGAAAATGTACTCCAGGCTCACAGTTTGTGGAGAAAAAACCCAGCAGCTGAAAATAATGTTCACAAAGTTTGTACCTAGAAAAAGTGGCCATTTCTATAATGTCTTTAAATTTCCCTGTTTCTCATAAATTTTATAAACAGACAGTAGAAGGAGATTCAGGTACAGCAACTTTAGAACAAGGTGGAAAAAATCACACCTAGAGCCTTCCAGTTTCTGTTTTCTTCTCAGTTTAGGGCTGAGGCACTTTAGCTTCCTGTCTAAGGGACCACTCAAATCCGATTAGAAGCCATTGTGGGCTGGTAATTATCCATAATTTTAGGAAGACAGGTGCAGCACCAACTCTGTTCTCTAATAGCAGCCTTATTAATTTTAAATTTGCATGGCAGGAGAAGCAGATGGCGAGGTGGGATAAGCGTTCAGATGCTTGGTCATTGATAGCTTTTTACTTCCACGTATCACGTGGGGATTTGGGACTCGGGAAGCCCGCTGAGAAGTGATGATTATCTGCCCCCTAAACAGCTGGGATCTTTTTCATCCTGAGCTCAGAAAGATTGCTCCTACTGCAGCCAGGGAAGACGGGTTGTTGACTGGTTAGAAATCATGGCAGGTTATTTTCTCCACCCGCAGTTCACAGTTCAAAAGCAGAGCTATCAAAAAGTTGTCTTCTCTATTGTATTTCAAGTCTAGGTGTTTAAAAAATGATGTAAGCAAATTAAGCATTTCTTTAATGGTAGTTGTGTGTGTTCTTGATGCGAATGAGAGGTGCATTCCCTTGTAAAATCCCTGGGACTTTATAGGAAGATGTGAGTCTTAGAACAGAAGTTGGTTTTCTAGATGATCACGTAGACATGATGCTGAGCACCAGACAAAGATGTTGATTGAAGCGATTTTAAAAAATTTTGTCTGAGTTCAGATTTTACATCAATATTTAGAAAATCAGCAAAAGAACTTGGAGGAATGTTCTCAGGCATGCAGTTCAGCCCCCTGCCCACATTGTCATAAAATCCCAGTGTGTGTACAGGGAGGTGCATTCCTTTCTGTTCTCATCACAGGTCCTTCCCTGGCTCTGCACCTGCCTGTCATGCGCATCCGTGTGAAGAGACCACGAAACAGGCTTTGTGTCAGCAATAAAGCTCTTTAATCACCTGGGTGCGGGCGGGCTGAGTCCGAAAAGAGAGTCAGCGAAGGGAGATAAAGGTGGGGCCATTTTATAGGATTTGGGTAGGTAAAGGAAAATTACAGTCAAAGGGGGGTTGTTCTCTGGTGGGCAGGAGTGGGGGGGGTCACAAGGTGCTCAGTGGGGGAGGTTTTTGAGCCAGGATGAGCCAGGAAAAGGAATTTCACAAGATAATATCATCGCTTAAGGCAAGGACCAGCCATTTTCACTTCTTTTTTTTTTTTTTTTTTTTTTTTTTTTGAGACGGAGTCTCGCTCTGTCGCCAGGCTGGAGTGCTGTGGCCAGATCTCGGCTCACTGCAAGCTCCGCCTCCCGGGTTCACGCCATTCTCCTGCCTCAGCCTCCCGAGCAGCTGGGACTACAGGCGCCCACCACCTCGCCCGGCTAGTTTTTTGTATTTTTTAGTAGAGACGGGGTTTCACCGTGTTAGCCAGGATGGTCTCGATCTCCTGACCTCGTGATCCACCCGACTCGGCCTCCCAAAGTGCTGGGATTACAGGCTTGAGCCACCGCGCCCGGCCATTTTCACTTCTTTTGTGGTGGAATGTCATCAGTTAAGGCGGGACAGGGCATTTGCACTTCTTTTGTGATTCTTCAGTT